>NC_134897.1:5185703-5493203 GCF_041734735.1 Babylonia areolata
ACATCGCTGACGTCCTGCCCGGCGGAAAGTGTTAAAACTGTGCCTGAGATGGTCTGTGATTGACTGGATGACCTATCAGCCATCTTTCTGCCCATTGGTTGGGGGCCATGAACAGAGCACGGAGCACACATACCCAGCCGTCAGTGTCCCCCCCCCCCCCCCCCAATGGCACTAAGGGAGGCCACTGTGGCAGCGATTACTTCATTGTCATCATCACCGTCACCAGGAACATCATCATCGTCGTACAGCCTTCTTCCTATTTCCAGTATTGTTCCAGTCTTCCGTATGACGTCATGCCTTAAGGTGTCATGTTGTGTCCTGTTGAAATGACGTCACAACTTGACATGCTGGAGAGGAACATGAGGACTGCTGTCTCCAAGACAGAGAAGACGTTACACTGCCGTTTTGTGGCGATCTGACCACGTTCTCGTGTCTAAAAGAAACACAGTTGTCTTTGTTGACGAGACGTTCAGAAAGAAGATATAATTCTTGTTTTTTGAATTTCTGAAAACATTCTGTCCACACAGGTCAACAGTAAAACTAACAGTTCCAGCAATCTGACATCTTATTCGTACAAAATCACATCTTCAGTTGTTAGCAATTTTTAAACAGTACATTGTATGTGTAACGTTGCTGGTATGAGGAAATCAAAACAACGTACAAATGACAGTGATACCGTGAATAACAGTGCTGTTAGTCATGAACAGTGATGGTACTATACCTGTACCTGTCTGATGTATGTGACAGGAATGCACACCCTCCCTTTAAACTTCATAGCGTTGGTCAGACAAGCAGACACTATTAGATCCAGGATAGGTCTTCATTCACACCAGAGGACACGCTCCAGCAAACCAGGAATAAAGTTTGCATCGTCTGCTCAATCGTCGTGCTGACAAGAAACTCAGATAAATGACAATATAACAGACGTATCTGTCATAAATAACGATGGTGTTTATGATGTGAATGTTCGTAACTGTTTCACCCGTTGTAAATGACGTTTCCACCTAAAGATAGTAATATTTGTTAATGAAAATCACGTTTGTGTCTGTTACGAATCACACTGATACTTACTGACGATGATTAACTCCTGTGGTTTGGTGTATGCAGTGCGTGATACACTACGTCAGCTGCGACTTTATCAACTGAAAGTACATTTCACAATGTGCTAATCACAGTGATGTTCTTGTTTTGTATCAATTAGAAGAACTCAAAACTTAACGAGGCGATGTTATCTGAATTTTTGCTTGTAATGGACAAGGCTAGGTCGTGCTGGGAGAATTGATATATATTTTTTTTAATTACGATCTCCCGCATCCCACACCTGCCTTCTCCCACAAAAAAGTACTTGACCCTTGCATGTCACGAGCTGTTGCTGATTTATTCTGCTTGCACAGTACAGCATTCCCACGTCTAACGCTTTCTTTACACAGCATCCAAACTGGACATCTGTAACAAGACTTTTTGTGTGGTGTGTGTGTGTGTGTGTGTGTGTGTGAAAAATCGTTTTACTTTTTGAAGTTCAGTAACCCCCAGGCATATTATCATGTGTTGAATTGACTGTCATCGGTGTTCGTACACGCTGTGTAAGTATGTATATATGTACAAGTGAAACGTAAGTTGCTATGAGTATGCGTTTATAAAATACACTGGTGATGCACAATTTTGTTTAATAGATATGCACTTAATACTGAATTTCACACTTTCCTTCCTTTTTAACTCCATTGGTGTCAAATGGCTTTCAGATCAAAACTATAGTCTGAAAAGAATTCAAGATCAACGTTCATTTTGTGCCTCAGGTTTTAACATTAACATTAAATTGCGCAATCGACCGCAATGTTGAGTGGCAAGTGCAGATGCTGTGGGGTGAACCATCATGTCGAGAAGCAGCCAGCGTCATCATTTGCAACAGAGAGGACCTTCAGCACCCGACCTGCCAGCAGTGCAGCACAGGACTCATGGCGCCGTCCTGCAGGACAGCAGCGCCTCTCCCCAGGCAGCGTGTATCGCTGACAGCTCCCTGCAGCAGCAGCAAGCCACAGGGGTAACTGACTGCACGTTCACCGCACCATGGAACATCTCGGACGTGATCAGGGCAACGACCGCTAGCCAGTGACCCTCCGCCTGTTAACGTTACTGTGCAGCAGTGTCAGACCTGTTGACGTCACCACACTGTTCCATACTGTGCAGCAGTGTCAGACCTGTTGACGTCACCACACTGTGCAGCAGTGTCAGACCTGTTGACGTCACCATAGTGTTCCATACTGTGCAGCAGTGTCAGACCTGTTGACGTCACCACACTGTTCCATACTGTGCAGCAGTGTCAGACCTGTTGACGTCACCACACTGTTCCATACTGTGCAGCAGTGTCAGACCTGTTGACGTCACCACACTGTTCCATACTGTGCAGCAGTGTCAGACCTGTTGACGTCACCACACTGTTCCATACTGTGCAGCAGTGTCAGACCTGTTGACGTCACCACACTGTTCCATACTGTGCAGCAGTGTCAGACCTGTTGACGTCACCACACTGTGCAGCAGTGTCAGACCTGTTGACGTCACCATAGTGTTCCACACTGTGCAGCAGTGTCAGACCTGTTGACGTCACCACACTGTGCAGCAGTGTCAGACCTGTTGACGTCACCACACTGTTCCACACTGTGCAGCAGTGTCAGACCTGTTGACGTCACCACACTGTTCCATACTGTGCAGCAGTGTCAGACATGTTGACGTCACCACACTGTTCCATACTGTGCAGCAGTGTCAGACATGTTGACGTCACCACACTGTGCAGCAGTGTCAGGCATGTTGACGTCACCACACTGTGCAGCAGTGTCAGGCATGTTGACGTCACCACACTGTGCAGCAGTGTCAGGCATGTTGACGTCACCACACTGTGCAGCAGTGTCAGACCTGTTGACGTCACCACACTGTTCCACACTGTGCAGCAGTCACAGACCTGTTGACGTCACCATAGTGTTCCACACTGTACAACAGTGTTAGACATGTTGACGTCACCATAGTGTTCCACACTGTGAAACAGTTTCAGAGGACTCAAGACAGTGTCTTGAGTGGGGGATGAGGGGGTGGGGACAGGTTGCAGGGTTGGAGTGGTTCGGATCCATGGGGCAGTGTTGTACAACATTCACACCAACAGTGGTCACCGCAGGTCTCATTTTGTTGTGACGATCATGTGTCTTACTTTGTTCAGTCGTAATGATCATGTGTCTTACTTTGTTCAGTCGTAATGAACATGTGTCTGACCTTTGTTCAGTCGTAATGAACATGTATCTGACCTTTGTTCAGTTGTAATGATCATGTGTCTGACCTTTGTTCAGTTGTAATGATCATGGATCTGACTTTTGTTCAGTTGTAATGATCATGTATCTGACTGTTCAGATGTAATGATCATGTATCTGACCTTTGTTCAGTTGTAATGATCATGTATCTGGCTGTTCAGTTGTAATGATCATGTATCTAACTGTTCAGTTGTAATAATCATGTATCTAACGGTTCAGTCGTAATGATCATGTATATGACTGTTCAGATGTAATGATCATGTATCTGACCTTTGTTCAGTTGTAATGATCATGTATCTGGCTGTTCAGTTGTAATGATCATGTATCTAACTGTTCAGTTGTAATGATCATGTATCTGACTGTTCAGATGTAGTGATCATGTATCTAACTGTTCAGTTGTAATGATCATGTATCTGGCTGTTCAGTTGTAATGATCATGTATCTAACTGTTCAGTTGTAATGATCATGTATCTGACCTTTGTTCAGTTGTAATGATCATGTATCTAACTGTTCAGTTGTAATGATCATGTATCTGACCTTTGTTCAGTTGTAATGATCATGTATCTGACTGTTCAGATGTAGTGATCATGTATCTAACTGTTCAGTTGTAATGATCATGTATCTAACTGTTCAGTTGTAATGATCATGTATCTGACTGTTCAGATGTAATGATCATGTATCTGACCTTTGTTCAGTTGTAATGATCATGTATCTGACCTTTGTTCAGTTGTAATGATCATGTATCTAACTGTTCAGATGTAATGATCATGTATCTAACTGTTCAGTTGTAATGATCATGTATCTGACTGTTCAGATGTAGTGATCATGTATCTAACTGTTCAGTTGTAATGATCATGTATCTAACTGTTCAGTTGTAATGATCATGTATCTAACTGTTCAGATGTAATGATCATGTATCTAACTGTTCAGTTGTAATGATCATGTATCTGACTGTTCAGATGTAGTGATCATGTATCTAACTGTTCAGTTGTAATGATCATGTATCTAACTGTTCAGTTGTAATGATCATGTATCTGACCTTTGTTCAGTTGTAATGATCATGTATCTAACTGTTCAGTTGTAATGATCATGTATCTAACTGTTCAAATGTAGTGATCATGTATCTAACTGTTCAGTTGTAATGATCATGTATCTGACCTTTGTTCAGTTGTAATGATCATGTATCTGGCAGTTCAGTTTTAATGATCATGTATCTAACTGTTCAGTTGTAATGATCATGTATCTGACTGTTCAGATGTAATGATCATGTATCTGACCTTTGTTCAGTTGTAATGATAATGTATCTGACTGTTCAGTTGTAATGATCATGTATCTAACTGTTCAGTTGTGATGATCATGTATCTGACTGTTCAGATGTAGTCATCATGTATCTAACTGTTCAGTTGTAATGATCATGTATCTGACCTTTGTTCAGTTGTAATGATCATGTATCTGACTGTTCAGATGTAGTGATCATTTATCTAACTGTTCAGATGTAATGATCATGTATCTGACTGTTCAGTTGTAATGATCATGTATCTAACTGTTCAGTTGTAATGATCATGTATCTGACTGTTCAGATGTAGTGATCATGTATCTAACTGTTCAGTTGTAATGATCATGTATCTAACTGTTCAGTTGTAATGATCATGTATCTGACCTTTGTTCAGTTGTAATGATCATGTATCTAACTGTTCAGTTGTAATGATCATGTATCTAACTGTTCAAATGTAGTGATCATGTATCTAGCTGTTCAGTTGTAATGATCATGTATCTAACTGTTCAGTTGTAATGATCATGTATCTGACCTTTGTTCAGTTGTAATGATCATGTATCTAACTGTTCAGTTGTAATGATCATGTATCTAACTGTTCAAATGTAGTGATCATGTATCTAACTGTTCAGTTGTAATGATCATGTATCTAACTGTTCAGTTGTAATGATCATGTATCTGACCTTTGTTCAGTTGTAATGATCATGTATCTGGCTGTTCAGTTGTAATGATCATGTATCTGACTGTTCAGATGTAATGATCATGTATCTGACTGTTCAGATGTAGTGATCATGTATCTAACTGTTCAGTTTTAATGATCATGTATCTAACTGTTCAGTTGTAATGATCATGTATCTGACTGTTCAGATGTAATGATCATGTATCTGACCTTTGTTCAGTTGTAATGATAATGTATCTGACTGTTTAGTTGTAATGATCATGTATCTAACTGTTCGGTTGTAATGATCATGTATCTGACTGTTCAGATGTCGTGATCATGTATCTGACTGTGCAGATGTAATGATCATGTATCTGACTGTTCAGATGTAGTGATCATGTATCTAACTGTTCAGTTTTAATGATCATGTATCTAACTGTTCAGTTGTAATGATCATGTATCTGACTGTTCAGATGTAATGATCATGTATCTGACCTTTGTTCAGTTGTAATGATAATGTATCTGACTGTTCAGTTGTAATGATCATGTATCTAACTGTTCAGTTGTAATGATCATGTATCTGACTGTTCAGATGTCGTGATCATGTATCTGACTGTTCAGTTGTAATGATCATGTATCTGACTGTTCAGTTGTGATGATCATGTATCTAACTGTTCAGTTGTGATGATCATGTATCTAACTGTTCAGTTGTGATGATTTTGTATCTGACCTTGCAAACTCGATGGGTGTCTATCAAATAGAAACTGCGCCGTTTTCGATTTATTTTTATGACTTTGCTTGAAATCAGTTGTAAACTGAATGGAATTGATATACGTTTGTTTTTTTTGACTTGATGATGATTCAAAGTTTAGCAGAAATCCGAAACAGGTAGGCAGAAATAAAATATGAAACAAGAGTGAAGTTCAGTGACAAAAACACCCAACTTTGAGTCATTACTGCTCAACGCCTTGTCAGTTTATAGCATTGGTTCCAAGAACTTCCCCAGAAAATTATTAGAATTTTTTATATGCGATTGTGTGTAATTTACTGGATGGCACTTAAAATATTTTTAGTAATACATGATTGTAATGTCATTATCTTAATGTGTGTGTGTGTGTGTGTGTGTGTGTGTGTGTGTGTGTGTGAGTGTGTGTGTTTCAAAACATTATAAACAATAATGCTATCTTTTGATTAGAATATATAATTCGCATTATCGAATGTGAGGTGTGCGTTTCCTTTTCTGGTGCTTTGATTCACACCAATTCATCCTTACGCAGATATATTTAAATCATGTTATATGCATTTCTAATCCATTTTTTCTTTGCTCATTAGACCCTATACTGTTTGTGAGTGATCAAATTTTCTTCATTGAAATCGCTTTTAAAATCACGTTTTTGTTTTGTTGTTTTTTTAGGTGGTTTTTTTTGTTTGTTTGTTTGTTTTTTTGTTGTTGTTTTTTTTGTGTGTGTGTGTTTTTGTTTTTGTCTTTTGTTGTTGTTTTTTGTTTTGTTTTGGGGGGTTTTTTGTTTGTTTTTTTGTTTGTTTTTTGTTTTTTTGTTTTGTTTTATTTTGTTTTGGAGGGGGGTGGGGAGGGATTGGGTTTTGTTTTTGTTTTGTTTTTTTGTGTGTGTTTTTGTTTTTTGTGTGTGTGTTTTGTTGTTGTTGTTTTTAGGGAAATCATTATAAATAAATGTTGAGTTTTTGTAACGATAATTACATACTGAATGATGAAGTTGAGTTTTTGTAACGATGATTACATACTGAATGTTGAAGTTGAGTTTTTGTAACGATGATTACATACTGAATGATGAAGTTGAGTTTTTGTAACGATGATTACATACTGAATGATGAAGTTGAGTTTTTGTAACGATAGTTACATACTGAATGATGAAGTTGAGTTTTTGTAACGATGATTACATACTGAATGATGAAGTTGAGTTTTTGTAACGATAACTACATACTGAATGATGAAGTTGAGTTTTTGTAACGATAACTACATACTGAATGATGAAGTTGAGTTTTTGTAACGATAACTACATACTGAATGATGAAGTTGAGTTTTTGTAACGATGATTACATACTGAATGTTGAAGTTGAGTTTTTGTAACGATAACTACATACTGAATGATGAAGTTGAGTTTTTGTAACGATGATTACATACTGAATGATGAAGTTGAGTTTTTGTAACGATAACTACATACTGAATGATGAAGTTGAGTTTTTGTAACGATAACTACATACTGAATGATGAAGTTGAGTTTTTGTAACGATAACTACATACTGAATGATGAAGTTGAGTTTTTGTAACGATAACTACATACTGAATGATGAAGTTGAGTTTTTGTAACGATAACTACATACTGAATGATGAAGTTGAGTTTTTGTAACGATGATTACATACTGAATGATGAAGTTGAGTTTTTGTAACGATAACTACATACTGAATGATGAAGTTGAGTTTTTGTAACGATAACTACATACTGAATGATGAAGTTGAGTTTTTGTAACGATAACTACATACTGAATGATGAAGTTGAGTTTTTGTAACGATAACTACATACTGAATGATGAAGTTGAGTTTTTGTAACGATGATTACATACTGAATGTTGAAGTTGAGATGTCAACACGGAGTGCTCAGTGGAGTGTCAAGAAAATCACGTTTTCTCAGATTTTTGTTGCTTTTTTATGAATGGACGAAACATTGACAGGTCTCTCGATGAAGTCCCAGTGCTGTCTTCCAAACGTTGGGGTAGTTAGGGTAAGTCTTTATGAAATGCATTCCATACGGTGTGATTATGACTTTAAAAGATTGTATTACGTAGAACCTTTTGTACAGGACAGACGCGTGGCGGCGGTTCTTAGCCTTGTGTTTCTTTCTGTCCAGCTGTTTGGATTTGCGTTTTTTGAGTATATCCGATTGCTTATCGCAGTTTTCAGTGCTGTTTGGTGCATACTAAATATTAATTAACAGTAAACTTGATATGAGGACAACGATTTTCTTTTTCCGTTGGCTTTAATTCCGAAATGTTTTATGTTGTTTTGTGGTGTAAATATAAGATGTTGATAACAACCATCTTATCACAGTGCAGATTGTGCATAGTTGTAGTGCTAAATGGTTGGGTGGTATGAAAGCTGCATCAGGTTTAAAAATGGGCATCACATGTATCAGGGTGTGGCTTTCTCAACAAGGACGCTCCACCACTTCCCACCACTTTTCACACCACAATACACCTATCAGACAAGACCAACAGCAAGATGGTTAGTATCAAAGGGTTTTTTTTCTGTATACAGGGCGAATGACTTCTTGAAGTTTACTGATTCTAGACTGGTCATTTTCTTCTAATTGTATTGCAGGTTTGTTTCAAAAAGTCCGTGGATTATCTGTGTGAAATGTGAAATAGTAAGTTAAATATCCCAAGCAGTAATTTCCGCAGCAGTGAAAGTGATGATAGCACTACTCTTAGCAGAAAACCGGTAATAAAGTATATTCGATTCTGTCCATAAAATCACAATGTCATTGCCGTTGTAGTAAGCGATTCAGTAAATAATATTTTAAAAGTATTGTACCAGTGACTTTTAGTGCGAAGCAAAACTATTCATGAAAGAAAAATTGTGTTGTCCATGGAGTGATGGCCTAGATGTAACGCGTCCGCCTAGGAAGCGAGAGAATCTGAGCGCGCTGGTTCGAATCACGGCTCAGCCGCCGATATTTTCTCCCTCTCCACTACACCTTGAGTGGTGGTCTGGATGCTAGTCATTCGGATGAGACGATAAACCGAGGTCCCGCGTGCAGCATGCACTTAGCGCAAGTAAAAGAACCCACGGCAACATAAGGGTTGTTCCTGGCAAAATTCTGTAGAAAATCCACTTCGATAGGGAAAACAAATAAAACTGCACACAGAAATTTTTTTTAATGGGTGGCGCTGTAGTGTAGCGACGCGCTCTCCCTGGAGAGAGCAGCCCGAATTTCACACAGAGAAATCTGTTGTGATAAAAAGAAATACAAATACAAAGAATAGTCTTACTGTTTGTAGCAAACAAACTGATCATAAAGTAATATTGATATTGTACATACCATCACAAAGGATTATCTTACAGTCAACTGAAACTAACGCCGTACAATCGATCACTTGTATATCTGGTGATATTCTTACAGGGATGGCTGACGTGTCCACGCGATCAGTTCCACATATTTCCAGCAGTGATGGTATAATTATTGACATTAGTTTTCATACAATCGCTCAAAAAGGAAAAGAAACAAAACGAATAAAAACAAACAACAGAAAACACCACAGATCACAACATTGTCTTCAAATATCCAAAGAATGGGAAATGTGGTATGTGTTTGGAAAGCGTGATGAGAAGGAAAATGGATTGATATGTTTTGTTCGCACACCATTCACATCCTTCTTCATCACACGCCCCTCCCTCTCAAAGTCACATCCTGCACTACCTTTTGAGTTTTGAATTTGAGATAATGTTTTTTCACCTACATTGGAAGTTCCACCTCCATGTGTGATTTACCGCACTCTCACCACTAAACAGACAGCACATTGACGTGATACACATTTATCTGTTTTGTTGTTCTTCTGAATTATTTGTGGAAATTATGTGTACTGCCTGTCTGTGTTGCATCATTCATATAAGTGGAGATTTACACTTCACGTTGTGACGCTTTATTTCCATTTTTAGACACAACTGATTACCCGTTCGTTGTACTGAAATATGTCCGATCGCAGTGACGCCTCCTTGAGCTACTGAAACTGAAACTGAAACTGTGCTGGAATGAAGATCAAATAACCTTCAGTCATCACTGGGGGTGAAGTTACAGTTGCATGTTAACCAGGCTGCAGACACAGGGGAACTGTCTACGACAGAACTATCGCTTTTACACACACTGCTTACAAGCTAACTCAGTATATGTTGTAATGAACGTGTTTTATGGCATTGTCACATGCAAAAGAAGCGTACTTTCCCTCAAACTATCTCATGTTGGACTTTCGGTGTTGTAAGCGGATGGTCAGTGGAGATCGTGGTTAGCAATGCTGCCATTTGATCTAGCTGTGTCTCATTCCATGTCTTCCTCATTTTCCAGTCTGATTTATGCTTCCCTGTTGAAAAGGTTCCGTGAACGGCCAAAGAACTGTTGTTTGATGCTTTGCTGTTTTCTCCTCATTGGTCTTTCATTTCGCAGTGTAGAGGTGTGTTTTATTTTAAGGGGGGATCTGGATTATCATGCACATTGCACGAAGTTAAAATTCTTATGTCCATTGTGCTTTATTGCATTTACGAACTTGAATTGCCAACAATGTCTTCAAGCCTGTCGATTAAAAAGGAAGTAGTACCATTGCATTAAATCTCTCTCTCTCTCTCTCTCTCCCTTCACAAAACAACATTCGTTGGACACTCGTTTGAGTTGTGCTGTCAATATTTTGTGTGGTTTTGTACCGGTTGTCCTGTGTCTTGCACACGCGTCTAAATTAACAGAATCACACACACACACACACACACACACACGCACACACACACACAAACTTGGCACAGCTTAGCCACTTGTTAGACGAGTTGCACGCGTCTGGTGTGTGTGTGTTTAAGGGGGAGAGGTATGCATATGTTGGAGGCACCATAACCATCATCGTATTTCTCGCCCTGGTCACCTTCATCATAATATTTACGGAAGATACAACGTTGCCATGTTTATCGGATGAACAAATCCCATCACCATTCTGGAATTTGTTCATTCTTGCCCGAGTTTCTGTAGTTCGATCCCCGCCGCACCTCGTGTGCTAAGGTCAACATATGTGCAGACCTGCTGGTGCATGAACCTCCTTCGTGTGTATACGCACGCAGATCACATACGCACGTTAATGACCCTTTAATTAATCCATGTGAGCGCTCGGTGGGTTAGTAGTAGGACTGCGTACCTGGCGGGGGAAAAGCAAAAACAAAACGGTCACATACCTAAAATGTTACCTGTGTGTGTGTGTGTGTGCGTGCGCGCGCGCGCGCGCGTGCGTAACTAAACCCTGACTGA
Source organism: Babylonia areolata (assembly GCF_041734735.1). Lineage (NCBI taxonomy): Eukaryota > Metazoa > Mollusca > Gastropoda > Neogastropoda > Buccinidae > Babylonia > Babylonia areolata. The sequence goes on from NC_134897.1 coordinate 5,196,966, forward strand.
ATGAATGGTGGTGAATTGTATGGAGACCAAGCTCTAAGCGCTTTACAAACTCGGTGCCATTTGCACAACAAGCTGCCTACCTGGGTAGAGCCGACTGACGGCTGCCACTGGGCGCTTATCATTCGTTTCCTGTTCTTTCCGGGGGTTTTGTTTGTTTGTTTGTTTTTTGTTTGTTTTTTGTTGTTGTTTGTTTGTTTATTTGTTTTTGTTTTGTTTTGTTTTGTTTTGTTTTTTGTTTGTTTGTTTTTGTTTTTTAATGGATTGCGTACATTCTATACCTTCATATGACGAATGTTAAACTTCATGACTTTAAGATGACTACATTATGCTCCCATCATTCCAAGGCGGAAATAGAGAAGAGACATGTGATGTTGTGTGTGTTGAAGAGTTGTGCAGTGTACATTGCGATATTGTTGACTGGGTGTAGTGTGTTGAAGAGTTGTGCAGTGTCCATTGCGATATTGTTGACTGGGTGTAGTGTGTTGAAGAGTTGTGCAGTGTCCATTGCGATATTGTTGACTGGGTGTAGTGTGTTGAAGAGTTGTGCAGTGTACATTGCGATATTGTTGACTGGGTGTAGTGGGGTGGTGCCGCTGGCTGACATGACAGGTATGGAAAGAGGCAGTCATGGAGTGTCAGGGGCCTTGTTTGTATTCTTTTCTTCTTTTATTTTTTAGCAATGCCCATCATCTCGCCGGACCCGTATTTTCCTCGACCCCACCCTCCACCCTTTCCATCCTCTCTCCCCACGTTCTCCCTCTCTTCCTTCTGAGAATTTTTCAGCGACTTTTAAAAGGTTAGTTATTTGCAGTCTGTTTGGTCCAGGTGATACCACACCTTAACTGTAGAACTGTCCCATCTCAGAACACTGCATGTTCAAATACAGAACTATTATTTATCTTAGAATCCAAGTACCAAAAATTCTCATCAATTTACTAACAAAAGAAGAAAAGTGTGCGCGTTTTGCATACGGGACAGAAAGAAAGAGATCATTAGAAAGAGAAATATTGCAACATACACAGACAAATTCGCCACATTCTCGTAAAGAACAGTTTATGTTGTAAGCACTAGTAGTGCTTCAGGTGACCATAACCCCCCCCCCCCCCCCCTTAAACCGGCAGGGGGGGGTTTCATTATGTTTTCCTGAATATTTAATCAGTTTGCCATAAAAAAAATATGTCTGCCAAAATAACTTACGGTATGAATATACCAGGGTATGGTTACAAAATACACTGTTTTTGTAATGTTGCGAAAGTGCGCGATCAACAAAAATGGCATGTTGTTATTAGTGAAGTGTACTGTTTGACTAAATTAGGTTTGCAGAGCTTCATATTATATTACTCATTCTTCCACTGTGAAGAATGACCTACTAAAAGGTGTCGGAGCACGTCAGACTTTCTGCCCACTGTTTTCAAGTACCGCGTCACCATAGTTTACAGAAATGTTTCATTTGATAAACAAAGTATCATCATAAATGATTCCGTTGTCCATGCATCCCACCTATATCAACAGCGGGATGTTGTTGTTGTTTGCAGTAGTCTGGTGTATAGTTTGGTCAGTTTCTGTCCTTGATTACCTCTCCATAGTTACCTGTCTCACACAACCGTTAGCTGTGGCTTGAAGAATCTAGACAATGTTAGAAATCCCTCTTATGCTATTGCGACAATCTAGAGTTAATTGCAAAATTTGACTCAGTCATCTCTCTCGAATGATGGAAGAGATCACTGATTTGCTCATGTGCACTGCTAAACTATGCCGTCTTTCCTTTCTTGCCAACAACAACCTCTTTCTTGCACTCTGCATACTAATAACAAAATCGGTTGATATGCCGTCTTTGTTTTTTGTTTTTTTGTTTTTTTTTTCTATATTCGCCTTTTTAGGGGAGGGGAGGGGGGAGTAATATTTCCCTTTGCGTCCTCGGGGAGTTCCTTTGCACATGGTGAGACTTTGAGAAATGGTTCCAGAAGAAGTCTTTACAGAAGAAGTCTTTACATAGCTTCCAACACTGGTGTGGGCTGTGATGGCACGGTTGTTGTGTTTCCGGTGATGCTTCTAAAGTCTGTTCCTCTCAAGAGCTTTCCGAGAGCGACTAGGAAAAAAACAAGTTTAGTGAAACACGTCAAGACGCACAGCATTCTTTTGGATTGTTAGTCATCGGTGCTTACTTTGCAACTGCAATGTCAAAGGTGACTAAGGCATACTCCTGACCTAGTTGTCTATTACGTCCAGTGATATCTGCAGAATGTGTTGCACAGTTACACAATGACAGTATGAAGCATAAGTTGCATACATTCACCTGTTGATTACTCCCCACATGGGCCAGATTCATTCCAATGAGTGACATCCATCCTTTCCGTTCTGGAATGCGTTGCTAAAAAAACAACAACTCGAAACGTGTATCTGGTTAAAATCTACAGGAAGTAGAACATCTGCAGTCACTTGAGGAGGGAACAAGTTTCAGCGTTGTTGAGTAACAGACTCCACCCTCCCAGTAGTGAAACGGGGCTGGAGATGTGGAGACACTGAAAGCATGGTGGGTGTGTCGATGAAGAATGTGTGTCACTGAGCACCTGTGGGCCGGTTTACAGTTTCTCGTCACTTCCGGAGTGTTAATTCCATGTCTTGAATGAGCTGCGCCAGATCCTGATGTGCCCCCTGTATCAACATTGTCTCAGCGGAAGTGAAGAACCACGTTATCAGAAGAGATGGTTTGGCAGCAAGCCGCTACATTGAAGTCCATTGTGGCAAATTGCTGTTTCAGTTTTAATTAAGGACACAACTGTGAGAAATGAGTGGCTAAACTGATTCAAAATGCTGACACGTGTAGCAATTCCTGTTACATGGCGGACCGCAGTGCCTAGAACGATGTGCTTTGGCATTTTCCATTTCCACCTGTGGCAGCACAACACGCGTCTTGCCAAACAGGAAAAGTGATCATGTATCTTTTGAGAAGCAGTTTGATTTCCAGTCAGAATACGCGTTTCCAGAAAATCCTTTACAGGATCGGTCCAATCAGAGGCCACAATAAGTGGCCATGGACTGACTGAAGTTTCACTTTGACTGAATGATTGAATGACGGAGAATGAGAGCTGCCTGTATCAACCTTGTTTGTTTCTTTCTTTTTTTTTGTGACACAGCAGCAACAGCACTTCCAACGGTTCGGCCTGTGTGCAGGTCTGACGAGTACAATAACCCGCTCCGGTGATTTGGAGCTCCAAACTTATTTTGCTCACATACTGTTCGGTTGTGTTTTCAGCTTCTGAGTCGTGTGGTTGCGATTGTAAAAGTGTGGGTGTTTCTCTTGCATCGACACACGCTTCTTCATCTTCACCGTCCATGCTCTTTTCCACGTTCCCGCACGTGCAGTGGAAGTCATCTTTTTGATGGGCCGACTGTGGTATCCTCATCTTCGGCTTTCTGTCCTTTTGTCAATGTTTCATTGTGTTTGCACTTAAGAACACGACTGACACTTGTAAAGGTTTTGCAACGCTTTCTGTGAAATATGCACAATGTATCAACCAGTCGCTTTGGAAAATTCATGTAATCTTCAAAATCTAGATGGGTTTTTTGAAGACACCGAATGTCATAATATTTCTGAATCTGAGCTTTGTATTGTTTAATCACTAATTTCGTGCCTTGTCTTAAAGTTATTATTCTTGTGTATGATGCAGTATTAGTTTCTCCGTGCTTCTGACTCTTCTGTTTCACACAAGCAAAACAAGTGTTAGTTCATTTAAGTGGTTACTGTGGCGTTGCAACAAGGTATAAACCAAGACTTTATATATATCTATGTGTATATATGTATATACAGAACCACCAAGAGACGCCCGTCAGATTGATACAGTTGGGTTTCTTTCATAAAAATGCATTGGAAAAAGAAATACACCCCATTTCATTCACAATATGGCCCCTGCGGTCGGCTGGGCCACAATGGATTTTAAACAGTGCCTAGTTATGCCAGCATTTACCTTTCTCCCATAAAGAAATTCCTCATTCAGTAACCGTGTTACTCATCCAATTTTAAAGTCATTCATTGAATAGCCCACTCTAATATCTTTCCGCCGACATAAAGAAACTGACTGTGTGATGAAATATGTAGATGCAGTGGTTTTCAAATACATTTACCCCAAAAACTAAATATTTTTTTAAAGGCCATAACCCCAACATTTATACCGTAATTTAGTTTACCAGACAGGTAAATAATGAGTTCTAACATCATAATCCCTGCATCTATACCGTAATTGAATTTGCCAGACAGGTAAGTTATGATTTCTAACATAAAAACACACAAGAAAATCACTATAAGAACCCCACCTCCTCTCCCATCGGGGTATGTATTACCATTTGCCACCCAACAGACTATATTTCCAGTGCCATATTAAATTTTGTCTATTGTCTGTTCTGTAAAGGCTATCGCATATGAATGGGAGAGAGAGAGAGAGAGAGAGAGAGAGAGAGAGAGAGAGCAACATAAATAGGTGAAATACCCGTATTCTCATAAAAACACCTGTTTGTGTGAATACCAGTTCCAGTGCCATACATCGTTGTATATGGTGTCAACCTTTGTGTCAATTGTCAGTCATAAAAAAACACTAAAGTGCCTCCATCGTTGTGTGTGTGTGTGTGTGTGTGGTGAGTGTGTGGGTTTGTGGTGAGAGAGAGAGAGAGAGAGAGAGAGAGAGAGAGACCATGCACACTTTCACTGATATGAAGAGAAAGAAGTGTGGATGAAAGATATATATATATATATATATGTGTGTGTGTGTGTGTGTGTGTGTGTGTGTGTGTTTAACTGGTAAACACATGTCAAAAAGAAGTAGGAACTGGAAAATATGCTCTTGATCTTCCTGTACAGTGAGTCTACATATTTTGAAAATTGAACAAGATCAATGCTCAATTTCTGGCAAGGATGGAAGAGTGAGTATTACTATGATGGGTTTTGTTTATATATTGTACAACAATTGGATTTATTTACACCTTGTACATAGAGTTAGCAGCTTGACAACCGTGGAGTTTACAGCTAATAAACCTGTAACAATGAATCGGTGTTGGGGAGGAGGGGTATGTGTTGAGTGTGCGTCTGCACGTGCGCCTGTGTGCGCGTGTTTGTGTGTTCGCGGTTGTGCAAGTATATCTGCGTGTGTATGCGTGCGCAGCCATGTGTTGGTGTGTGCATGCATGCGTACGTTTATATCTGCGTGTGTGTGCACGCACGCCCATGTGCATGCATGTATATGTGCGTTTCTGTGCCTATGCATGTTTGTATGTGTGAGCGAGCGTGCATAAAATACAGCATTACATAAGTTTAATATTCACACACACGCTCGCACACCTACGAAAAACACACAACTAGTAGGCGATTCCAGGAAATTCCTGTCACTGCTTTTTTGTAATTTCGCGAAATTCCTTAAAAATCCAGCGATTTTCATACTGAATCAGTATAAACATGAAATCACGAAAATGGTCAGGGATTTCATCTCTGGTTACACTCGTTTAATGATACGTCCTTATCCCGGTCAATTCAATCACCACAGCCACAAAACTCATGCATCTTCTTTTCGTCATGGAATCCAAGACCTTAGGAGCAAAGGCTGAAATATCTTGTACTGAGTTATCTCCAGTTTTGTCATGCCTGTTTTCAGTTCTACAAGTTTACAACGTACATAACAGTTTGGCCTATTTAACCCGTTGCGATGTTCAACAACAGTGAATATTATATGTCGTCCACTTGTGCATTTGATGCCTTATATTTCACACGGCCAGCAGTCAAGATAATGATTACATTGTTTATGATACAAGAAGAAGAAGAAAGGAGTAGACAGAGGAGTGGAATGGAGTTATCAGGATCTGAATGGATACCGCGTCTATCTCAGGCTGTCAAGGCATGGAAGGGAACGAATTTGAAAGTATGGATTCTGTTGGGGGGGGGGGGGGGGTTGTTTTTGTTTGTTTGTTTTGTTTTGTTTTTAATGAAAAAGTTTCTGTTTTCTTTTTTCTTTTAAGGAAGCTAGAAAAGTGTGACAGACTGTAGGTAAAAGAGGGTGTGAATTCTCTTAAGACGATTGTACATTACTGTTTGGAGATTTGGCGGGTGTGGCTTGGAGACGAGAGACATGTTGACTTTGCTGAAGAATAAACAAAGGTGTGAAGATCTGCTTGAGGATTACAGACTGAGGTGTTGGAGACTGCCATCGCCTGTCATGTGCCTGCGTGCGTGCGTGCGTGCGTGTGTGAAGAGGAGGGTTGGACAGGAGATTGTGCGTGTACACCAGCTGATGACAGAGATGGTGTCTATATTTTGAATTGACGAGAGGCACAGCAGATAATGCGTCTGCTGCTTCTGTCAAGAACTGAAAGGTTGGAAAAGGACAGAACAGATGATGTGACAAAAAACTTAAAGCCTTCAGCCTTACTCAGGGATTTGTGCAACATTAATAGTCAGGGCAGTCACGACTGACTGGCCAATCCAAAGCATGATTGCACAGTGTGATGGATCTGGGATGGCTGAGGAGAAAGGAGAAAGAGGAACACATGACGCCTGTGACAAGCTGTATGCCCAAATGAACATTCTTGTCACCCAGTTATAGAAACTGACCTGAAAAGTTGAATGCCCCAGTGAAAATGAAATTGGCGTTACCCAGTTATGACTGATCTAAATCAATGTTCTCTTTTATCGCTTGAGTTGGGTGATGGCCAAGGACAGTTCAGTGTTCAAAGTGAAAAATGTCACCCAGTTAACTGACCTATTACATCACTGCATTTTGTTGGTGTCCCTGTTTGCATATGCATTATCCCCCCCCCCTCCCCCGTCTCCACCAAATTGTCAAAACAGGTGGAGTAAGATAGGAAAAAAAGACAAAGCAGAAAAAGAGCAGAGTAAGACTGCGCACAGGAATCTAGACCTCTGTTGAATGAATATCTGGCAGCTTTGTCGCTTTCAGTATACACAACTCATACAACTTGGTGGAGAAGCAGTACTTGTACTACAACGTTCATTGAACGTCTTTTCACAAATGTTATGATTCATTAGGTTTTTTTTTCTTCTTTTTTGCCACAGACACCATAAAATTTCTATATCTTCACACCTGTATTCACTAGTTTCATCTTATACTTATTTCTTTCTATCTAAAGGGCATCATTCTCTATTTCTGGACACTGAAATTCTGATTCCAGGTTTGTCGTGTAAACAGTACAAGCCTCTAAATCTTAGCTCAAAACATCAAAAAATATCTCAAATTAAACGACTGAGGTTTTACCCTCTTATGTACTTCAGCAGCCCAATCCAAAATCCAATGGTATAATCCCATGCACACTCAGAAAACATCAATCGGGGGTTAAGCAAAATCAGTATTAATTCTGACAGTTTCAGTTTATAATTTGGCACCATCTTACTTTCTGCAGTTAAAATTTAAGCTGATTGTATTGACACAACAAAAGCGGGGTGGTATGTTACCTTTCGATTCTCTCAGTTTACATTACAGCACTGTCTGTGTCATGTTCAACCGAAATACAGGCCTAACGAAAAAAAACAATAAAATACATAATTTAAAATACAGGCGAATAGTATCAAGCACTTTCTCTCTGGAATTCTCTTCCTCTGGATCTCCATCACTTACCAATGCTGCCCTCTTTCAAAACAAATTTGAAAACCCACCTGTTCAAACAGGTCTTTGGGTGTGATGAAGCATAGCTAACTGTCTGCATTCTTCCTCCTTTTACCCATCCTACTTTACCTTCTACTGAAATCATCATGTAGTGTTTGTGTGTCTGTGGGTGGGTGTTTATGTGTGCACGAGCGCGTGCGCGCACGCGTGTGCTAGCATGCGTGTGTGTAGGGTATTTTTGTAGTGTGTGTGTGTGTGTGTGTGTGCGTGTGTGTGTGTGTGTGTGTGTTCATATCTGCAATTTGTAGTAGTGTGTGTGATTGTTCATATCTGGAATTTGTAGTACTGTCTTGGTGCAGAAGTATGTTATTATTCATTATTGTAGATGCTGTGTTTCATGTAAGGCACTTAGAACCCATTATATAGGGAGTTTGCGCTGTGTAAGTACTATCAATTATTATTGTTATCATTATTATTAATAATAATAAAGATGCCACACAATTTTGACTTGCTCTCTGAATGTTTCTTACAATTTCAAATGCACCTAGTCACACACACACATCAATGATTGAGACACATGTTTTGGGGGACAACCATTATCACGTGTGGATAACAAAAACGTATGACACTGGAATTAGTATAGAATACATTTTGTGTTTTGCAAAAATGTAGGAATTTTGTCAATTTATGCAAGACAATGCTCACAACATCAATAACACACACACACACACACACACACTGACACACACACACAATTTTTTTTTTTTTTCACACACACACACACACAAAGACACAAACATTGTAAAACATGCATGTTAAAAGTTACTGAAATTCATTCCTGTCCAAAACATATCTTGAGATTAATCTTTGGCTTGCAAGGTCTATTGAAGGATAAATGCATTCTTTCCAACCATTCCAATGGGCCACTGTCTGATATCATGAAACATAATCTGCAAACATCCACTGGCCTGTGTCAGAGATACCCCACAGAGAACAGCACGCAGTTTGCTGAACAACTTGAGCAGCCAAAACGTCGTTAAACTGCACCTTTCAAGCTCAGTTCTACCATCAGCATGCAGTGGTCTGAGAGGAGAGAGTTCTACAGGTAAGGTGAATATCACTCAGACCAAACATACTGTAATGAACCAACCATTTAACATAGTCATCAAACCATTCCCTGAGAGAAGAGGGAGAAAAAGGCGGAAAGGGGTGGGGAAGGGTGATGTGAGGAAAATATATTAAGTGAGGGGTCAGAGAAGCTGCAAAAAGATAATGGCGATTGCAATCATTTTTATCAACAATGAAAAAATATAATGAAGATGGCATCCAATAACTCATGGCAAGACTACTGTAGAAGTCTGCCATCCATGATAATTACATAAACATTAACCCATTCAGCCCTGGGGGAGTTTACGCAGTAATGCAGAAAATATTCTGTTTTCTTCCAAATCATACATCTGGAAATAATGTAGAAGTTAGTTCCCTTTCTTTGCAGTTTGTGCATCTGAAGGAACATGAAATCCATTTTAATGAGCTGAGCAATGCTCAATCTCAGGGCTCACTGAGTTAAATATTTTAATATTCTTTGCATATGCACCAGCTTGAATAACAGCTTAATTATGAAACGATAATATAAAACTAGTGAGTGAAAAAAACTGTGTATGTGTGTATTGGGAGGAAGTGGGTGGGGACTATGTTTTTCAACACATATTTCTTGCAAAAGGAAATGTACAAAACAAAAGGACAAATTACATGTAACCTATCTGACATACAACAACCCTGTTGTCAGGTCTTGACGACCTGGAGTGGTAGGCAGTAAATAATAAAATTAAAGGCTGGCTCCCACCAACAATCACAACAACAAAATAAACACTTGTGACGAAGAACTTTCACCACATTCGCCAGCTACAGACACAAAATGACACAATATAACACTAAATAGCAATTTAACCTTTTATTTCCCTTAATACAACACGTGCACAGCCCACTTAATCACACACTCAACACTCAGCCTTCTCGTTCGCTTCCGACGTAATGGTAACTTCAGCACACTCCACACTAAACCCACAATCTTTCCACGCAATCCTGCGAGCAACAATCTCAATGCCTGGTCGATAACCTCTCGACCACCACATACATAGGTCACCAATCAAAGAACATTCACAATCCAGCATGCAAAGGTTATAGTACAACGAGAGCAAAAGACATTCTTAGGGTCTCTTATGATCGGTACGAATCATCCCCTGGAGTTCCCGACAACCTCAAGGCACCTTCAGGCCTAGTTATTTAACACAGTACTTACGAAGAACTCTCTGACGTCACGAACTCCTCATTGTGCACTACACCACACATGCTGGAATCTCACGTCTCTGTTATGACTTGACACACGCACTGCACAAACAATGCCCCCACATCTTCAGCAGCAACAAATCGACACGTCGCGCTGACGGCCACCACCTTTTCCCTCCTCTCGTCGAAGAGCACGCTTGTGCTGGGACACTTCACCACGAGCGTTCCGGGCTCCTGCCTCGTCGACCTCGGGGTGAAGTCCGAAGTCCGCCTCCTCCGGCAACCGCAGCTCCCCCACACGTGGATAACCAACGTTCCGCTCTCCCTCTGTCCGAGAACCTACACTCAGCTTCCCCTACCACACGTCGGACCACTCACACAGGGAGAATGTACAGGGGTGGGATAGATCTAGACGGTAAAACAAAATATGGTTAGGCAAATCCAGCCAGAAGAAAAGGTTATGGGGCTATGTACAGGAACGGAGATGCACAATGGGAATTTCACGTATCCAACGTCCTCCGACGCCCGCTGGCCACGCTTTCCCAGGACAACGAACACAAAAGGGAACTGGCTCACACCCCGTACTTCACAGTCACTGGTGACAAAGGAATAACACCGTTCTTCGCCGCACAGCAACGTTGTACTAAGCTTAGTAACGCAAAATGTAGCTCACCCACAGCAATGCTAGTACCCCAGTCCCAAAACAAACAACACAATCCTTCGGCACACTTCTAACAAGTGCTTCAGGCACAAGGAAAACAAGGAATAGTCCATCACCTCTGGACTGAAGTCCCTAGCACACAGTACCACCATGCACTAAGTCACATCCAAAACACATGGAGCAAAAAAAACGCCTGCCTTCCGCAGGGAGCACACACATAGGTGTCTCTCTCGACTACCCCAACGTAGAACTCTCTGATTGGTTAAAATATACTACAGCTGATTGGTTAAAATACACTACAGCTGATTGGATGACCGTTCATCCACCTTACATTCTGATTGGTTAAAATACACTACAGCTGATTGGTTATATACAAGTCTATTTACAGATCTAGACTCTTGCACTCGCTGACTAACTTGGCAACAACCACACTACATTTGGCGCTTAGCGCTGTCTCAGTCCTGACACCTGTTCTCATACAAACAAATCTGAACACATTCCTCAATTTACCAATGCATGTATAAATAAAATCACAAATATTGAAGATTTGCATATATCATAACTAATACAAGGAATGCTTGTTAATACAATGTATTAACTCTTTCATCCTTGCAGCATTGTTTTCGGTTTACACGAATCTTACCCTTCATTTCTGAAGCCCGAAAAAGCATGCAGCAGAGAATTCCCCGTTCCTATGGCACAGAAAATTTGTTCTTGCAATAAGTTATGAAATTCGCGCAAATCACTCATTTATCCGTGACAGGGTCAGTGATGGGCAGTGTTTATGAGTGGAATGGATGACAAACACCCCGCTCTCCTGGGTCATGGGAAAGTGGTTGCTGCTACATTCTTGTCAATAATAATAATATTGATGTATATTCATATAGCGCCCTTTCTCTCTAAGAGCTCAGGGCGCTGTGTATGAAAGAAAATATAACAAATTACATAAATTATCCACCACTCTTTCTCAAAACCCCTTTTGACCCCAAAACTCACCTACCTGTTTTATACCCAAGTGTCACCAGAGATGTCACCCTATAGTGTCAACAGGGTCACAGACAACTTCTCACATCAGCTGTGTATACAACAGTATATGACAATCTTAATGCACTGTGATGAACCGCAATGTCGTAAGTTGTTAGAATGAAGTACGACATTCAGGAATGAAGGGAACATACATATCATAGGAATCTTGGAACAAGGGGAAGTGATGGTTCATAGAAAATTAGAACAGAGTTAATGAACACAAACAATAGGAAGCATTCGAACTGAGCAATGAGACAGACATGGATTACAAAAAGAAACATCTCTGTTTATCTCCACACCCCACCACACCCCTTGCTATTTACATCCAAACCATTCCACTTCAGAACTGACAGTCTGAGTACTGATATATACGCATATGAATGGCACCAATGGGTTGGGTGGGGGTAAATGACAGTCATGTACACTGTATAGATTTTCCCCTCACCACCCCTCCATCCAGTGCCCTGTTCCTCCTCTCCCTGCTCCTTTCGCCCCCACCTCCCTGCTCTCTCTCCCTATCCATCACTGTCCAGCATCATAACCATTCAGACTGACCTGTCGATCTTCTTGTTTGTTTTATCCATCACTGTCCAACATCATAACCATTCAGACTGACCTGTCCATCTTGTTGTTTGTTTGTTACAGGTGAAAAGATGAATAAGCTGTGCATTTGTATTCTGTCATGTTGTCATTTGAATCATAATTATTTTACTGGAAGAAAGCAACCTATATGAGCTAATTGTCATTGTCATTGTCAAAGATAAGTCGGGTCACTTCTACCTATGTGTCCATCTCTGGCTGCGACATACCTTTCTCCCAGTCATTGAGAAACCTTGGCATCTACATGGATGAAACACTGCATATGGATGCACATGTCAAACACTTGTGCCACACTGTGTTCTGTCAGCTACGTAGATTAGGCAAAATTCGCTCTTTCCTTTCCACTGCTGCTGCCAACAAATCTGCTGTTTCTTTCATACAATCTAGATCAGACAACTGCAACTCTCTTCTCGCTAGTCTCCATGATAACAAACTTACACTTCAAAGCATTCAGAATCATGCAGCCCGACTCATACTCAGTAACCACAGTCATGAAAGTGCAACATCACTACTCAGAACACTTCACTGGCTTTCTGTTAAAGCAAGAATTCAATACAAAGTAGCTTGTCTCTGCTTTCAGTGTCTATCACGATATGCCACCGTATCTTTCAGATCTTCTCTAGCTTCCTTCTTGGTCGCTGCACTCATTTCACACCTCTCTGTGACAGTTCCTTGATCTTCCTTGAGACCTTTAGCAAAAAATCTTAGCAAAAAGTCTCATTCCTGACTAAACTGCAGCAAATAATACAGCTTAAACAGCACACCAAAAAAAAATCAAACGTTCAGCATCTCTCAGCATTTTTACAACAAAAGAATACTTACCGGTATATTTTTCTGGTTTGAAATGTCTGCTTCATGCTTTAGAACTGTGTTTATACTGGAATGTCACAAACTAACTTTGACACACGAACCTTAGGTCTGGTGTGTATTGCCATACTGAAAATCTTAACGGACACACACCAGCCTATAATCTATCAGTTCTTTTTGAGTTGCAAGAAGTGGTCAACAGCAAAAAAAATAATTACATGTAAAGGAAAGAGTCTTCTCTTGAAATGAACTTGCTATATCACTGACCAGAAACCATTCTTAATAAAATGAACATTTAACAATCTTTTATAAATAACATTATTCTTCCATGATAATTTATGTCACAAGAAAAATGACAAAATCATTCTCCATAAAAGTCTGTATGAGACTTTTGCAAGCAAAGACATTTAATATAGCAGCAAACAGAATAAAAAAAAATGAACAGCACTCTTTAGGAATACCTAATAATTCCTGGCAGCAAATTTTCAAAAGTCAGACTTTCTTCTGAATAGTATGCCATAAAAATGATTTTCTTAAAAAGAAAAAAACACAAATTCAATCTCCAACCAAACAAGTGGTTTGTAACTTGTTGTTTTCCAACAGACAACCAAGACCGAATTTACATACCCGTCTCTCCCCTTCCACAAAGCACCTGCTTGCTCTGTGATGTTGTCTCTCCAGCTGTTGGAGCCAAAGTGACCCAGAGCACTAAGAAGATGCCCAAGGTACTATTTTCATCCTTCCTCAACACACTGTAGTACCCTCAGCTTCAGTCCTAACAATACTATTATTTACAAAATAATAAACAAAATTTTCTGAAACTCTAACCGAAAGCAAAAAAAAAAAAAAAAAAAAAAAAAAAATCTTACCAACTGGGCCAAGTTTGGCTGGTATACATAAATAAAGAAAGATATTCCTACACTTCTAATGGCGGGAAAATTAACAAAGGACGCTTACAAGCCCTCATTATTAGTTCTAGACATTCAAAGACATCATTCAACTTGGGTCCCCGATAGCTCTGAGGTATAAGCTAAGTGGTCAAGGGAGATAACCTAGCCCTTCCACTAGTTCAGCACAGTCGGTAACGGATATTCCTGCTGCATATGACAGGCCAATTTATTGTCCTCTCACAGTACAATCCATGACAGCATCTAAGTTTATATTTTCCACATAATATACAAATGTACATCAATCACACGCTGGGACCAGTTCCTAATTCATAAGTGTTTTCTGCTGTACTGATTTTTTTCATTTCCTTTTTCCCCATTTGTTTTGATACTGTGTGCTGTCTATTATTTGCTGAAAATATTTCTGTTCTTTAAACTAAGCAATAACTGAATTTGAAAAAAAAAAAAATTAAGAATACCCAAACAAATAGGCTAACCATCACAAAGCATGCTGTTTTAACCAACAAATCTTTCTGGTAAAAGTTATGTTATGTCTACACATTGAGAATCACAAAGCATGCTGCTTTAACCAACAAATCTTTCTGGTAAAAGTTATGTAATATCTACACATTGAGTGTATAACACAAGACCCTGTTTACGCCTCAAGTCTTTTCTTTGTTCAATAGTTTGGATGATTGAGATCTGCAAAAAAAAGAAAAAAAATTCCACAGCACATTCAGTTTGATGTCCCATTATATGGCAAAATTTTGCTGCTCCTGACAATTGTATGGCTTAATATAACTTCCATATGAAACAGAATAAACTACTAGTTCAACCAAAAATGAGAATGATGGCTACTCCTCAATGAGTCACTTTGTCTACACAAGTGAGTCAAAGCCTCACCCATACTTACTGGAACAGATCCAATCAAACTGCTAGCATTTTGTTGAATAATACTTTAATAGGATACTTGATTATTTACAATTGAAAAAAAATAAAAGAAGAAGCAAAAAAAAAAAAAAAAAAAAAAGGAAAAAACCTTGAAGGTAAATTGTCTAAAGGTTCACTGCCAAAGAAAGGCTGTTTTCATCTGTCATGGAAGGTGAACTGTGCAGGACAGTCGGGAAGGTTCAAGGTCATGTATTTGACCCCCATGGGAGGGTGATGCCATTCCAAACGGAAACTCTGGAGAAGGCGTGTGGTCAGCACAGCCATGTCTTGTTCTGCAAAACGCCGACCTGTCAACACAGCACCACAGGGACGTCATCCTTCTGATAGCTGTTATCCAGCATAGGCTTCAAAACACTGCACTGTACCTGTTGTGTCCTGCTGTGCTGTACTCCATTACAGGCAATGTGCTGCATTATACTGTGCTGTATATGGCGGTGTTCATCTTACACAGAAAACCTGTTGCTTCTAGGGCAGAAAAAAAGTAAAAAACTACTATTATCAAATCTTCTCTTCTATGAATAGACTATATAAAAACTGTAAAAAAATAAAAATAAAAATAAATAAATAAATAAATTCATTGGATATCATCCCATGCACTGTAGATGAGGTAAACTCATTATGTCATGTTTCAGTTTCAGTTTCTCAAGAAAGCGTCACTGCCTTTGGACAAATCTATGTATGAGACCAGCAACATAACCTAACGTGCTTAGTCAGGCCTGATAGTGCACCTGTCAGAATGGATTTCATCTACATCATTTTGCTAGAAGTCAATATCTATGTTGCAGTGGGTTCATTTTTAGTGCACTAAGTGCATGCTGCACACAGGACTTCGGTTTATCTTCCTATCCACATGACTAGATGCTCACTTTGATTTTCCAGTCAAATTTGGGACAAAAGTTGAGACCTGGATTCAAACCCAGCGCCTCATGGACGCTGTACTGGAAAATAAGCATAGAGGAAGGTGGCAAAATGGATAAGATGCTCATCAGCCAATACAGTGTATGTGGGGGTGTGGGTCTGAATCCCATTCTCACCCTTTCTCCCAAGTTTGACTGTTAAATCAAACTGATCGAGTGTATAGTTATTTGAATGAAATGATAAACCCAATTCCCTTGCTCAGCACACACTTGGCTCACTGGAAAAGAACCCATGACAACAAAAGTGTTGTCTTCTGGCAAAATTCTAAAGAAGAAATCCACTCTGATAGACACACCACTATACATGCCTGCACTCAAGGCCTGATTTGCTAAAACTGCTGTCAGACATCTGCCAAGCAGATAAGGAGTAGTGTATTTGGACTGGTCTGAATGCAGTGACACATCCTTCAGAAATTAAAACTGGAAACTGAAACTAACCATTCTGCCACCTTCCTCCTTGTAAATAATGATCATTCCAAACTGACGTGGAAAATGCTGTCCTCGGGGAAGGGAGTTAACCACTTGTTAAGAACTGGAAGTATGACCATGCTCGTCAGCGTCCACACCTACCCAGCATCCCTCAAACTGACCAACTCATCAGGAAAATGCAGTCATAGGAGGCAGAGCACACAAAAGTGAGCAGGCTTCCTCCATTTTTGCACTGGGAACCTATCCAATTCTCCATGTTTAGCCTAAGAAGAATATAGTGTCCAGTTCACTAATTCTTCACAAGTATATCAGTTTGAATGTGAACATACAAACACGACACCTTAACTCATCTTAAATGGCATTGTCTGTCTATTGATGACAGCCTTCACAGCTGAAAACATCTGGACACACATGGAGAATAAATACACACACTGTTCATCATAGGGAAAATCAACACTGGTCTGCTAACCCACCTGGCTGAATTTCCATGAGTCAGTTTCACGTTTCAAGGGTCATTGCTCCTTCATTTAAAACTAGGATTCACCACCTAATGTGTGTGTGTATGTGTGTGTGTGCGCGCACACGCGTGCGCACACACACTCATATGAAAACTGCTGAATAAACAAACCTTTCTGTGGTAAAAAGTGTAAGGAGCCAATGCATCCAGTATCTTTGGATTTTTGGCAGATCATTTTCAAAGACAGAACATCAATGGTGCAAATCAAAATGAACCCTGCATTTTCATGCATGCACACACCCCAACATTGTTTGCTGTGGCTGGCTAACATATGGTCTTCGCTGCTGGTTGCCAGGTTTGGGTGTAAAAGCTAAAACCTCGTTTGTACAACAGGCAATAATGAGAAATACTAACTGGAAACTTGACTGTGCAATAGGCAAAAAGGAGAAAGATGTCTTTACACCTGATGATTGAAAAATGATCCATACAACTAACAAGAGAGGCAAGGCCTTCAAGACTCACTTGTGATACGCTTAAAAAAAAAAAAAATCTAATCGATAAAATGTGTTCTGTATTTGTTATTATAAAGCTTGCGTTTAAAAAAAAAAATAAAAAAAAAAAGTCCAAACCAGATTCAAACCCCACGTGTTCAGGTGAGAAGAAACTGCCTTATCCATTACACTATCGTGGCTCCTTAACTGACGTTCTAAAATTTAACATTTGAACATACTTTTTTAAAGGGCGATAAATCAATTGCGGTATTTGCAGTGAGAACGCTGTTTAAATCATATTATTCTGGTGTATCTTGGGCATTCAAAAAATCTTTAAGGGCAATTAAAAATTCTTTTTAATGGCTATCGCGGCAATCACACTGCAACATTTAGCCGTTTTCACTAGATCTCGATAGATGTACAAGTTTAGTTACACCCGCTGGGAATGTAGTACGACACGGTCGATTCAATTTCTCTTTTATGTTCATTCTAGTTTTATAGTTTTAAAGTTGATATGAAAATTTAGTATTTTGTTAAACTAATAACATGTAGAGCCAAGTACAAGTACTTCTAAACGTCGTAAGAAGTGAAAAGGACTTCATTTTGAGAAAAGTCAAGACTGGAAATTTTTTCGTTTCATCGTGATCAATTCAAGGGTATTAACTCGCATGGTTTACAATTTTTAACTGTGAATTCCGACTGATTCTGTGGATATTTTTATGGCAGTTTGGGGCATAATCCAGTAAGTGATGAGGCGTTCACAAGTCTTTCTCTGAATAAATATTCAACGGTCTCCTTCTCCAACTTTCCATCAAATGTTATCGTGTATTGTCCATTGAATATAGGATTGAACGGGTAGGTCAACAACTTGCAACAAAATGGCGTCGTTCGCATTCGCAAAGAATATGAGCACGCGCTTTGAATGTGTATAAATATGTGTACGCAACTGATTTTTGCCCATGACCTTCAGGGCTCAGCCAACAGATCTGTAAAGTCCACTCGTCGTATTGATTTTAGTATTTTCCGAAAAAGACCACTTGGGCGAATGAACATAGTGAAAGCCCTGTAGACTGAGAGTAAAACACACAAGCTTTTTATGTATTGAGTATAATTTCAAATTGTAATGTTTAAGATGAGAAAGATCAGTTTAAAGCAAAGTAAGTCCCCTAGCATTAATTACAGTGTAATTTCCCTTTTTTACTATTTGCACCAAAACATTTGCAAAATAAATAAAACTTCCATGCTTAGCAACAAAAAATGTTTGAACAAAAAATGATAATGATGACTGCTCTTGTTGTTGTGTCAGAATATCAGATCAAAGTGCCAAGTTTAGAGAATACAAAAAATATAAATATAACAGTAAATGCAGTTTGCATATAATTTGGCCTCATTTTTTATTTTTTTTGTGCCCATCCCAGAGGCGCAATATTGTTTTAAACAAGATGACTGGAAATAACTGAATTTTTCCTATTTTTATGCCTAATTTGGTGTCAACTGACAAAGTATTTGAGAAAATGTCAATGTTAAAGTTTACCATGGACACACACACACACACACACACATACACACACACACACACAACCGAACACCGGGTTAAAACATAGACTCACTTTGTTTACACAATTGAGTCAAAAATGAGGAGAAACACATCAGAACACCTGGTCATTCAGCTATACACATAAGGAGAGGTAAATCAGAACACCTGGGCATTCACCTATAGACATGATGAGAAACAGATTAGAACACCTGGACACTCATCTACACATATGAGGAGAAACATGTAAGAACACCTGGACACTCACCTATACACATGAGGAGAAACACGTAAGAACACCTGGACACTCATCTACACATATGATGAGAAACACATCAGAACACCTGGACACTCATCTACACATATGATGAGAAACACATCAGAACACCTGGACACTCACCTATACACATGAGGAGAAACACATCAGAACACCTGGACACTCACCTATACACATGAGGAGAAACACATCAGAACACCTGGACACTCACCTATACACATGAGAAGGAACACATCAAAACACCTGGACACTCACCTATACACATGAGGAGAAACACATCAGAACACCTGGACACTCACCTATACACATGAGGAGAAACACATCAGAACACCTGGACACTCACCTATACACATGAGGAGAAACACATCAGAACACCTGGACACTCACCTATACACATGAGAAGGAACACATCAAAACACCTGGACACTCACCTATACACATGAGGAGAAACACATCAGAACACCTGAACACTCACCTATACACATGAGGAGAAACACATCAGAACACCTGGACACTCACCTATACACATGAGGAGAAACATGTAAGAACACCTGGACACTCACCTATACACATGAGAAGGAACACATCAAAACACCTGGGCACTCACCTATACACATGAGGAGAAACACATCAGAACACCTGGACACACATCTGTACACATGATGAGGAACACATCAGAACACCTGGACACTCACCTATACACATGAGGAGAAACACATCAAAACACCTGGACACACATCTGTACACATGAGGAGAAACACATCAGAACACCTGGACACTCACCTATACACATGATGAAGAACACATCAGAACACCTGGACACTCACCTATACACATGAGGAGAAACACATCAGAACACCTGGACACACATCTGTACACATGAGGAGAAACACATCAGAACACCTGGACACTCACCTATACACATGATGAAGAACACATCAGAACACCTGGACACTCACCTATACACATGAGGAGAAACACATCAGAACACCTGGACACACATCTGTACACATGAGGAGAAACACATCAGAACACCTGGACACACATCTGTACACATGATGAGGAACACATCAGAACACCTGGACACTCACCTATACACATGAGGAGAAACACATCAGAACACCTGGACACACATCTGTACACATGATGAGGAACACATCAGAACACCTGGACACACATCTGTACACATGATGAGGAACACATCAAAACACCTGGACACACATCTGTACACATGATGAGGAACACATCAGAACACCTGGACACTCACCTATACACATGATGAGGAACACATCAGAACACCTGGACACACATCTCTGGTGGTGGTGGTGTGTGTCCATCGAGATTGATGATGACCATCGTTGTCATCCAGCTGGGGGATGGGGAGAGGGTGGTGGTGGGGTGGGGGGATGCTCATGAATCTATCTGTGAATGCGCAGATGGCTGAATAGTCCAATCTGCGCACGAAATGTTCGCTGACAGTTGGGGGAGACAAAGACAGGCATATCATTGTCAGGGAGCTTGTTTGCCCGTGACTTTCTGGCCTGCCTCTTCTGAACAGCTGCAGCAGTCCTATTGGCCTCGCACAACTTGGCGCCTTTGTGCACAGCAGCGTGCCATTTGTCACGGTCCACTGCAGATTCCTCCCAGGAGTCAGGAGTCAAACGCTTTCAGAGAGACTTTCAGAGTATCTATGAAGCGCTTCTTCTGACCTCCGTGTGATCTCGCCATAGAGAAGCCTTTTGGGCAGCCAATGGTCTGGCATGCGCGCCACGTGTCCAGCCCAGTGAAGCTGGGACTGCATCAGGATGGTGAAGATGCTGGGAAGGGTGGCTTTTGCAAGCACCTCCGTGTCTGGGGTCCTGTCTTGCCACTTGATGTTCAGTAGCTTCCTGAGGCATGTTGTGTGGAAGTGGTTCAGCTTCTTGGCGTGTCGTTGGTACACTGTCCAAGTTTCGCAGGCATACAGTAGTGTGGGGAGAACTACTGCTCTGTAGACCTTTAGCTTGGTCTCAAGACCAATGCCTCTTCCGTTCCAGACATTTGCATAGAGTCTGCCAAAGGTTGCGCTTGCTCTTGCAATCCTGACGTTCACTTCATCGTCAATGGTTGCATTCCGTGACAGTGTACTGCCAAGGTATGTGAACCACTCCACCGCACTGAGTCTCTGACCGTTGACTGTGATGTTGGGCTCAACGTGGGGTTTCCCTGGGGCTGGCTGATGGAGAACTTCAGTTTTCCTCGTGCTGATGGTAAGGCCGAAGTTCCTGCTGGCAATGGCAAACTTGTCAACGCTGAGTTGTATGTCAGCTTCAGATCCAGCGTGGAGGGCACAATCATCAGCAAACAAAAAGTCTCTGTTGATGTCTGTCATGACCTTCGTTTTTGCTTGAAGCCTTCTGAGGTTAAACAGCTTGCCATCTGTTTGGTACTTTAGCCGATTCCAACATCGCCATCTCTGAAGGCATCAGTAAGCATTGCACAGAACATGAGGCTGAACAGTGTTGGCGCCAGGACACAGCCTTGCTTGACACCATTTGTGACAGGAAAAGGAGCAGATGTTTCGCCATTGTCCTGGACTTAAGCCTGCATGCCTTCATGGAATTGGCTGACCAAGGAAATAAATTTCCGAGGGCATCTGTACTTGGCCATGATTTTCCACAGTCCCTCTCTACTCACGGTGTTGAAGGCCTTAGTGAGGTTGACATAGGTGGAGAACAGATCAGCATTTTGCTCCTGACATTTCTCTTGCAGCTGCCTTGCAGCAAACACCATGTCAGTGGTTTCGTGTTCTTTCTGGAATCCACATTGGCTCTCAGGCAAATGACCTTGGTCAAGGTGTGCTGTGAGGCGGTTTAGTAGGATCCTGGCAAGTATCTTGCCTGCGATGGAGAGAAAGGAAATGCCCCGATGGTTATCACAGGCTTGCCGGTTCCCCTTTCGCTTGTACAAGTGAATGATAGATGCATCTTTGAAATCCTGGGGGATCGTCTCTTCTTTCCACATGAGTGAGTACAGCTGATGGAGCTTCTCAGTCAGCACAGTGCCTCCATCCTTGTAGACCTCTGCTGGTATGGAGTCTGAGCCAGGTACTTTGCCAATGGATAGCAGACGGATTGCTTTCTGGGTCTCAAGAAGCGTTGGCGGATCGTCCAGTGCTTCATTGATGGGGACTTGTGGGAGACGGTCTATGGCTTCATCATTTATGGAGGAAGGGCAATTTAGGACACTGCTGAAGTGCTCAGCCCAGCGTTCGAGAATTTTCTCCTTCTCGGTGATCAAGGCATTCCCATCTGCACTGAGGAGGGGGGATGATCCTGAGGATGTGGGGCCGTAGATTTCTTTTAAGGCATCATAGAACCTCTTTATATCGTGCCTGTCAGCATATTCCTGGATCTCATCAGCTTTGTCACTCAGCCACATATCCTGCATCTGATGTAACTTTTGCTGAACAGTCCTGCGGATGGCATTGTATGCATCCTTTTTTGATGTGGACTTTGGGTTGCTCAGGTAGGCTTGATGCAGACGGCGTTTCTCATCCAGAAGCTGCTTGATTTCATCACAGTTTTCATCAAACCAGTCTTTGTGCTTTCTGGTCATGGGTCCCAGGGTCTCTGAAGCTGTACTATAGATAAGCTCACGCAGGGTCCTCCAGTCAGACTCCACATTCTGGTTGTCCAGAGAGGCGGATTCCAGATGATCTTCCAGCAGCTCCACAAAGGTCTGTTTCATGGTGATGTTTTTTTAGCCGTTTTGGAGCCTTCTGGCCTTGGGGGTGTCTCTTGGGTTGGATTCGAATATTCAGCTTCGAGACTACAAGGCGATGGTCTGTCCAACACTCGGCGCCGCACATGGTCTTTGTCACACGTACATCTTGCCTATCCCTTTTTCTGACGATGACGTAATCGATGAGATGCCAATGCTTTGAGCGAGGGTGCATCTATGACGTCCTGTTACGGGTAGGGAGGCAGAAAACTGTGTTGGTTATCAGCAGTCCGTGCTCTGCACAGGTCTGAAGCAAAAGCAATCCATTTGGGTTGCAGTGGCCCACGCCGTGCTTTCCAATCACTCCATCCCAGGAGATGTAGTCAGAGTCAACTCTAGCATTGAAGTCCCCAAGAATGATGAGCTTGTCTGCTTTCGGGATAGCAGCAATGACAGAGTGAAGGTCCTCGTAGAACTTCGCCTTCACTTCATCCGGGTTGGTCATGGTTGGGGCATAGGCACTGACAATGGTGAGGTGCTTCTGGCCAGATGCCAGTGGGAGTTTCATGGTCATAAGCCTATCGTTGACTCCCTTTGGGATTCCAGCTAGCTTGCTGACAAGTGCTGTTTTTACTGCAAAACCAACGCCAGCCTCACGTCGTTCTTCACTTCCTCGTCCACTCCAGAACAAGGTGTAACCAGATCCCCGTTCATTGAGCTCGCCTTCGCCTGCAAGCCGAGTCTCACTCAAGGCTGCGATGTCGATGTTGTATCTGGCGAGTTCGGATGCAACTAGTGCCGTTCTCCTTTGGGGTCTGTCCACGTTATCTCTGTCCAGGAGAGTCCTTATGTTCCAAGCACCAATGGTGAGAGGAACGATCCTTGTTTTTTTCTTTTCTTTCTCTTTGTTTCAACCGCTGATGTAGGGTCCCCGCCAGCCGCGGTATGCTGGCCAGGATGATATGGAGCAGGCAATTTTTAGGGCACCTTTTCTAGCCCCTTCCTCATGCCAGGGAGGTGAGCAGTGCATTCCTAAAGAGGGCTGCTCAGACGCTCAGATGGCTGCCGAGCTCCATCGCTGCTCCTGTCGATGAAGAACGACCCTATGGTCTGAGCCACCTGCGTGCAGGTCTGCGGCTGCGACTGCCAGTGTACCCACACCTGTCGTTTCGTCGCTCGCCTGTCGCCACAGGACTTGGGGGTGATGAAAGGATGAAGGATGAAAGGTCATTAAGGATGACTGATGACTTGCGTGATGAGTTTGTTAAGAGGAGTTACGCAACATCGACCTCACTCTCTCGTCTGGGTTCACCAATTTCCAGTGGCAAGACTAAGTCGAGACGACTGGAAGATGAGCACGGATGCAGTGGATGACCAAGATATCCTTTCGGTGTCTCATCTTGCTCTCTGCACTCCACAGTGTGTTGCTGTAACCGCCTTCCTCTCCGTTGAACCGATAGGTTTCTTCCGCAGATTCTGCGGGATCCAGACTTCACATGCATATGTAGACACACCCCGGGGGCCAACTGCGTGTGGCATGCACACAGCACGGTGGAGCTAGATGGCCGTCAGTGGCTCTCCTGAGCTGCGCCCTTTTATGGATCTCATTTTTAATTCCATAAGGGTGTCTAGCCACCCGCCTCACCAGTCCCGCAAGGGAGCGGTGGGAGTGCCGGTTTAGTCGCTGGCACCCCGACCCTGAACAGGTTGTACTGGATTACAGGTTACCAGTAGCACATCTGTACACATGAGGAGAAAAACATCAGAACACCTGGACACACATCTGTACACATGAGGAGAAACACATCAGAACACCTGGACACACACCTGTACACATGATGAGAAACACATCAGAACACCTGGACACACATCTGTACACATGATGAGGAACACATCAAAACACCTGGACACTCACCTATACACATGAGGAGAAACACATCAGAACACCTGGACACTCACCTATACACATGAGAAGGAACACATCAAAACACCTGGACACTCACCTATACACATGAGGAGAAACACATCAGAACACCTGGACACTCACCTATACACATGAGGAGAAACACATCAGAACACCTGGACACACATCTGTACACAGGATGAGGAAAACATCAAAACACCTGGACACTCACCTATACACATGAGGAGAAACACATCAGAACACCTGGACACACATCTGTACACATGATGAGGAACACATCAAAACACCTGGACACTCACCTATACACATGAGGAGAAACACATCAGAACACCTGGACACACATCTGTACACATGAGGAGAAACACATCAGAACACCTGGACACTCACCAATACACATGAGGAGAAACACATCAGAACACCTGAGACACAGGTATGAGGAGAAACACATCAGAACACCTGGACACTCACCTATACACATGCGAGGCCCAAAACTAAAAGGCTGCACAATGATGGGGTCCACTTTGTGCTCCCATTTCTCCTGCAGCCATCTCTCTGGCATGAAGACATCATGGTCAGTGAAGATGTGTGGTTCACGGTACAGTACAAAGTTGTTCATTTTCACAATTGTCTGGAAACACAGTTTGGGTTTGTGAAGTGACCGTGTAAGGTGCATAAAATAACCTTTTTGCAATGCAATGTCATAATTACAAGACAGGCAAAGCCTGTATGTATGACTCATGTGATCCCATCAGACTTTGCCATAGAAAAAAAAACATATATATATATATATGCATATATATAATTTTTCATTTCATGAAACCACAATATTATTTGGGGAATGTAATGGCAATGTAATGATTTCAGAATGGTATTCATATTGTAATTGGACGGGTGCAATAGCCGAGTGGTTAAAGAGTTGGACTTTCAATCTGACGGACCCAGGTTCAAAGCTCGGTAACAGCGCCTGGTGGGTAAAGGGTGGAGATTTTTTCAATCTCCCAGGTCAACATATGTGCAGATCTGCTAGTGCATGAGTATACGCAAGCAGAAGATAAATACGCATGTTAAAGATCCTGTAATCCATGTCAGCATTCTGTGGGTTATGGAAACAAGAACATACCCAACATGCACACACCCAAAAACAGAGTATGGCTGCCTACATGGCAGGGTAAAAAAGATCATACACTTAAAAGCTCACTCGTGTACACACAAGTAAATGTGGGAGTTGCAGCCCACAAACGAACGAACAAGAAGATATCATAATTGATGGAATAAATTGTGGAATTATAAATGGATTAGAAGATATCATGTCTACATCTAAAGATGAAAAATGTCATATTGTATACTCTACATGAACTGAACTTTTTTCAGGTAGTGATTTTAGAATTCATCATTAATATTAATACTACTACTATTATCATCATTATTGTGAGCATTTACACCTGATCTTGAAAATAAGCCCTAGACATTTACAAATAGAACACACATGTAAATATCAGAAAGGAAAAATTGAATGCAAGATACCACACATTTTCAAAAATTATTCATCCCCCCCACCTCCCCCTGCTCCTCCCCCACTCCCCCCCCCCCCAACCCTCCCACATGCACCCACACCCACAATACACACAAGCACACATGCACGCACACACACAGGTCATAGCACACAATCATAAATAGTACACAATCAAAAATACAGTCAACAAATTCTGAAACTATCAAAACAGTGCATGCATGGGTGAGTATGCACAAGTTTTTGTATTGATATGCACTTGTATGTATCCTAATTTCTACTGTACCTGTGTTTGTGTATGATTTTCGATTTATGTTCGTACCTTGTTATGTACTATCCCCCCCAATATTCCTTGTGACACCGGTACACTTGGTAATAAAGACATATTCTATTCTATTTGATGCTATTCACTCACTCACTAATAATCATTTCAGTTCATACTGGAAAGGGATGAGCTGACGAGAATTATTCAGGACGGGGAAAAGTGGGTCTTCAGACTGGATTTGAAAGATTGCACGAAAGATGAGTGACGGAGAGGCTGAGGAAGATGATTCCAAAGAAAGGGGACTTGGTATGAAAAACTACGTTGGCCATACGCTTTGGATCGAGCAGGAGGGATCCCAAGCATATGGTTGTGAGAGGAAGAGCGGCATTGGCATGTGGGTATGTAAGGATGAATGAGATCAGAAAGATACTGTGGACCAGAAGCCTCAATGGACTTGAAACAAAGAGAGATGACTTTGTAAATAATTCTTTCTTGTACTGGGGGCCAGTGTAAAGCATGTAGGAGAGGAGAGATGTGATCAAATTTAGAGGAACGAAAGACAAGACTAGCAACATAGTTCCGGACTTTCTTTCACAGATGGTTTCTGTGGGCGTGTCTTTTGTTGTTCCAAGGATCAGCCTCATAGCTTCATTTTGAACCCTTTCTAATTTTAGGAGGTTGCTTTGAGATGGTGTTGTTAGCCCAAGTCCGTAGTCGATCACACTGAGGACGAGTGATTGGTATAGCAGGAAGAGGTGGCGTTGTTCAATACCTTTGGTTGCCATTGCTTTTAAGACTGAAAGGCCCTTTTTGCATTTGAGAACAGTATTTTCCGTATGTTTTCTGAAGGTCAGCATCCTGTTGAAGTGTATTCCTAGGTAATGTAGAAAGAACAGAAAGCAGCAAATAACAGAACAGACACATAGAGTAACACAGCCTAGTCAACAAGCAGAGGAAAACATGTTGCATCCAATCCAGTTTTCCGAAGATGAGATCACTACTCGGAAAACTATCCGCGGTTAGCAAAGACAAAATGGAGGACTTTCACTTCATGACAGATGTGGCTTATCAGATGTGTGCGCCTCATATGAGTTCTTTTTTTTCTTTAAATTCAAGGGGTGCACCTTATGCACTACCACGCCTTGTAGGCCGAAAATTATGGTAATGCACACAACACACACACACACACACACACACACACAATTCTCAACAACATTGATCATTTCCACAAGTTTCTAAGTTTGATCTTTCTCCAACCACAGCTAACACTTACACCAGCAGGAATGTGGTACCCCCCAAGCACCAAGTCTTTATTGGTGTAACGTGTGTTTTCATTGATCACTGGCATCATCCTGGGACAAAACAACCATAAGAACATTCATGACTGGATCCTTAGATGTTAAGCTGAAGATTGCATCAAAGTCACCTTTTTAACCATGAATTAATAGTATTGTGTGTAGTCACTTGGTAATGATCGATCATAAACAACAAAACCTTCATCACTGTATGGCGGAAGAGGAAGGTTTGTTTCTGACCTGGCTGACTGCAGCCATCTCCTCCAGCAGCACAGGCTCCACCAGCACTCCTCCAGCAGACATGGTTCTGGACTGTCTTCTTGATCCAAGTATGGCTGTCTTCTTCTCATCCTCCGGGCACAATGGCTGAATGGTTAAAGCGCTGGACTTTCAATCTCCATGTCTGCCTTGGTCTACCCACTTTTCTCTAACCCAGACAGTTCCACTCAAGTGCTTGTCTGGTGATGTTATTTGGAAGTTTGCACAGGGTTTGGCCAATCCAGCTCCATTTTCTTTTCCCTATTTCCTTGCTGATGGAAATCTGGTGGGTACTTTCCCACAGGTTGTCATTGGATACTGTTCCTGTACAGTGTGCTACTGTTTAACAATAACCTCAACAGGCAAATAATCTCAAATATTTCATCAGTAGTTGGTTGGTTGTGTTCACTTCCAAAAGCTGGGACCCTGGTGGAATGCCCTGAGGATTTGTAGATACACAAACTCTCACACAAAATGGTAGTAGCTTGATGTAAACTTCATGGCCAAGAACTAAATGCAATGCAATCTCAGCAATGTGCAGGTCAAGTGCATGAATCCAGATCTACACATGGACATGAGTGATAGTCAGGAAAAATGTTACACAAGTTACACACATTTATATTTTTGAGTGCCAGATAATTTTGCAAAATAGTGCTCTCCCACTGCCTGAGAATTTTGAGGATTCAGGGGCAATAAATAAAATAAATTCTAGTACAAACATTATGGAAGATACTGAAAGAACATTGTTGTGAAGGAAAATAAATGTAGATTCTGTTCCTGGGCTTTTTTCCCAATCAGTTTGATTGTAGATAACTGTTCAAGCACTCAAAGTGAAGAAAATAATTTTTGTGCAAAAAAAAGTCTATTTTCACACCTCCACATAATGGCATCCATAAAGAAAACAAACAAAATACAGCTGGAAATAGCATTCATATTGTCATACTTTGAAGAAATTAAAACTGGCTACAAGTTTATAAAAACAAATCACACCTTGTGTAGACATCTAAGTGAATGACTGTTCCAACAGTGACCAACGTGCGAACAGTCAACATAAAAAGTCAATCATGTTCTCAGAAACTGAGCACGCAAGCTTTTGACAGCCATGAGCTTTCCCAAGTTAGAGGGTACAGTTATTTGATGACACCCACTCCCTCCATGTTGCACCTGGGCTGATAAAAGTGTCTGCTGTGCATCCAGCTTGCCTCCTCTTCAAACAAGTCAACCATCTGATTCAGTGATAAAAAGCGTTTAAAACAATAAACACTGGTGTCCAACTGCCATGCCCACTTCCCCACCCTCTGGCTGACATTTGACCTATCGTCTTACATCACTCCTCCTCCTCTCCTCCCCCTTTTCCAATGCTCACTGCACATATTCTGTCAGTCACAGCCACTTGCTCAAAAATGCTGTATGATTGGATAAACGGACTGAAATGCCATCACTGTCATTGTCAATCACTTTCGTATTCAAACCAATCATCAGACAAGAGAGACCATTCTCCATCGCTATAGCTGTCCATAATCATAAGCACAGCTTTCAAAATTGTGTAAATCTGCTGATTGGGACCACTTCCTTTACTGGACAAAATTTTCAACGCCTTTCTATTGCATGTAACCCCCTTTCCACATGCATTCCACATGGTCCAGTTCGCAAATCATTATCAAGTGGAAAGGGGTCTTCTACCTGATGTATGCTCGTTTAAATAGTATTTTTGTTATCTAGACATAAAACTAACTGTTCAGAGTCTTTCTGTGTGCACTGAACCAAACTCCAAGGAAGAAAAAATCAGAATAGGTGGCAACACTTTTTGCAGGACGTCAGCTGATGTCTTATAGGCACTCAACAGGTCAATGATGCAAAGTATTATACTCTGAAGGAAATTTCACAAATAATTTGTACAAACGTATCCCTTCACATACATACCCATTCACTGACATGCCCATCCACAGACATGTACACATCTATTCACAGAAACATCCATTCACAACCATGAACATCCATTCACAACCATGAACATCCATTCACAACCATGAACATCCATTCACAAACATCCATTCACAACCATGAACATCTATTCACAACCATGAACATCCATTCACAAACATTCATTCACAACCATGAACATCCATTCACAGAAACATCCATTCACAGCCATGAACATCCATTCACAGAAACATCCATTCACAGCCATGAACATCCATTCACAGAAACATCCATTCACAGCCATGAACATCCATTCACAAACATCCATTCACAGAAACATCCATTCACAACCATGTACATCCATTCATAGTTATGCATATCAAATCATGGTCATGTACATCCATTCACAGAAACATCCATTCACAGCTATGTACATCCATTCATAGTCATGCACATCAAATCATGGTCATGTACATCCATTCACAGAAACATCCATTCACAGCTATGTACATCCATTCATAGTCATGCATATCAAATCATGGTCATGTACATCCATTCATAGACATGCATATCATTTCATGGTCATGTACATCCATTCATAGAAACATCCATTCACAGCTATGTACATCCATTCATAGTCATGCATATCAAATCATGGTCATGTACATCCATTCATAGACATGCATATCAATTCATGGTCATGTACATCCATTCACAGAAACATCCATTCACAGCTATGTACATCCATTCATAGTCATGCATATCAAATCATGGTCATGTACATCCATTCATAGTCATGCATATCAAATCATGGTCATGTACATCCATTCATAGACATGCATATCAATTCATGGTCATGTACATCCATTCACAGAAACATCCATTCACAGCTATGTACATCCATTCATAGTCATGCATATCCACTCACAGCCACTCTGAGACTGATTTTACCTGACACTCTCTTTGAAGCAGGCCTTGAAGTACTGCATGCATTGGACATGTTGAGGTGTGAGGGGGGCAGGAGAAGGCGGGGCCACTGAGCGGATCTCTTCATACAGTCTGTCCTGTGCCTGGGGGGTGGTGGCCAGCAGGTACAGCAAGAACTGCAACTGTGGATTCACCTGAAATAGGCCATATTGGGAAACTGAAACTGAAGCACAATCTTTTTTCTTTTTTTTTTCAATTATTTTTCACTTCTTTTTTTTAAGTTTTTCATGTGGATGTATTTTTGACTCATGTTGTACATACTGTGCCTTCTTGCACTGCAAACAAGTTACCTCATATGGAAGTGTGTTGTGTAAGACAGACAATAAGGCAACAGATTTCCTGAGAATGACATACAACAGTCAATTCAATTCAACATTGCTACTGTCAACATTTATGGTGTTCATTTAGACTATATTTAGGACAGAGAAAAGAGAAAAAAAACTGGTAATAACTGACTGGCAAAACGGAAATGACAAGACTTAATTTCCTTCAAGTCATTCTTCCCCTTCTACCTAATAAGTTTTTGAAACTATTCATTTTTTTCTTGTTCCAAAACATTACACAATATTACACTATACTATCCTACAAAACCTATTCTTCACAACACAACATACTGTGCTGCACTTCACAGCACTACAGTTCATGACACTACTTGTGTGCAGTTCATCACACCATATCACATAACACTACACTAATCTACTCTGTTTATCACACCATATCACATAACACTACACTAATCTACTCTGTTCATCACACCATATCACATAACACTACACTAATCTACTCTGTTCATCACACCATATCACATAACACTACACTAATCTACTCTGTTCATCACACCATACCACATAACACTAATCTATTCTGCACAACCCTACTGTACACTGCATCATGCAATAATGTCTCAGATACAATGCAAAATGATATGTTGTACACAGCTGTCCATGTAATGTCAATACATGGCTTCCTTAGTTTCTATGTAGGTTGTGCAGAGAAGTGAGAGCATTGTATAAGGCTGTAGCTGAAACTCACTGTGGACAGAGGGTTGTACAGCAGACAGTGGGTCAGGATGGATAACACTCACTGTGGAGGGGGGGGGGGGGGAGAGGGGGGGGTTGTATAGCAGACAGTGGGTCAGGATGGATAACACTCACTGTGGACAGGGGATCATACAGCAAAGAGTGGGTCAAGATAGCCACATCTTTGAGGGACAGCTCTTTTCTGGACATCAGGTAGCCAAGGAAACGTAACTCCCCTTCTTCAAGTGCTCCACTGTCTGTCTTCTCTTTCAGCTGATTCAGTGCCCTGTTGAAATGCTTCAGGAAAGTGCTGTTGAAAAAGCACAATATGCATATCAGCATGTGTAAAAGTGAACATGTGTGAAAATATTCTTTTTTTTTCTTTTTTTTTCCCCAATTTTATAACACATGGACAATTGACATGAAGATATAAATGAATAAATACATATATTGGGAAAAGAGAAAAGACAAATCTGACAAAAACATAGTAACAATAGGAAAATAAAACAAAAACAAACAAAACAAAAACAAAACAAAAAAAACCACACATATAATTGATATAACATATAACATTCTAAGTAAAAACAACTGAGAATGTTTGAATAAGTCTTCAAAAAAAAAAAAAAAGTAATAGATATCCATATCCCTACATATCAACTTGCACCATTTTTTCAACATCTAACTTAGTTATGTTATATTTCCATACATGGTTTGAAATATTGTTTTTATATGTCATTTCTAATTAAAGGTACGTATGGCAACCATTTTATTTTGAAGCTGTGTGTTTCACATGCGATCTTAGCGTTATATTCTTCGATTTTGTATCTTGAAACAATGTAATGTTCAAAAGCGTGAATATTTGGAAGGCATTTATCTAACTTACATTTATATATATACATCTTCCCCAGGAGGATTAATAAATCAAGCACTGAGTCTGTCTTCATATCAGCATGGAAACCAAACAGTATTATACATTCATTGAACTTCAAATTTTCACACACTGTACTGTTTACTTTTAATAGTTCTTCTAGACTTGTCCAAAAGCGTTTCGAGTAATGGCATCGCCAGAATATATGTTCAACACTATCTTTAACTTCTAAACAAAAATCACAATCAATACTGTTTACAATTCCCATTTCCTTTAAAACAACATTTGTTCCAATGATTCTATGTAATATACGAAATTGTAGCCACTTTAGTTTTATGTCTTTAATTTTATGAAGTTTGTTATAAGCTTTTACCCAACTAATATTTGTTCCCAGTTTCTCAGACCACTTGTGACAGGATTTTGGAGTTGTATCATCAAATGCTAGAACATCATAGTATCGCTGTGATCCTTTAGGTGTGGAGTATATTATTTTTAATGCCCCTGGTGTATCAGGGAAACTGTGGGTTGTTGGAACATTAAGACCTACCTGTTCCATGTATTTTTTGATTGCTCTTAAGCAATCATTGTATGCCAGAAAATGTACATTCAGTTCATATTTTCCACAAAATTCGTTTTGTGTAAGAAAGTGTCCATTGTCATTCAGAAAATGCGAAACACAGTATACGCCTTTATCAAACCAGTCTCTATGATTTATAGTACTATTTCCAATCTTAAATTTTTCGTTATAGAAGACTGGTTCTGACAGAAGGTCAATATCTGATTTAGGTTTAACCTGACAACAAAATTCTCTGTAAGCCATGAAAGTGTGTTTCCAAAATGAATTATTATTACATCTACGCAATGCATACATGGGTCCATATCTTTCTAATTCAGTGAAAAATGGGAACATTTCAATTGAAATGTTTTTCCATTTATGCTTTGTAATTTTAAATCTTCTTATCCAGGTGAGTTTTAATGCTTGACTATATTTTCTTATGTCTGGTATGTTTAAACCACCTTCTTTAACACTTTTTGTTGCTGTTTTTCTATTCACTTTGTCTCTTTTTCCATTCCATATGAACTGAAAACACATCCTCTGGCAACTATTAATAAAATCATCAGGAGGATTTGGGAGCAAGATCCACAGGTGAATAAGTTTAGATAAGATAAGAGATTTTAACACCGCAAAACGTCCCATAGGTGTGATATTTCTTTTTATCCATATTTTGAATAAGGACTTCAGTTCGGAGAGTTTCTCTGCATAATTTATTTTTTCACAATCTTTCAAGTCGTTTGTAAACCATATTCCTAATATTTTAAATCTTTCTGGATTCCATTTAATGTTAAGTTGTTGCATATATTTTGTTTTTGAATGTTTTTTGTTTCCTAACCATATAGCTTGTGTTTTTTGTGTATTCATGAAAAGTCCTGAAAACGTGCCAAATTGTTCTACATGTCGAATAGATCTTTCAAACGATACACGGTCCCCAGTATTCATCAACTGTGCATCGTCAGCAAATTGTGATATTTTATGGTCTTTATCATTTATCTTTATACCTTTTATATCATTATCCTCTCTAATCATAATAGCTAAAATTTCTACACATAATATAAACAAGTAAGGAGAGAGTGGGTCACCCTATCTACAACCTCTTTCTACAAAGAACCATTCTGTCGTTTGATCGTTGACTATAACAGTTGACTTTATTCTGTTATAAAATGTTTGTATCCATCTACATATATTGTCTCCAAATCCATATGCGCTCAAAGCTTTAAATAAAAAGTTCCAGTCAAGTGAATCAAACGCTTTCTCAAAATCTAAGCAAATCGTAAGTCCAGGTAATTGTCGTGTTTCTAGGTAATCAATTAAATCGTATATGAGTCTTATATTGTCTCCCAGGTATCTGTTTGCAACAAAACCTGTCTGGTCTTCGTCAACTAATTTTGTAAGAACCATCTTTATTCTATTTGCAGTGCACGTCGATCCAATTTTATATAAAACATTTAGAAGTGAGATGGGTCTCTAGTTCTTTATATATTCTCTAGATCTGTCTGGTTTCAGGATACACGTTATGATTCCTTCTTTCTCAGTGGCTGAAAGTTCTCCATCTTTCATTGATTGGTTCAGAGCACGCACTACAAAAGGACCCAGTTTATTCAAAATTTTTTTATAAAATTCCGCTCCAAATCCATGTGTGCCAGGACTCTTGATTTTTCATATTTTTTAACGCTAAACTAGCTTCTTCTAAGCTTATTTCTCCTTCCAATAAATTACTTTCATCATCTGATAGTGTAGGCAGCTCACTAACTAAATCCCTTATATTGCATGCATCAAAAGTTTTCTGTGTGTATAGATTTCTATAATAAGAATTAACTTCTTGATTTATCTTTATTGGTTCTTTTGTTAGTGTTCCATTATGATCTGTCAGTTTGGCCATGCTCTTAGTCACATAATGTCTTTTTTCTAAATTACAAAAATAATTGGTTACCTTTTCTCCTTCTGCTATCCATTTTGATCTTGATCTCAATATGATGCCTTGTATCTTTTTCTCTCTCAAAGACTCTAATTCCTGATGTTTTTCTTTTAACAATTTCATATCTTCTTCTGTTCTGTTTTCTTTTATTCCAAAAGATCAATTCCTTTTAATATTTCTTCTTCTTTTTCTTTTGCATTTTTTTCCTTCATTGTGGCATAAGCTACAGTTTTAGATCTTATTTTCATGAGCATGAAGTCTATGAATACCTTATCTGAGACTATTAATTCAATGTTCATAGACGAAATTCTGTGAAGGGTCTCCGTATCGTACTGTTCTGTAGAATATTTGCATATAATTTCATCTATTAGTTTATTAATTTCATCTATAAACTGCTTATCTCTGAGTAAACTACAGTTAAATTTCCAAAATGTATTACGTTTTATATTTTCACCAAATCTTAGTTTCAAAATAATCATTGAGTGGTCTGTTCTATACCCTGGTATAATATCTGTGTCTTCAAAATTATACAAAATATCTTCTGATATAAGAAAAAAATCAAGTCTACTTTGTTTAATAGGTGAGCTTCTTCTCCATGTAAAACGCTTAAGCTGTGGGTTATTTTCTCTCCAAACATCTGTTAAGTTAAGTTCTGTAATCATGTTTTCTACACTATTCTTTGCTTTTGGGTTATTGATGTTACTATAATTGTCGTAATCTAGATAAGGATCAAGAACCAAATTCCAGTCACCCACTAACATTGTGGCATGATTGTCATATATCAATATTTTTTCCTTTAAAATTTCATAAAAGTTTGGATCATCTTTATTTGGACCATAGACGTTTACCAACAAAATATCTTTTTCCATAGTTTTTAGGGATATCATTATAAAGTTTCCATTTGTGTCTCTTTCTATTTTGTTGATTTCAAATTCAAAATTGTTATTCAACAGTATTGCCACTCCCCTTGCATTTGATTTATAGGATGCAAAAAAGCATTCATATCCCCATTCTGATTTGATATATGTTTCTGTTTTTGTAGGAAAATGTGTATCTTGTAAGCAGTAGATATTGTATGATTTATTTCTAAGGAAATGAAACACATCTCTTCTTTTCTTCAGATCTCCTAGTCCCTGACAATTCAGGGACGATATCGTTATGTTTGTCATATTTAGCTAATTATAGCTGTATGATAATAATCAGCTTAATTACACAGTAAGGATATTTTCATATACAATGCTAATATTTTCTTTAACTGACTTATAATTTACAAGACTCAATGGTGATGCCTTCATTGTTTTCACAGCCACTGTACTAAAGCGATATTGGTATAACATTGGGTAACAAAAGCAGTGTACAATGTAGGTCCACAAGTGCACATATTTGTGGCCTGGGAAAATGGACATCCGATAAAGTACAATAAATATCACTAAACAATGAAAATGTATACACATGTCAAGAAAATGACACATGATATACACTGAAAAAACGAGAAATAATCTGAACTACCACTCGCGAGCTATAGCGCAGTCTGTCTGCTTGTTGTTCTTTTTTTTTTTCTTTTTTTTTCCTTTTTTTTTTTTGTTCCATTCCTTCTCCCTTCACAGATCCGAGACCAGAGCCTATGAACAGAGGATGAGTTCCTGGTATTGTGTGTGTGTGTGCGCGTGTGCGCGCACGCGAGTGCACATATGCACGTGTACGCGGGCGCACCTGTGCTCGTGGACATTAGAAAGAGAAAAAAAAACAACAAAAAAAGCTTTATCGGTTACAGCGGCTAAGTACAAACCTAACATCTGTTCAGTCTGCAAAAAAAAAAATATATATATATATATAAATATATATATATATATATATATATATATATACACACACACATTCACATACATACACACATATCTATATATATATATATATACACATACATATATGTACACACACACACACACACACACATATCGTGTGGTAGTTCAAATTCATGACATGCGTGCGTTTGGTTCTTTCTTATAACGAATGGCAGTACTTGTATATGCGTGAGTGTGCGTGCATGCGCACGCCCGCGCGCGCGCATGTATATTATGGCATGTGCAAATGTCTGTATGAGTGCAGATGAAATTTAGTTAACATTGCAAAAGGCTGTGCCAGCGTCCTCAGCATACAATTGTCTCGTCAGCATAGCAAACCTTAACCAAACAAACAAAGCAATTAATCAATCAAGAAAAACCAGAATCAATTACTGAACCAACCATGCACTTACGTATACATATAGCATAACAAAACAGTATACTCAGTTCGAATCACCCACGAACTCCACAAATCTTAGGAAGTAAGTTACATGCCAGTCTAAGGAAAAAGTGGAAAACGTACATAACTTAACATGTAATGTCCATGACAAAATTTTGCACTCTGAAGAAACATTTCGAAGTGACCCCCTTCAGTAAAATAATAATAATAATAATAATAATAGTAATAATAATAACAAAATAATAATAAAATAAACTGCATACATAGCATCAAACGTCCATGACAAAAAATTTTGCACTCTAAAGAAGCATTTTGAAGTGATATCTTACAGTTAGTTAATGGTCCAGCTGGAAAAAACAAACACAGATCAGCATCCACCCCAAAAAATCACCGTTACCTTTAATTCCACCTCTTCAACCCCCCTTGAGGTCAATTTAGTATTAAAAAAAATAAATAAATAAAAAATAAAAAATAAACATATTAAAAAATGAATAAATAAATTATTAAAAAAAAAGTCATAGTATTTGCTGTCTTGTTTGAGTAAAAGTTGATTTCTGTCAACACTGGAAAATTTTAGCCACAGGGGGAGTAGTGTAGTGGTCTAAATTCACAATCCGAGCGATTTGTGTCGTTCTTGTTACAGGTGAAATCACATGACTAGTGCGCGCGTCTGTATGTGTCTGCATGTGTGTGCATGCACGCGCGCGCGTCGCGGCACACGCAAATGTCTGTGTGAGAAATGGTGAAGTTCATCAACATTGTAATTAGCTTAGCCAGCATATTCACCGTGTCCTCAGCAAACAATAGTCTCATCAGCATAGTGAACATCAAAACAAACCAACAATAAAGTAATCAAGCAAGCAAGTGATAAAAAAAATTATAAAAAAAAAAGTCAGTTACTGAACCAACCATGCACGCAAGCACACACACAGCACAACAAACAGTCCTTTCAGTTCAATTCACCCACTTTCTCCACTCATTTTTTCCACTTTTTTCCCTGCCAATCTAAGGACCCCACACATAACTTTACAGCTAACATCCATGGCTGAATTTTGCGCTCTGAAGAAGGATTTTGAAGTGACACCCTTCAGTTGATTAATGGGCCAGCGGTAAAAACAATCAGTCACACAGTAACTTCACCATTACCTTCCATTCCACATCTTCAAACCCCCTAGAGATGAGATATAAAAAAAAATTAAAAAAAACAAAAAACTTTTACTATCTTGTTTGAGTAAAAGTGGATTTCTGTCAACACTGGAAGATTTGGTCAGCGTATGCACCATGTCATCGGCGGGCAATCGATTCTCCAACATAGCGAATGTCAAAAACAGCCTACCATCAACAATCTAGTAATCTGTCAACCTAGCAATCAAGAAAAATCCAACTCAATCACTGGACCAACCATATATTCAGTTCAATTATTCCTCTGACTCCACACACATTTTGCTAAATATAAGAAAGAAGTGAAAAAAACAAACAAAACACACACACACACACACACACACACACACAAACAAACAAAAAACAAAAAACAACCAGCCATGTACATATCTGGGGATCAAAAGACCATGACCTATAATTTTGCACCCTGAAAAAACGTTTTGATGTGACACCCCTTAACAGTCAAGCAGTATATGGAGCGAGCAAGAGCAAATCGAAAAATCCATCGCTGGACCTACCATGCATGCAAACACACCAACAACATTACTATCAGTACATGAAGATGTACCTACATCGCAAACAACCCACACATTCTAAAGATGAACTGCTAAACATGATTTTTTACTAATACATTTTCATACGGTAGATGTGGAAAATGAAAAGGTGATCCAAACGAAAATACAATGTTCCTGTGCATTGAAAGTTAGAAATCAAAATATATTGAGAAATGCTGAAATAAACAGAAGTACCTTGTAAGATTTGGCTGAGGGGTAAAATGTCTGTACATTTCTTTACGCAGTCTTCCACGGTCTCTGTCTTCCCCAGCTGTTCCTCTTTAACACCAAACACCCGCAGATTCCACTGGCGCCCATGTTGTTCGATATCGTTTTGTGCCAGTCTGTGATTGCTGATCTCCTTCTGTTGTTGTGTCAGTTGAGTCCGTAAATTGACATTTTCTTCTTTCAGTGTCTTCATGTCTTTATTCAGTCTATCATTATCTGTTTTCAATTAAAAAATTTCGCCTTCTAGTTTATCAACTTGTTCTGTCAGCTTTGCACTGATTTTGTCCATATCAATACGAATTTGTTTGATATCATCTTGTGCACTTGTAAGAACTTCTAACTTCTTATTTATTTCTTCCAATTTCTCTTGAAGGGTCATATTGAAATCTTGGTCAGTGTCAGTGTCACCCTCACTTACTTGTTTTTGCTTCTTCTTTTCTTGTTTTGTTTTCTCTTGACTTGGACTATGGTCACTCGCTGCTGATGAAGTACTTGATGGCTTTCTTTTTCCCCGGCTAGTCTTTGCAAAATATTTAGACACCGAGCTGCTCATGCTTCACAACTGTAACTAGCACCATTGCAGAGAAAACACACAGACACACAGAACCCATCAAATGTCACGGAATCTTCATCGGAAAAAACAACAACAAAACAAACCGTACATCCGTTATTGTGCACGGAGTGTAACACTGCTCGCTCGCATGATGAAAAGAATCATCAGTGAAAACACTTCATATTGTAAAATTGTATAAATTGTATATTGTGGGACTCGACTTCCGCTCACCGAAGAGACCGGACGTGTTTCCTTCGCTCTCCAGTTCAGTGTGAAAATATTCTTGGCAACCTAACATGAATCCCTGTGGACTGATGGCACTGGGATTGCAACCAACCAATCTGGGTGTGGCTGTGGGGGGTGTGGCTATGGGGGTAGGGGGGGGGGACTCAAGATAAGTAGTGTGGGGCTGGGTTAATGCCATTAAATCAGCAGGGGGGGGACTCAAGATTAGTAGTGTGGGGCTGGGTTAATGCCATTAAATCAGCAAAGATGAGCAGCAAAAAAAATTTAAAAAGAAAATGTGTGATGAAGTTGGAAAACTGCATTTTACAAACCCAGCAAATGCTAGCAGGTTTTTCACCCCTACATTTGCTCTGTAGTACAGAGACAACCATCATTATGGTGAATTACCTTTACCTGAATACTTCACCTCTTACCTTATTTTACTGACTACAAGGCAAAGTTGTAAGGCACATTCTCCAAACTCAAAATAAAAATATAATCTAACAATACATAAGTCTCCATGTTCACGAAATTCACTTCTAATTTGCGCAGACATTATGTCTATCATGGTAAGATGGAATAGTGTCGGAATTGTGTTGTTGTTTTTTTGTTGTAGTTTGTTTGTTTGGTTGTTTGGTTGTTTTTTTCTGTAACATCACATAATGTAAATAATCTTGTAATATGCTCTCCCTCTCTCTCTCCCTCCCTCCCTCTCTCTCTCTCCCTCTCTCTATATCCCTTTCTCCCTCCCTCCCTCTCTCTATATCCCTCCCTCTCTCTATATCCCTTTCTCCCTCTCTCTCCCTCCCTCCCTCTCTCTATATCCCTTTCTCCCTCTCTCTCCCTCCCTCCCTCTCTCTATATCCCTTTCTCCCTCTCTCTCTCCCTCTCTCTATATCCCTTTCTCCCTCTCTCTCCCTTTCTCCCTCTCTCTATATCCCTTTCTCCCTCTCTCTCTCTCTCTCTCCCTCTCTCTATATCCCTTTCTCCCTCTAACTCTCTCCCTTTCTCCCTCTCTTTATCCCTTTCTCCCTCTCTCTCTCTCCCGCTCTCTCTCTCCCTCTCTCTAGATCCCTTTCTCCCTCTCTCTCTCCCCCTCCCTCTTTCTATATCCCTTTCTCCCTCTCTCTCTCCCTTTCTCCCTCTCTCTATATCCCTTTCTCCCCCTCTCTCTCTCTCCCTCCCTCCCTCTCTCTATATCCCTTTCTCCCTCTCTCTATATCCCTTTCTCCCTCTCTCTCTCTCTCCAGCCTAACGATGGAAGTTGAAGCTGTGACACATGCCCTCCAGTGGCTATCATCCATCCATACACGTGGAAACCAACATACCATGATTCTAACCGACTCAATGAACCTCATACAGAAAATTGAAAACGGAATGGGAAGCCCAGAGTGGCATAAGGCAATGCACAACTTTCAGATTAAAAAACTCACATGGTCATACTGCCCGGGACATGCAGGTATTAAGGGAAATGAGCGAGCTGACAGACT
Organism: Babylonia areolata; assembly: GCF_041734735.1. Lineage (NCBI taxonomy): Eukaryota > Metazoa > Mollusca > Gastropoda > Neogastropoda > Buccinidae > Babylonia > Babylonia areolata. The sequence continues at coordinate 5,238,576 of NC_134897.1, forward strand.
TGCTGGCAACGAAACACCAACGAGCGGCCTACATCTAGGAAAATCGGAAATCCTCAGAAAAGTCAAAGAATACCAAAAAGAACAGGTACAAGGCCATCACACCATTGATCGCCTCAAAGAAATAAATGCAGAGAGAGGGAGCAGCCGTAAGTCTAACATGAAAGGTAGAGCACGATGCTTTGCAAATCAAACAAATATCGGCATCATTTCCAAACCAACATTGCGCAAATTTCTTCAAAACGGAACAGAGTCTCTGTGGGCTTTTCCAAATACAATAGACTGAACAACACACTAGACACCACGTTCCTGGCATCAGAGATCTTTTCCCATCCCTCTTGCGGCCAATCAGTGGCAGCCTCTGTGCGTGTGTGTATGTGTGTGTTTGTGTGTATGTGAGGGTCTGTGTTTTTGAGTGCGTTTGTGCATGCGCGAGAGTGTAAGTGTACACAAGTGTCAGGAGAGTTCTGTGCACGTGCGCGCGCGTGTGTGTGTGTGTGTGAGTGAGGGGGAGGTGGGGTAGAGGATGAGGTAGGTATGCATGCCTACACTGTGGGAGCAACAGGATATTGGAACATATATATATATATATATATATATATATCTTTGTATATATGTGTGTGGGGTTGGGGGTGGGGGATATGGGCGTATGTGTGCGTGCTTGTACAAGTAAGTGTTCATCTGTGTGTGTGTGTGTGTGTGTGTGTGTGTGTGTGTGTGTGCCGTGGAAGCTGCGATACGTAGCCTAGAAATGAGTGTGTGGAGGAGGGGGGTAGAGGAGGTGCAGGGTAATGTGTGTGGTGTGTGTGTGTTGGGGCTCATGTACGTTTATGTGTATTTGACTGTGCTTTCATATCTGTGAAACTGCATGTTTGGTGCATATCTGTTATGCATGTGTGGGTGTATGTGTGAAAGTGTGTCTTCATGTTTTACATTTATTTACTTATTTATCATCATTGTTGTCTTATTTATTTATTTAGTATTATTATTATTACTATTATTATTATTATTACTACCTTTTTTATATTATAATTATTCATTTATCTATGTATGTACGCTTATCTATTATTTATTCACCTTTTTTTCTTTTCTTTTTTCTCAAGGCCTGACTAAGCGCGTTGGGTTACGCTGCTGGTCGGGCATCTGCTTGGCAGATGTGGTGTAGCGTATATGGATTTGTCCGAATGCAGTGACGCCTCATTGAGCTACTGAAACTGAAACTGAAACTCTCTCTCCCTTTCTCCCTCCCTCTCTCTCCCTTTCTCCCTCTCTCTTTCTCCCTCCCTCTATATCCCTTTCTCCCTCTTTCTCTCCATTTCTCCCTCTCTCTCTCTCCCTCCCTCTATATCCCTTTCTCCCTCTCTCTATATCACTCCCTCTCTCTCCTTGTTTATAAATACTTAGGTATTTATTTTTCGTCAAAACTTAGTTTTACTGTTGCATGTAAAGACCTTGCAAGCAGAGCGAAATATGCGCTTTTCTGTATCATGCAAAAATTATCCAGTTTAGAAAATCAATCTTTTGAATTGTTTATGAAATTATTTGACTGTCAGATTCAACCTATTACACAATACGGAGCTGAAATTTGGGGTCTTTACGAATCAGCAATTCACTGTGAAAAAGTTCATTTATTAGCATTAAAGAAATTTCTTGGGGTGACTATGAAAACACCTAATGATTTAATCTATGCTGAAACTAATCGATATCCGATATATTTGAATTCGATTGTCAGATGTATTTCTTATTGGTTAAAAATAATGCGAATGGAAAACGTAAGACTGCCAAGGAAAGCCTACAACATGTTACATGATTTGGATAATAGAGGTAGAACTAACTGGGTGTCAAAGGTGAGAATAAAACTGCATGATTTAGGCTTTGCTTACGTGTGGCTAAATCAAGGAGTAGAGGATATAAACGGATTTCTACGTATACTTCGATCGAGACTAATCGACTGTCGTTGGCAGGAATGGTCGAGCCATATCCAAGATAGTAATCGTTTTGATTTTTACAGACAGATTAATTTGAGACATACGATGCCAGTTTATTTGGCTATGAATATGGATAGACATTTAAAATGTATCATGGCAAAGCTTAGATTTGGAATTTCTGATTTGTTTACGCATTATTGCCGTTACAGGCAACATAAAGATAGTGACCTTATTTGTCCTTTATGTAAAAGTGCGACGGAGAGTGAACTCCACTTTGTACTTTGTTGTCCTGTGTTAAGTGATCTCAGAAATCAGCTGATACCTTCAAAATTTCATAGGCAACCCTCCTTGTTCAGACTGTATTTGCTTATGTCATCCACTAAGGAACACGTTAATAAACAGATAGCAATTTACTTGTATAAAGCCTTAAAGATTAGAAATACAATATGCAGTTGAGTGTGTGCTAGTTTTCCGCTTTTTTGTTATTATGTGTGAATAAGACTAAATGCAGATAATGACTGTTTTTCTCATTTTCAGGTTATAACTGTGTTATGTTATATATCTGAATATATTACCTCTGTAATGTTTGTTTACACCACCCCTTCATGAGGGGCCATGGCCTATATTGAATAAAACATCCGTATCCGTATCCGTATCCCTCTCTCTCCCTTTCTCCCTCTCCCTTTCTCCCTCTCTCTATATCCCTTTCTCCCTCTCTCTTTCTCCCTCCCTCCCTCTATATCCCTTTCTCCCCCTCTCTCTCTCCCTCCCTCCCTCTATATCCCTTTCTCCCCCTCTCTCTCTCCCTCCCTCTCTCTATATCCCTTTCTCCCTCTCTCCCTCCCTCCCTCTCTCTATATCCCTTTCTCCCCCTCTCTCTCTCCCTCCCTCTCTCTATATCCCTTTCTCCCTCTCTCTATATCTCTTTCTCCCTCTCTCTATATCCATTTCTCCCCCTCTCTCTCTTTCTCCCTCTCTCTATACCCCTTTCTCCCTCTCTCTCTCCCTCCCTCTATATCCTTTTCTCCCTCTCTCTATATCCCTTTCTCCCTCTCTCTCTCCCTCCCTCTCTATATCCCTTTCTCCCTCCCTCCCTCTCTCTATATCACTCCCTCCCTCTCTTTATATCCCTTTCTCCCTCTCTCTATATCCCTTTCTCTCTCTTTCCCTTTCTCTGAGTGTGCATAGTTGTCTTCCCTTTGTTTAACCCTTTCATTTCTGGAACTATTCATGATTTCTGCAAAATCATCACTAACCTCTAAAAAAAATTTAAAAAACAACAACATCAAATGTAAAAGTATATGTTTTCTTCAAGGAAAATCAATGGAGAATACAATTATCATAACTTGTGTGTGTGTGTGTGTGTGTGTGTGTGTGTGTGTGTGTTTCATCTATTTTGTCCCCTTTTCCTCTAGTACAGTTGTCTGTATGTTATCAAACTGGAATTTTACTTAACAAAAAAGAAGTGGGTGGAAAAGAGCAGGTGCACTTTCATTTCATTTTTATCTTGTCCCCCAGTGTATGCAGTTTAAATGGACCATGACTCTGGCTTTTTGTCAACTCACTTTCAGCTGCCAGCCATGTGGCCCTTGGTCTTCATCGCCTGTCTGAAGTTGTGTGTGTGTGCATGCCTGTGTCGGTTGGTATAATCCCCTTAACTTAATAATAATAATAATAATGGATACTTATATAGCACACTATCCAGAAATCTGCTCTAGGTGCTTTACAAAAACGCTTTTGTTAACATAATACATCATATCTATGTTACATACACACACCAAAATGTGACTACACACACACACACGCGCGCGCGCGCGCGCTGCATACATACATTTTAACATACATGTGTATCTAACAGCTACCCTAACATATACGCACACATAGGCAGGCACAAACTTACATAAACACACGCACACACAATACACATTCATATACATGCATGTAGTTATGTACACATACATATGTATACACACATAGTCAAGAACAGCTAACACAAAGGAAGTCAGTGGACCTGCCACAATTGAACTTATTGCTGAGGGAAAAGGTGAGTTTTGAGACGAGATTTAAAAGATGCGAGGGAATCAGAATGACGGAGGTTATCAGGGAGCTTGTTCCACGTCTTTGGTGATTGAAAAGAAAACGATCTATGTCCATAGGTCTTACTTCTAACGTGAGGTATCCTGAGAAGTCCAGTATCAGAGGAAGAACGGAGCTGGCGAGACGGAGTATAGATATGGAGGAGTTCAGAAAGATACTTGGGGCCAGATCCGTTGACTGCAGAAAAGGTCAGAGTGGATAGCTTATAGTCTATTCGATCAGAAACAGGCAACCAGTAGAGAGACTGAAGGAGAGGAGAAACATGGTCAAATTTAGAAGCTCTGCAAATGAGTCTGGCAGCATTATTCTGAATTCGTTGGAGTCTGTCTAACAGATATTTGGGAAGGCCGGCCAAAAGAGAGTTGCAGTAATCTAATCTTGAGAGAACCAGAGAGCATACAAGTGTCTTGGTTGCATCAGTTGAGAGATAGTGGCGGATAGAGCTGATTCTACGCAGTTCCAAATAGGCAACTTTACAGATATTCGAAATGTGCTGTTGGAAGGAAAGAGACTGGTCTAGGATTACACCAAGACTGCGAACAGAGGGAGAAAGTGAAACAGGTGTGCTATTGATCAGAATATAGTCAGGAAAGGAAGGATGTTGACGAAACTTCTTTGGACAGGTTATCATCAATTCAGTCTTATCATCATTTAATTGCAGCTTGTTGAGAGTCATCCAGTCCTTTAGGCCAGCAATGCACTCCTGTGTTTGAGTCACCAGTGCATCAAATTCAGCTATGGAAGCCGACTGATAAAGTTGTGTGTCATCAGCAAAGCTCTCATGCGACATCGCATGATGACTGATGACATCCGACACAGGAGCCGCATACAGCATGAAAAGAACAGGACCAAGGACGGACCCCTGTGGGACACCATATTTCAAGGCAGATACTCTAGAGTATCTACCATTTACACATACTTTCTGTGTACGATCTGACAGGTAAGACGTGATCCATGCTAGTGCAGTGTCACGAATACCAAAGGAAGTCTTAAGTCTGTTCAAGAGGATAGAGTGGTCGATAGTGTCAAAAGCTGCTGACAAATCTAAGAGAGCGAGAACAGATATCTTATCTTATCTTATCATTACCAGTACCATTTTTAGACATACTTGTGAAAGCACACTTGTGTCTTCCAAAGACACACTGAAATCTTTCAAATAAAATCAGCAAACAAAATAAAGTCCCTCCATCAAAGTAAGTCAAATCTCTTACTCATAGAGAAAATCTTCGCCAGCAAACAGCTTCCTCCACTGTGGAGTGGCGATGTGTGTGTACTGGTACACAGGCAGACTGGCAAACAGCTGAGTGACCATATCAAACACCCGTTGATTGGCCGCCAGCACCTCTTCTGCTTCCTGCCGCCCCTCCTCTGTCAGGTAACCCAGCCTCGTGTTGAAACAGTGTCTTCCAAATGCTGAAACACATACACCTCATCATCACACCTCTTTACACACTGGCTGATTCAAATATCCATCTCCCAAATATAATAGAAATTAAAATACCTGCATACTTTGACAAACGTCCAAAATTTCCAATCAGCATGACAGTTACGACCAAAGTCAATTCAATCATGAAGCAAATACAACATAACTTTATAACTAAACAACATATAGTCTTAAGAATAACACTGTAATAATCTCCAGATCAGATTGTCATTAACATCATTGTTGCTTATAGCCCAGTCAACTGCACTGGACAGACAACACTGCTAGTATTGATTCGCTGTAACCTGAAAATAAAGAAACTTGCAGAAGAAAAGTGGGCACAAGTACAGTCACAAATGTAGGGCATGCCTGTGAAACTGGCCATACCATCCATTAAAAAAGAAACCATAACACAAATATAATTGTACATAATACAAAAATCATATAAGAAAATGGATGTACAAAACCAAGAAAGAGAAACAATGTTTCAGTTTTTCCAGAAACCAAATATTGATGAATCATTCAGCATTGCAGAAGATACAGAAGAGATCACAGAAAGAAAAGGAAAAAGCTGGAAACAGACAAACTGGTCTTCATAAAAAAATAAGCCAAGTTGTGACTATGTTATGTATATATGGGAAAGGGACAGTCAAGATGAGAGACGACACAAAATGTGATCACAGAAGACAGAGCAAATCAGGTAAAGAACACAACCATGCAAACAAACTTACATTCCAAAGACCATCTGCCCAACTGCGTTGCGAAATTTGGCACCTCCTTTCTGGCACAGCGCATATCTTTGAGGAGAGAAACAAAGTCACTGGCCACCTGGTCTGCAGCAGGTAAATATGGCAGCACTTCCTTTGGGCGCATCATCATCTGCTGAGCAGCTCTCCGCAGTTGATACCATTCCTGGCCATTGCTGCACAGCACAGAAAAGGATATTTTTTTCAGTCTGATGACCTGCTAGCACACTGGTAACAAGAAAATAGAGATGTGTGTTCTTGTTACACAAACAAGTTTTGATTTATATGTATTTCTTTTATTTTTTCCTCTGTGTGTGTGTGTGTGTACGTGCACCTGTTAGGACTGAAACACACACATATTTGTTTACACATATACAAAGATCTGCAGTTTACAATAATTTCTCTGTAAAGTTCTCACTTACGTATTTCCCAGCCCAAGTGCTATTCCTCTGCTTTGTCTGTAATGCAGGACGGGCTCTGTCAAAGGTTCAATGTGTGGACGCCTCCCTTCTGTAGCGTACAATAAATGAATGGCCTCTGGATCAGCCACATGAACCACTGTTCTTCCCAGACATACTTCTTTGAAGATACATCCATACTGACGGTGCCAGTCCTTGAGGGTGTCAAACAACTTGTGCACATTTACCTCACCTGAATATTAAACATAAACCAGATTAAATAACTACTATAAAATTGTGTATTGTTGGCATTAGGTAAATCATACATCAGAGATATTGCTGGATATCTTAAGACAAGTCCATCAGTCAAAACAGCCATAAAAATCAGTACACTTTTAAAACACAAAAATCTTTCTTTGGCATTTGTTCAGCAAAAAATAAACTGAGGTTTGACTTTTTAGTTGCAGAGCAGAATGTTACCAGACTTTTAAAAAAAAGAAAAAAGAAAAAAAGAAGTAATATAACAATACATTATCAACCAGACAAGTCTAATTTTTATGCTCAGCTTCTAAGGAACTGCTGATTGAATCACAGAAGAAACATTAAAACATAGCTGTCATAATATATATATATATATATATATATATATATGCAAATGTTTCAGTCCTCTCACACATTTCTGAGGCCTTTTTGGGGCCAAAGCATGACATTATACAGTCATAATCATTCCATAAAAAGGTACCATCACTACTACAATTATTGCTACAATCACTACCAAATTTACTCATCACTACTGATCCTGACTACTGTCATAAAAACAACATTAACCATACCCAGTTTATATCTGAAGTAGGTCCCAAAGTAAGGCAGACCTCCTGGCCCGGGTAAATCTCCAAATGGTTTAATATGTCCAGATGACTTGAAACCAGTCACTGAAGACACAACTGTGGAGTAGGGTCTCCCAAAGTTTGTCAGCAAAGCCTGGCGACAGCCCTTGAGATGAGATTTGTGGGCCAGTCCAGCGCCATGCCTCATGCAGTGCATGCTGTGTGGCTGTTCACTTTAATCACTGTTGATGAAGTGCTTTTGTTGAGTCAAGGTTTTTGCTTTCTGCCAAGTTTGTGGTCCTTTCATAAAACAATTAGAAAGAAAGTAATAATTAGCCACACAAATAATGACATCACACACTTACACATGCTCAATTGAATTTGTCCCAAACTGAGATTCTGGTAACTGCAACATGAAAATGAGGTATATGGTTTGCAGTGCATAAAGTTACTGATTTTTAATATTTTCATAATTTTGACATGATAACTCCAAGCAATATGGGACTTAAAACAGCAGAAAATTTACAAACCATCAGCATAAAAAGGCTGTGAGAAATTTACTGATAACCTTATTCATACCTCACTGATACCAAGTGACTTTCCATGGGATATAAATGTAATCTGCTTTTCATCATCTGTTTACAGTACGGCTATATGTCAAGCCAATCAGATTACAAGTAACATGTCATGAAAGTGTGAGAGGACAATAAACTGGCCTCACATATGCAACAGCAATGTCTGTTACCGACTATGCCGAAAGGAGTGAAAGGGCTAGGTTATCTCCCTTTGACCACTTGGCTTATACCTCTGAGCTATGGGGGACCCAAGTTGAATGCTGTCTTGAAAAGTGTAGAACTACTTAATGAGGAGGTGTAAGCGTCCTTTGTTAATTTTCCCGCCATTACAAGTGTAGAAATTTCTTTCTTTCTTCTTGTATACCAACCTAACCTGGCCTAGGTGGTGGGAATTTCTTATCTTTTTTTTTCTTTTTCTTGCGTCAGGTTCGAGTTTAAGAAAATTTTATGTTTATTATTTTGTGAATAATAGTATTGTTGGGACTGAAGCTGAGGGTACTACAGTGTGTTGAGGAAGGATGAAAATAGTACCTTGAGCATCTTCTTAGTGCTCTGGGTCACTTTGGCTCCAACAGCTGGAGAGACAACAGCACAGAGCAAGCAGGTGCTTTGTGGAAGGGGAGAGAATGGGGTATGTGAGATTTTTCCCAGGATTGTTGACCTTGTGTATTTTGGGGAGGAGGTAAAGGAGGGACTCACGAGGCTCCTTCATGATAGCATGGTAGGCTTCAAACGGAAGATGACTGTTATCAACTGCGGTCTTGATGGTCTTACGGATGAGCGCATTGTCAGCCTTGGTGGTGTCTCTGGCAATAGGGCCGTAGAAGGTGGTGTTGGACAGCTGAGACCTGGCTTCTTGGAGGTAGAGGTCTCTTTGCCACACGACCACTGCACCACCCTTGTCAGCAGGTTTGATGACGATGTCTCTTCTGTCCTTCAGCTCTTGCAGGGCTTTCTCCTCACCAGGGGTCAAGTTGGAACGTCGTAGAGGCTTAGGCTGCAGCTGGTTGATCTGCCTCATGCAAGTGTCAATATAAAAATCCAAGGCAGGAAAGGCACCTGGTTTAGGGGTCCAAGAGCTAGGGGGTCTAGAAAAGAGACTGGCGATGTCTGTATCCTCTGTCGATGGAGGAGCTGGCAGAGAGGCCTGGGCAAAATGGGCAGCCAGGCGCAGCCTCCTGAAGAAGCGCTGGCACAGGAACAGGGTGCAGGCCCGGTTGGTAGTGGGCTCGAGTGGCACGAACTTCAGGCCCCTGGCCAACACTTTACGCTGGTCTTCAGGCAACTCCAGAAAAATATAAGTATTCTTTTGTTGTAAAAATGCTGAGAGATGCTCACAATACTATATTTATATGTCGATTTTTTGGTGTGCTGTTTAAGCTGTATTATTTGCTGTAGTTTAGTCAGGAATGAGACTTTTTGCTAAGTGAACGTCAGCACAAAGTAGGTGGCGGCAGTGAAAATTTAAATATTCATTACAATGACTGAAATGTGATTTTTGGCAAACAACGTGATAATATAAGAAGGGGAAAAAAAAGAAGAGTAAGTGAATATCTTGATTGGTTCTGAAGATATTCCATTTTAAAGATGTGACGATGCATACATGCTGTTAGTACTTAATATTTTCACAGTCATACTGTACTGTCCATGAGGGTACTGTAATGAAAACTCATATACTTCTAACAACCATATGATGATGGCATACTGCACAAGAAAACAAGAGAGGCAAGGCCTTCAAGACTCACTTGTGATAAATTACGTCCCCTAGCATTAATCACAGAGTAATGTCCCTTTTTTTACTATCTGCACCAAAACGTTTCCAAAATAAATAAAAATTCCATGCTTAGCAAAAGAGGTTCCTGTTTGAACAAAAAATGATAATAATGACTCCTCTAGTTGTTGTGTCAGAATAAGAGGTCAAAGTGCCAAGTTTAGAGAATACAAAAAATATAAATATAACAGTAAATGCAGTTTGCATATAATTAGGCTTCTTTTTTATAAAAAAAATTTGTGCCCATTCCAGAGGTGCAATATTGTTTTAAACAAGATGACTGGAAAGAACTGAATTATTCCTATTTTTATGCCAAATTTGGTATCAACTGACAAAGTATTTGCAGAGAAAATGTCAATGTTAAAGTTTACCACGGACACACACACACACACACACACACACAGAGAAAACCGAACACCAGGTTAAAACATAGACTCACTTTGTTTACACAAGTGAGTCAAAAATAACACTTCAGCAGCAAAGAAATTGGAAAATATGCCTGTCAAAGTAGAGGGAAACAGAAAATCAAGACGTGCCAATCTGCACAGAATAGCAACTTTGAAGGTCTACAGCACTGAAAAGAATAGACAGTTGCATTTCATAATAAAATATCTTGCAGAATACATCACAAAAAGTGCACTGAATTTTTTTCAGACAGGATAATTAACTGAATTTTAAGTATCAGAGTCTCAAACTTTGAAAAATCTTCAATTTGACCAGCGGAAAAAAGACTGTTTATTGGGGTAGCATGCTGCAAAGATGAATATTTCAGTAACTGTCACAAGTAGGACCAGGAAATTTTGTGTGTATTAAGTGAAATGTCAGCTTTCAAAATGAATTAAAATCAACCTTAAAACTTCCATCTAAAGTTGGCAGAAAAGGAATGATAACCGATTTTCTCATAAATAAAGGTGCATGTTGTGGATGAGACTTCTTCAATTTTTTGTTTTTGAAAAAATATTGAAGTTACAGCCACAATAGGTCTTGGCTGATCAGCTTCTGCAAAATTACTGCAAATTTTTAAACAAATGCAACTTGAGAGCATTATACAGAATGGGTAGGTTGATGGGGCATTCCACGGCAAAGGTTCCCAGGAGGGAGCAAATATTACTTAAGTTGCCAACAACATCATGCCAACAAAAATGACAGATATATGAATCTGTTTTCTTTCAGCTCTCTAGCTTTTTCCTCCATCCATGAACAGAGTCATGCATTTCACTGTAGAAGAACCACAATAAATAAGAAATAAAAGGTGGATGATGCATCTTTATTTCTTCACAAAAAAAATCTCACAAGAGAGAAAATGTACACCAAAAAATCTCTTTTTTGGCACTCACAGGTATCCTGGCATCAGCAATAACATGCTGCTCGCTACCTGAGCTGTTCATACTGGCCTTTTTGGATCATTGAATAGGTCTTGCATGCCCTGCCATGAGCAGCCCTTTCTGCAACATGTTAGATACACAGATCAGTTCATAAGAAAGAACAAAATGTTATATTCAATTTTAAAAAAACAACAAAAACAGAGCTCTCAGTTTAATATATGTTTAGGATTTTGTCAATTTCGGTGTGTTTTGAGTGGGAGGAAAACACTGTGATAACAGAATTATAAAATGGCATACTAACAGTTAAGTATTCATTCAACAGCAACACAAAATTCACTGCACTGAACTATAGTATTTCGCTACATTTACCTTTCACACAATAACTCAAATTGCAGCAACAACTTATGCTTTGACAACTGAGGCTGAAGTTTTGGGGGTCTGTCCTTTCCAGTTGCTGACAAGAGCTTTGCCATCTACATGTACTGTTCAACTTATGTGTCTTTGTTGCATGCGATTATTTACTCAAATATTTCCACTTCAGGGTACTACATTTCATGATTGAGATGAATGTATTACTAAATGTCTTAGGTATATATGATTACTAAATATTGAATATTTTAGCGTTGCGGACTGACGGCTGGGAAGACGCGGGTTCGAATCCCAGCGGAGGTGGGTTTTTCGGCCCGTGGCCGGCTCCTACCCAGAGTTGAGTGTGCTGTGGGCTTAAATGGGGAGACTGGGACCACACAGTCGAGAGTCATCCACTTCAAGGATGCGTCTTTGGGTGTGTTGCTCTAATTACCTGACCAACACTGCAAGTGTCTGTATCTCTCGGGCCTGGTTAACACCGGGATATCATTATGACAGGAAGCATAGAGTACAGCCTTGTCACGCAGTCCCAAACCAAAATGGACCTCCATAGCAACATCGTCATCATCATCGTCATCCTCCTTCATCGTCATCAATATAAACAAAACAGTCTCAAAGTCTGTGAACTTTCATGCCCTTGCTCTCATGGTGACCTCAGTTTCGACACCCCTCCACTTCTGTGCTTGGGGTGAGTCCTGTCAATGTCGTCAGTGTCGGCAGATTCATGGGGGGCTGCTGTTTGAGGGACGTGGTGGCGGTCTCCACTCTGGGAGGGACACTCACTCAGTCTGGCTCTGCGACTAAGCCATTATTGTCCTTAGTAGGTGGTGTCCTAAGTACATTAAAACAGAACAGGCACCGCTGAACACCACCGAAGTGAATCAGCAGCAGTGCAGGGTCTCCTCTGGTGTGTGGCCTCCTGGCAACCTAACATCGATGGTTCCCTGTGGACTGCCGACGCTGGAACTGCGACAGACGAACTCAGGTGTGGCCATGTATGGGGGAATCTAAATGAGCGGCGTGGGAGTAATGCCACTGAAATGGAGCAGATGATGGGACAGCAAAAAAAAAAAAAAAAAAAAAAAAAAGAATATTTTATTGTTAATGTGCACATCATACTTAGTATCTTATTCTTTGATATATATTTTGTGTACTCACCTTTATTTGTGTGTGTATGTGAGAATGCATGTCTTATATATATATATATATATATATATATATATATATATATATATATATATATATCAAAGTGAATATTTCATTCACAATATGTGCATGGTATTTTGCATTTTATCATTTCATGAATTATCCGTTTCCTGTTTCATGCAGTCAAGATGCACTGCATATCATGGGTTACATGAACACACACACACACACACACACACACATTATACTCTTAATTGCTGGATCCCAGATAGTGTTATATAGTTTGACTGAACCTGATGTGCAGCTTAGGCTATGGGTATTATTGTACTGATTTTCTTTTTACTAATTTTAGTTTGTTAAAAATTGGTGTTAATTTTTTTAAGAAACGGGGTGTTGACTGCACTGTTCAAATTAATCATATATCTCTTCACATTACACTTTTTTCATACTCAGACATACATACACATACTCATAAGCATACATGTGCAAATGCAAACTCTCTCTCTCTCTCTCTCACACACACACACACACACACACACACACACACACAAACACACAAACACACCTACTCCACTGACAGGAAAGAAATGGGGAAGGGGATGACTGGAGGGGGGAAGTGGTGGGTTATATCACTGTCAGCAGTCAGGGCTTCTAAGCCGGAGCAAGTGGTCTGTGATTTGGCTCAGTGCCAACTTTGCCACAACCATTGACAACCCCCTCTCCTCTCCTTCCCATTGGTGGGAGATACTCAGAGACAAGTGAGGGGAATGATTATTCAACTCTCAGCAAATTATTAAAGTGAAGTTTGCAGAAGAGAGAGTGTGTGTGTGTGGGGGGGGGGGGGATTAGTATGAATTGGTGTTCTTGTTCTTTTTGGAATGTGAGAGCATAGTATCTATCTGTATATATTAATATAAAGTTTCACAGCTATCGAAACAGAATGCAACTAGAATATCAGACTTTTGTGTGATGTTGAATGAAATGCTCATTTTATGGAAAAAGAAACCACATTACAATTTTTTACTCACTAATTTAACACTCACCGAGTCTGTAGCAGACGACGCTAATGCTGTCCCGAGCACTTCCGGTTTTAGACCCAGGTAATATTTTGCTTACTAAAGCAAAAATCAATCAAATATTAGTAATTGGAATTCATGGGCTCCGTTTTAACATGTCCATTTTTCATTCTGTATCAATAGTTTTTGTGTGTTTTACTCAGAAAAAAATAAATCGTGTTCCGATTGAAACACGGTGCCACGTTATGGAAACACTGATGAAATAGATCCAAGCTGCTCAGTTACTGACATCGATCAAAATCCTGATTCAAAGAATTTCAGCTCAATATTGTGCATGAAAGTGCTAAAGTCATTCGTTTTCAAAAATAATATAAAATTTACCGATGAAACTTAAGATTTTCTGGAGAAACAATGCCATTTTTGTGTTAGATGAAGTGCCGCTCTCCTGTGTCGAATGTTGATTGGGCCGACGCAACTGACGAAGAGGGGTAGCCTACCTGCTTTTGAATCGCTTGAGCAAATTGCTCATGGATCAAAAATCTTAGTTTCGGATACCATTGAAATCAGCAGAAAATGCTCTTTACCGTTCATACAGTATCACGTAGGGTCAGATTTCTTTTTCGAACTGCGCGAGGCGTTGAAAGATAGCCGAAAAATTCCCGTAACTTTGCGCTCAGATCTAACTACCCTACTTCGCCCAAGGCTTGGAAAAAAAAACACACGAAAGTTCACACATTGAACTTTCGCCTTTCATGGCTCCCAGTTTTTCGAACAGTAACCAATGAATGGAAAACAACAGATGCGATTTTTTCTACTATGTGGTTGAAACTAACTGTCTCGCTCAGAAAGACGCCGGCCGATATTGAACAAGGATCGCTATTTCGCGTCACAGTACACTTCTTTTTCTTCCATCCGCGAACTCATTCACGCATTGCTTAAAGCAAACACAATAAAAATTAAAATTATGGATGATAAATAATTATTTCAGTTGGATAGTTTTTCACAAAATGAAATCAAATTTGAGAAAATGCCCTTCAAAATTAGTCAATTTTTTTAGGCGTTCATAGGTTTCCCGGCATCGGCCATGGGGGCTGCCGCTACCTAAGACAGAGTAGCTGACGAAGAATCTGAGTGTGTGCGTGTGTGAGAGAGAGAGAGCGGTGTGCTAAGCTGAGATTGAAATAATATACCATTGTATAGCAGGTTTCCGATGGCTTGGTTGTTCCCCAATGTCCAGTTATGTTGAGATCGGACTAGTGATTTTAGGTGCTGATGATTGTAAACTTGTTTTCAGTGAATTAGGCTCACCAGCAGAATGTGTGTGTGAGGCTGACACAGTGACAGGCAGCGGGCACCAGCGCCTGTGGGGGCATCTTAGTCCTGAGGTGTGTGTTGGTATTTTTGTGTGTGTTTGTTTATCGCTGTTGTTTCAAGGACTCATTATGGGGTTGTGTTCACAAGGCCCCATACAATTAATATCATTTTTGTTATTTAAGAAAACACACAGCTACCAACCCCCCGTGCTAAACAAGAAACATCTTGATTATGGTTTTAATTTTATGTGTTGATATGATTGTCTGTGGAAGAACTTCACAGAATTCCATGATTTTATCTGTGAAAAAATTCCACTGATTACTCGCTCATTTGCTGCGAGTTCCTTCAAACTGAAAGTAATTCCTTTTTCATGCTTTCTGTAATACAGTATGTTTTGATGGTAAATGTGTAATTTTGTGTAATCATGATTAACTTGCCATGATCATGTGGGCATGGCAGATGTTTTGCTTCATTGATATTATTTCACCATGATCATGTGGACATGATTGATGCTGTTTCTTGATTTTTCTATTGTTTTACCATGATCATGTGGACATAGTAATTTGTTTAATTGCCTTTATTTTGCTATGATCATGTGGACATGGTAGATGTTCTTCTTTTTATAATGTGTTGCCATGATCATGCGGACCCGAGACCTTTGGGATCACGAACAACCAGCCGTAAAAACCAGGGCCCAGGTCCGAGAGTTGAGATACCACCCCTATGAGGAGTAGGTGCGATATATCTCTGTCTCCAAAATGCTCTCCTGCTCCACCAAGCTGGGCACATAAGGAGGAGGAGTGGATCTTAGAGGGGGGCGGTCCTCTGCCCAAGGCAGCATGTACCCCGACTCTAGCACCGACACAACCCAGTCGTTGAGTCCCAGAGCACACCACTGATGTGCATGCCAGGACAAGTTTCCTACTTGGAGGGGCTGAACGACTGGCAGTGCTGAATCGGGGCCCAGTCATTGGGGGTGCTGCCTTCTGGCCTTGTGTATGGCCGATCGGCTTGGACAGACATGAGGTGCTTTATTCCTCTGCCGCTGATTATGCGCACGCCGCTTCGACTTAGGTGGCATGGCCCTGGTGTCCGGTCTCATCAGCGGCAGTGAACCCTGGCGCCCCTGGGACGTGTGGGCTAAATATGAAGCCACCTTCCTGTTTGTCACTGCCCTGTGGCTGACAAAATGGGGCGCATACTGGCCAAAGAGGGAGTGCTGCTGCGCTGGGATGGACCACAGGGCAGCCCTCTCCTCTACTGGAATGGAGAACGGCATCACACCAAGCCGGCACAGTATTGAAGTGAAGGCTGGTAGCTGTGTCTGTAGCTGCTGTGAGACCAGAGGCTACCCTATTGCCAAAAGTGTTTAACCTCTGGTTGGTGAAGAGGCCCGGAGGGACAGAGGGAGGCAACCCTGTATCCTGATTAACCAGATGCTGTTCCCACAGCTCACTGGCCCTGTGGAGGAACGCATCGATGAAGATATAAGCCGTGGAAACCTCGAGGAGGCAGCGGCGGGCCAATCTGTCCCACTCTGCTAACGTTTTAAAGGATAGATTAGCTGAAGTGGGGAAGGTGCTGCAATGTGAGACCAACATCCTGTCCTACGCGGAGGGCTCCGCTTCTCTGTAGGCAATGTGGTCCTGTGTGTACAAGGACCACACCCCGCCTTTGGAGGAATCTTTAAGAACTTGCCCAGGGAAAAAGGTGCTTGGGGCAGAGAGGGACTCCCTGCCTGGAGGAGGGATGGAAGCAGCACCCCTGACAGTGCGGTCTGGTGGTACTGGAGTTCGAGTCACATGGCCTAATGAGGGCCAAGGGTAACAATGTAGCCTGAGGGGCTGATTCAACATGGGTGACCCGATTGGGGAGGGTCAGTTCGAGCTCAGCTAAGTCCGAGTTTGGTTCAGGCTGGTCCCTAGGGAGGCGTGGGCTCAATCTGTCCCCCTGGGATTGTGGCGAAGAGTGCTCATCTGCTTGTTTGTCCTCCTCTGAAGACAGAGGCTCCCACTCTTGCTCCCACTCCATCCCCTGTTGGGTGCCATCCCAAGTGGATGTGCCTGCTGGGGCGTCCTGTGAGCTGTGGTCAGCCCAGTGGGATGAGCTGGGATGATCCTGAGCAGGGACCATGGCCGCAGCTGTTATTTCCTTGATGCCATGAGCGGGTGGGCAGAGTGTGGACCGTAGGTCCAACCATGCTTGGGATGGTGGGTGCCATACCTTCTCAGTGAGGACATCCCTGGATGCAAGAGGGACCCATGAGTGCTGTGAGGGGACAAACACCCACTCATCTCCCTGTAGGACTGAGGGCTGGGTAGGTGGGAACTGCAGGCTACCCCGGGCCGAGCAGGGCCCCTCGGCAGCCGATGGTCCTGACAAGGAGGCCGTTGTGACCGTGGAGGTCACCTGTGGGTTGACAGAGGCCCAATTTGTGGACTGAGTGGCAATATTGGTCGAGGAGCTCAACCTGACCGACAAGAAGTTGATACTACTTGTTGAGGCAGTGTGTGTCACCCTGTGAGATGTGCTGGGTTGGGTCCGGTGGGGAGAGGACAAGGGGTTGGCCCCTGGCGTGCACCATAGGTGCGCCCCAGTATGGGTAGAATGGAGGAAACCATCCGTGGGCACCAGCCCCAAGGGTCACTGGCGCCTTGACCTCCATGAAGGGAAAAACCTGGCCAAGTCAGAGGGAGTCTGGTCCGACTTGGGTGTCAGTCCCACCAGAAGACCAGCAGGCTGACTGCCCAGAACTGCCTGACATGCACGGGCCTCCCCCAGCAGGGGAGACCGGCCAGATAGCGGGAAGACCTGCAAAGCAGGTGGCCACGTGCCCCGAATCCCCTCCCGTGGGGAGACTGGGGTGACTTGGCCCGGGGTGGGCAAAGTAGAGCCCCCCCCGCCCCCCCACCCCCCTTCAGAACCAAAGCTTTCTCCCCCACAGAAGGAGGTGGGGGAGGGGGGTCAGCAGTGGAGGGATGAGGGGGAACAGCAATGGGGCCCCTGAGGGCCGTGTCTGAGTGGGCACCCGGGTAACAGCCAAGCGCAGTCTCCACTTGTGAGTTCGTGCCTAGACGTGAGTCCCCACCGCCAAGAGAGGACTTGCCACTCCCCCCTTCCCTGCCTCGCGCTGGGACACCTCGGGAGGCGACACTCGTACCCCTTTTCCCCCGGTCCCTTTCATTACTGTTGTAATAGTATGAGTGTTGCCTCCGCAATCAGCATCTAAAGACGCATCGCCGCGGTCCCTATTGGGAGAAATCATGAGCTCCAGGCCTGGGAGAGTCTCTTGCCAAGTTTCAATCCCAGCATCATGATTCCTGCCGTCGTGGGATGGCATGATAGGAGGCATGGTAACCGCACTTAGGCACCCAGCAAAAATCCTATCCCCAACAGAGAAAGAAAAGACAGAACTGACTTAGAGGTAGAGAAAAAAGAACAATTAACGATTTGAGGGGGCCGAGTCGAATCGAGTACACAGAATGTAAGAATACAATAAACTCAAGCAGCATGCAGCACAATAAGGCCAAATAAAACGCTTAATAGCCAAAAAAGCATAAGACGAGACAGAGCGTAAACCTGACAAGATGGCATGGAGAGCCTTGGCCAAAGGAATGATTCAGCACTTGCATCTTTTAGAGGCGTTTGACTGGCTAAGAGCTGACCGGGCAAGACGGGTTGTCTTTTCACTGTTAGCCGCATGAAATTTGGCCAATCAGAGCAAACCAATCGGCCTAGTTTGCATCAGTTTGACATGGTACAATATATGACACCAAAATGTAAGTTTCACCCGTTGCTGACTTGAGGGTCGAAATAGTCTTGTGTTACGTGCTCCACAATCCTCCGTTGCAGCCGCTGCTTCAAAGATAAGTGGCTTTGTTTAACAACAACAAATAGTATGCTGGTAGCTCTAGTATAAGGAGCATATGTATATGTATATATACTCTCTCTCTCTCCCTCTCTCTCTCTATATATATTTTTTTTTCTATATATATTGTATGTATACATCTCTGTGTGTATGTAATTTTGTAAGCCTAGGTACAAGGTTTGTTGTTGTTTTTTAACCTGAAAAAACAAAACAGTATGCTGATAGCTAGTGCTTTCTGTGTTTTTTGTTTGTTTTTTAACCAGAAAAAACAAAAACAGTATGCTGATAGCTAGTGCTTTCTGTGTTGTTGATTGTGTGTGTGTGTTGTTTTATGTGTGTATAAAAAGTGGCTTCTTTGGTATCCTTTTAGTTTTCAGTATTGTATTAATTGCTATCTTGTAGTAAAGCAAAGAAATGTCAAACCTTGAAAGTTTCTTTGGTAAGGTTTGGAGAACAGAGCTGTTTTGTGTGTATCATGTGAAAATCACTTGTATTTGTGCACAAGTGTGTAGTGTTTCTGTATAATATATTGTTATAGTGTGCCAGCAGTGTCACCCCCACCACCCACACTCTGTCCCCTCCCCCCTCCCCACCCCTCCTTCTTATCTCCCTTCCCGCGCTGTCCAAAGCCCAGTCTTTGAGGTTGCGCCGACACCCGCGCCACCCTCCCTCCTCACCCCTACTCCCTAGTCGGCCCTCTTTGGTCAGCGACGCGGCGTCACCCGCCCCAGCTATAGGAACACGTGCAGTTACGTGATGTCTGCCACGATCCCCGTGCTGAGCAGAACATCCCGTGTGGCGGCCCGTCTTTCAAGTCATTCCCCATCTCCCCTCCACGAACGCAACTGACATAGATGGCGGGACTTCGGAACGAAAGCTAGGGAAAAGTTATGCTAATTCGAACTTTGATCAAGCCGGCTAACAGGCCCAGAGTTGTATTGTCCCGTCTCCCCAATCTCTTTGTGACGTAAACGAGTGAACCTGTCATCACAGAATGTTGTAGAAACAAGTGGGTTGAATTGTAGCGAATCAGATCAATCTGTTGAACTGGGATCAAGCAGTGAATCTGTCAGTCATTCACATAGCGTCACTAGGACAAGCAAAGATTGGTTATTTTAGTTCAACTAGTTAGGGGAGTGAGTGTTGTAGCTTAGATTAGTATGCACAGTATGTTGGGGGAAGGGATAAAACCAGTCAGCACAGCCAGTTCTTGGCAGTCTCCCAGAAGAACTGACTGACACAGGGTGACTGACTGATCAGTGATGTGAGGAACAAGGAAATCCCTGTTGGGCTGTGAGTACATGACTTGTAAGGGTTTTATGTTATGTTGATAACTTAGTTATGTTGGGAAACTATGTTTGTGTCAGTGAACAGCCAGTTTAAGTTGATCTTGTGGCTTGTGGAAAGAAAAGGGGTTAATGTGTGAAAGCTACCCACTGAGAGAAGGACTGGCCTAAATCTTTTGAGTCCCCCCCCCCCCCCCTTCTATTTGGTTACATATATCTTGTTCTGTATTTTTGATGTATTACTTACTTGTTTTGTATAGTAGGTGGTGTTGGTTCAGTGTGAGCTGAACAGATCTATAGGCTAACACATTGTCAGAGTGTGTTGAGAGTTTTTCATGTGTGTGTGCACATGGGGGTAACAGCAAGTGTTGTGGAACACATGTTTGATTTGTTGGTAGTTGTGGTAACATGTGTAGGAGTTGTGCTATGTGTCAGTGGTTTACTTTGTTCAGACAAAGTGGGAAAGAACATAGTAATGTGATTAATGAGTTGATTAACAATGAGAGCACTGAGGGTCAGTGCTGTGTTGTTGCACATTGCTGTTTACCAGAGATATGTTGGAAGTAATGATTTCCATACATGTACTTGTGTTGGTGGTATACCTTGTGAAGACAAAGAGATTTGTTTGGTAATGGTAACACACAGTTTAGCAGAATGATGGGTAACATGAGTTGGAACACAGGGTTGTATTGGTCAGTGATATGTTTTGTACACAGTATGGTAATTGGTATGTCACTGCTGGTGGCAGGTAAGCTTGATGAAGCTTGTATTTCCTCACATAGATCTATGCGTGAGAGGAGTGCATACTGGTGGACATGTGATGAAAGGTGCTGAGAGGGTAATAGGCCTTTCATGTCAGTGATGTCAGGATATTTTGAGATTTTACCTGACCTGGGTTTTGGTTGTGTGTTTGTGTTCCAGGTGTGCTGCTTATAGGTGCTGCTTTAGGTGTAGGATGATCTTTTTACTGTGTGCTGTATTGTAAAGTAAACACTCTATAAAAACCACTCCATGTGGCCCTGCTATTGATGTGAGGAGAGAGTGAGTGAGTGCATGATTAGTTGATCCTATATCCCCCCTGCATAACTCCCCTCTCTCTTCTATCAGAATCGAACCACACTCTTTAAAACAACCACTTTTTACAACTAATTATAATTCAAAGCATATGCACTGACTGTAAACAATTGACTGTAAACTGTAATTAAAAATATATACCACTTTAGCAGCTTATATTTAATGCATGAAAAAAATTGATATATCTGCTTTCTTAACAAATTTTGTATTCTGAACAGGTTGGACGCATTCTTAGTGGTACGCCACTGCAATTTTCAACAAGGTGCAAGGAAGAGGAAGCAACAATCTGTCACAGATGGCACACCTCAACAGCCAGCAACTAAAAACAGTCCTGCAGATAACAATGTCCTCAAATGACACCATCATCACTGGACATGGAGATACTAGTCTATGGATGTGTGTTTGGGCATACTTGACAGACCCTCTGTAGACAGTGCCACTGGGAGTGATGCTGGTGAACATTATTTTTCTGTTTTTTGCAGCACTGATAACAGCTACCACTTTGCTGAAGAGATTTGGTGGATGTGGCACTGATAAACTTAGAGATAAAAGATACTACAGCGTGCATGTGTCTAAACCTGTACTTTCCTTATTGACATGTTCCAGGCTTTAGTTTGCCAGTTTGCCATTTCATCTGTCCTGTGTTTGCAATCAGCATAACAGCACCTATCTTCTCAAAGTCCTTTAGTCCCAAAGAAGAAAAACAAATGAAATACCGGATGAGAATATAGGAAAGTTGTGGAAAAAACAATAACCCTGAGCTAAATGATTTGGTTTCAGTTGTTTGAAAAAAATTCCAGTAAAATGGATTATTGAAAGAAGCATGATGAAAGTTCCCAATAAAAAATGATTGCATTTACCGTTTCCAATGACAGAAGTGAGAAAAGGCTGTAAATCAGACTTGACAAACTAGTTGATGAATAATTACTTTTAATGTTCCTTTCAGACAGTTGGTTTCAGAAGCAGATAGTAATGAATGCATAAATTCAAAATTGGTTTTTGTGTTTAAAATCTTAAATTTTGCCAAACATACAACTGAAGATTTTAAACATGTCCCAGATTGCTGTAGCGGCCTGTGTATAAACCAGATCTGGAAATGTCTGTCCATTGTTCAATGTGAACTGGATTTTGGAGTCAGATACAGCCAAAAAACATTGAATTTGTTTCAAGTTATTGATTTTTGCAGTGACTATTCTTGTTTTGTATGTAATGACTTATGTTTGTGTGCCTAGTGTCATAAAAGACTGATGTGAAAATGAAGAGAAAGAAAGATGTGCAATAAAATAATAAAATGATGTGAGTGTTAGTGTGGTCATGTAGGTATGTGTGTAGGTGTGCAAGGATGTAACAATCCAGTGATTTTACAGCATTGGTTCTGCAACAACACTCTCACAAGATAAGTATCCCAAAATACAGAAAATATTTTCATGACTTTTATTTGTAATTCCCTCTTCTCCCATCCACCCATTACATGAAACCTGCTTTTGTACATAATCTTTACCTTGTGATCATTATATAGGGTTACAGTTAAATTAAAAGGAAATGAGAGAAGTATCACGGAAACATAATATATGCAATAAACAATTATAGGCAATGACATGATTCAATGATTTCAGGAGATCCTTATATTATTGCTTTAGACAATATGAACATACAACTACAAATCATGCTGTGGATGTCTTTACAGTCTTTTGTTGTCTTTTTTTGTTATCGTGGCCTCAGTCGTACCAGGTCATGGAGCACCACAATTTAATGGGTTTTTGTTGGTTTTTTCTCACTTTGTACATTTTGAGGTAGTTACTTCTTATATTCTGAAAGAAGAATTTTGGAAAGTATTCTCTGCTTCAAAGTCGACTGGTGTTTTCTCTTCCAGTGAAGTAAATATCCTGAAGAGAAAAAAAAGGCTCTAAATGAACGTGCCATGAAAATGTGTAATATTTACAGAAATCATAATATAATAAAATCACTTTGAAATTAAATCACACTGACATTTAGTGAAAATATTAGTCTTTATTTCCATTCATTCTTATCCTTCTTGCACATTCATACAGGTCTCATTACTGAAGTTACTCTTTCACATACTCAGATACTGACTACATTTACACTTTACATCCTTCAAAAGGATAACACACACACACACATATATACACATATATATATGTGTGTGTGTGTGTAATCAGGTGTTCCCTCCCATTTACATCTATAGTGATATTCACTATGCAGCTAAGCATGCTTGTATGTATGCACAAATACTAACCATGTGCATATATAATGACACTATACATGCACTCACTTCTTCAAATCCACATACACATGATGAATGCACAACCCAGTACTACAAACAGAAAATCACAGACCTTTGTAAACATTATTCTCTAGTTTGACAGTACTCTGAGCATTAGAAATCATGTTTTCAAGATATAATCAGTTGGTATCAGTCTATGAAAACAAGTACAAGTAACAAATCATGAAACTGATCACATCATCAGTTGCAGTCTTCCACACCTACATACATGTATGGAAAAAAGAAAACCTTCAAACATGGCATAACAAGAGGGAACAGTCTCAGGATCAACAAACAACATTGCAGGTTGGATGTTCGCAGCGGAACTTTCAGCGGGTGGTCAACATGTGGAATGACCTCCCAGAGTTCGTGGTCAGAGGCCCGCCATCCATGAACAGCTTCAAAGACAGACTCGACGCTCACTGGAAAGATTTGGCAAGTGTCTACACTCCAACTTGTCAGTCCTGACTATTTGTATATCTTAGTATTTGCCACACAGCAGACAGCAGACCGACATGGTAATACTGGACTTCTCCAAAGCCTTTGACAAGGTCCCCCACAAACGCCTCCTCCGTAAGCTGGACCATTATGGTATACGAGGATCGACGTTGGACTGGATCAAGGCCTTCCTTTCTGACCGCACCCAAATCGTCGTAGTTGACGGCGAAAAATCTGAGCCAGCACCTGTGATCAGCGGAGTCCCACAGGGGACAGTTCTAGGCCCCATCCTATTTCTGATTTACATCAACGATCTGCCTGAGAACATCAAGGCCAATATTAGATTGTTCGCTGATGACTGTATAGTCTACTCTACCATCAAGACAACCCAAGACTGTAAAATGCTCCAACGAGACCTCAACACACTGTCTGACTGGGAACAGCGTTGGGGAATGGAATTCCACCCAGAAAAATGTAATGTACTTACTTGTACAACATCAAGGAACCCCATCAGCTACAACTACAAATTAAAAGGACACACCCTTGAGCATGTTGAAAGCGCAAAATATCTCGGCGTCGACATAAGAAATGATCTAAACTGGAAAGAACATGTTACAAGAGTCACCAACAAAGCCAATAGCATGGTAGGCTTCCTAAAAAGGAATCTAAAAACATCCAATAAAACCACCAAAGCCAATGCCTACCAAACTCTTGTACGCCCGCACCTGGAGTATTGTTCATCAGTCTGGAGCCCGTACAAAGAAGGTCAAAAGAACAAGATTGAAATGGTGCAAAGAAGAGCAGCACGTTATGTACACAGTGACTACGGGCGGACCAGCAGCGTAACACACATGCTGCAAGAACTAGGATGGGAATCCCTCAAATCACGGCGGAACAGACAAAGGCTGACCCTGATGTATAAAATGGTCAATGGCATTGTAGACATCCCTCCAGACAAATTTCTCAAGAAAGGATCCGGCAGAACAAGATCAAATCATCGACACAAATTTGTCCATCTTAGCTCCACCTCTGACCCTTATAAATACAGTTGTTTTTTCCCATCAACCATCCCCGTCTGGAACTCCCTGCCTGCAACAGCAGCAGAGGCTCCCTCCTTGGCAGCTTTCAAGAGGCAGCTGAACAAGATCACAGTTTAGTCCCCCCCCCCTCCCCCCCCTGGAGGGACGCTGCGAGTGACGGTGGGAGGGAGTATGTATACATGCTCTTTCTCATTGTCACCCCCTCCGGAGGAAAAGATAGGTCTACTTAGGTTTTAGCTAGGTATTTACGCCTCTGCGCACACAGTTCATCACTGACCACAAAACACATTTTTTTAAAAAACAAACCTACCTGGCGACACTTTCGTCAAACGAACCCTCCGCTGTCCTTTTCCTTGCGATAAAGAATGCTTTCAACGCCTCTGGGATCAACAAACGCAGGGACTGAAGAGACAAAGTATCGAGGTCGCACTCGTTTGTTTCATTATTTGTGTCGATCGCCTTGGCATTGCTCGACGTCAGGACAAGAGTTATAAAATTATGTGCATGCGCGAAATCCAAGATGGTCGCGGAACTCTCCAGAGGTCTATTCTTGATCAGAAGGGTCGATTACGCGCAACATGTGTCAAATGCCTCCGCTGCAAAAGACACGAAATTTTTCGTTTAAATAGATCCTAAAATAAAGGACGTTAAAACAGGCCATTACCTTTTTCCAAGTCGTCTTAATGGCGATTGCTAAGGTAGATGTCGGTGACAGATCCCCATTTGCGACTTACCACCTTCCTTTCACCTTCCACAGAGTGTAAACAGGTCGCAGCCTTGCAGCAGAAGGATACTCTTTCTTTCACTGACTAAATAGCAGCGGTGAAATATGCACGACCAGGTTTGACTAAATAGCAGCGGTGAAATATGCACGACCAGGTTTGACTGACAGTTGCCGTTCCAAGGGCGAATAAGAATGACATTCTCTCTCTCTCTGTGTGTGTGTGAGTAGTGTGTGTCTGTGTCTCTGTGTGTGTGAGTAGTGTGTGTGTGTGTCTCTGTGTGTGTCTGTTTGTCTCTGTCTGTCTGTGTACGTGTGCATATATGTGTGTGTGTGTGTGCGCGCGCGTGTGTGTTTGTTTATACTGTGTGTGTGTACTATATATTCATAAAGTGTATAGGTAAGTAGGCATGTGGAGGCAAAGGCTACGTGCTGTTGTGAGTGGGCAAAGTCCCCGGGCGGAGCAACCTGTTGAAAGCTAAGGCCTGTACGACACGTTTCACTTTGTTTTAAACACACAGAGGTGGAAGTGGAGAGAGAGAGAGACAGAGAGAGAAACAGGGACAGACAGATACAGAGAATGTGTGTGTGTGAGCATGCATTAATTTTCGAAGAGAAAAGAAGATAATGTTTTGTGTCTTTGGGGTTCCTTTGCATACTCACAGAGCCACGCACGGACGCACGCACACACACATACACACACACACACACACACACAGTGACACGCACACGCACATACACACACACACAGTGAGTCACACACACACGCGGCACACACATACACACGCGTGCATACACACACAAGCACGCGTGCACATCGTGTCAGAAGGACGATCGGTCAAACTGTAGTGAACAGAGCCTTGTACTTTGGACATTTTTTTTTTTTTTTTACGAGGAGTTGTGATTGAGTGACTGTGTGTGTGCGTGCGTGTGTCTGTGTGTGTTTGTGTGTGTGTGTGTGCTTATCTGTGTCTTTGTGCGTATCTTTGTGTGTGTTTGTGTCTGTGTGAGTCTGTGCGCGCGCGCGTGTGTGTGCGTCTGTGTGTGTGTGTATGTGTGTGCGTGCGCGTGTGTGTGTGCGCGTGTACGTGTGTGTGTGTGTGTGTGTTGAGGTGGGTATGTTTGTGTTTGGGGGATGGGTTTTGGGGTTTTTTTTTCCACCTCTGTGCTTCTACTGCCATGCCGTGCTAACTAACCTGATTGTATAATCCACCCTGTGTGAGTAAGGACGTCAAACAACCACGATCTCTCTCCTACCAGGCTAACAAACTTTTCCAATGAGCCCCCACCTCCACCCTCAGTTACAGCTGCTGATATCCCTCGCTTTCATGGGGTTTTTTTCTTTCCGACAACGACTTTCCATCACGAACGTACTCTCCGACTACCAAGCTATTTAACCTTTTGAGTGATCCTTCCCGCAATTACTGAAATCCCTCCGTCTAGGACGAGGAAGATCATGGATGGGGCAAGCAGAAGACACAATCCAGCTAGTATGCCAACTACAAGACCTGAAAGAAACAAAAGAATGGGAGAAAAACCCCGAAAACCTCAACCATCTATTAAACACAGCCATTTCACCCACTCTAGGAAGACATTGTCGGGAATGGCCAGAGGGCAAAACTGATGCGGAAGTGAAGCTACTCATAGAAGAAACCAGTAAAGAAGAGGACATCAACATATACACAGATGGCTCAGTCACCAAAGACCAATCCGGTTGGGGATACACTGCGAAACAAAATGGAAAAACAGTTAGGGAAGAGAATGCTGCCTACAAAGTCACAAGCTCCTGACTAACGATGGAAGTTGAAGCTGTGACACATGCCCTCCAGTGGCTATTGTCCATCCATACGCCCGGAAACCAACATGCCATGATTCTAACCGACTCAATGAACCTCATACAGAAAATTGAAAACGGAATGGGAAGCCCAGAGTGGCATAAGGCAATGCGCAACTTTCAGATTAAAAAACTCACATGGTCATACGCCCGGGACATGCAGGTGTTAAGGGAAATGAGCGAGCTGACAGACTTGCTGGTAACGCAACACCAACGAGCGGCCTACATATAGGAAAATCGGAAATCCTCAGAAAAGTCAAAGAATATCAACAAGAACAGGTACAAGGCCATCACACCATCGATCGCCTCAAAGAAATAAAAGCAGAGAGAGGGAGCGGCCGTAAGTTTAACATGAAAGGTAGAGCACGATGCTTTGCAAATCAAACATATATCGACATCATTTCCAAACCAACATTGCGCAAATTTCTTCAAAACGGAACAGAGTTTCTGTGGGCTTTTCCAAATGCAATAGACTGAGCAACACACTAGACGCCACGTTCTTGGCATCAGAGATCTTTTCCCATCCCTCTTGCGGCCAATCAGTGGCAGTCTCTGTGCGTGTGTGTTTGTGTGTATGTGTGGGTCTGTGTTTTTGAGTGCGTTTGTGCATGCGCGAGAGTATAAGTGTACACAAGTGTCAGGAGAGTTCTGTGCACGTGCGTGTGTGTGTGTGTGTGTAAGGGGGAGGTATATATATATATTTGAATATATGTGTGTGGGGTTGGGGTGGGAGATATGGGCGCATGTGTGTGTGCTTGTACAAGTAAGTGTTCATCTGTGTGTGTGTGCTGAGGAAGCTGCGATACGTAGACTAGAAATGAGTGTGTGGAGGGGGGTAGAGGAGGTGCAGGGTAATGTGTGTGTGTGTGTGTGTGTGTGTGTGTGTTGGAGCTCATGTACGTTTATATGTATTTGACTGTGCTTTCATAGCTGTGAAACTGCATGTTTGGTGCATATCTGTTATGCATGTGTGGGTGTATGTGTGAATGTGTGTCTTCATGTTTTACATTTATTTGCTTATTTATCATCATTGTTGTCTTATTTGTTTATTTATTTATTCTTTTTTTTAAAATTATTATTACTACTACCTTTTTATATTATTATTATTTATTTATTTATTTATGTAAGCTTATCTATTATTTATTCACCTTTTTTTTCTCAAGGCCTAAGTGCTTTGGGTTACGCTGCTGGTCAGGCATCTGCTTGGCAGATGTGGTGTAGCGTATATGGATTTGTCCGAACGCACTGACGCCTCCTTGAGCTACTGAAACTGAAACTGAAACTGCTATAAATACAACCAGTTAGAATCACAGCTGTATTTTCTGCGCGATTCACTGTGAGTTGTTGAGCCACTGAGATTTTTTGCATGTCTTGCCAACCATGAGAGGCTCAACTGACCAGGTTCTTGTAAAGATTTGAGGTGATCGGGGTCAGCCCGATACTCCCCCGTGTCGATACTCCCCCGCGTCAATACTCCCCCTTGTCGATACTCCCCCGTGTCGATAGTCCCTCTCACAAAGATCCAAAAACAGTCAAATACAGATGTATGTATTTATTTGTGACTGATAATGCTTTCTGCTTGATCAAAGTTGTGTTGTGGAATGATGAATGTGTTCTCTTCATAACAGCCGTCCGCGTTTATGGTTGAGCAGCGACTTGTGTGTCAGGCCCGCTGTTGTGTGGGCCCGCTGCCTTGTAGTCCGGGCCGTATTAGACTCGGTGTATCTGGTGGCAAACGCTCGCTCTCTCTCTGTCTTTCTCTCTCTTCGTCTCTCATTTTCTGTTTATCTGTCTCTCCCCCTCTCTGCCACTCTCTCTCTGTCAGTCTCTCTCTCTCTGTCAGTCTCTCTCTCTCTCTCTCTCTCTCTCTCTCTCTCTCTCTCTCACTCACTCTTAGTCTCTCATTTTCTGTTTCTCTGTCTCTCCCCTCTCTCTCTCTCTGTCTCTCTCTCTGTCTGCCACTCTGTCTCCCCCTCTTTGCCACTCTCTCTCTGTCTCTCTCTCTCTGTGTTTCCCCCTCTCTGCCACTCTCTCTCTGTCTCTCTTTCTGTCTCTCTCTCTCTCTGTGTCTGTCTCCCCATCTCTGCCATTCTCTCTCTCTCTCTCTCTCTCTCTCTCTCTCTCTCTCTGTGTCTCCCCATCTCTGCCACTCTCTCTCTCTGTCTCCCCATCTCTGCCACTCTCTCTCTCTGTCTCCCCATCTCTGCCACTCTCTCTCTCTCTGTCTCCCCCTCTCTGCCACTCTCTCTCTGTCTCTCCCCATCTCTGCCACTCTCTCTCTCTGTCTCCCCATCTCTGCCACTCTCTCTCTCTCTCTGTCTCCCCCTCTCTGCCACTCTCTCTCTGTATCTCCCCATCTCTGCCACTCTCTCTCTGTATCTCCCCATCTCTGCCACTCTCTCTCTGTCTCCCAATCTCTGCCACTCTCTCTCTCTGTCTCCCCATCTCTGCCACTCTCTCTCTCTGTCTCCCCATCTCTGCCACTCTCTCTCTCTGTCTCCCCCTCTCTGCCACTCTCTCTCTGTATCTCCCCATCTCTGCCACTCTCTCTCTGTCTCCCAATCTCAGCCACTCTCTCTCTCTCTCTGTCTCCCAATCTCTGTCACTCTCTCTCTCTGTCTCCCCATCTCTGCCACTCTCTCTCTCTCTCTGTCTCCCATTCTCTGTCACTCTCTCTCTCTGTCTCCCCATCTCTGCCACTCTCTCTCTCTCTCTCTGTCTCCCAATCTCTGTCACTCTCTCTCTCTGTCTCCCAATCTCTGCCACTCTCTCTCTCTCTCTGTCTCCCAATCTCTATGACTCTCTCTCTCTCTGTCTCCCCATCTCTGCCACTCTCTCTCTCTCTGTCTCCACATCTCTGCCACTCTCTCTCTCTCTCTCTGTCTCCCCATCTCTGCCACTCTCTCTCTCTGTCTCCACATCTCTGCCACTCTCTCTCTCTGCCTCCCCATCTCTGCCACTCTCTCTCTCTCTGTCTCCCCATCTCTGCCACTCTCTCTCTGTGTCTCCACATCTCTGCCACTCTCTCTCTCTCTCTCTCTGCCTCCCCATCTCTGCCACTCTCTCTCTGTGTCTCCACATCTCTGCCACTCTCTCTCTCTCTCTCTCTCTCTGCCTCCCCATCTCTGCCACTCTCTCTCTGTCTCCCCATCTCTGCCACTCTCTCTCTGTGTCTCCACATCTCTGCCACTCTCTCTCTCTCTCTCTGTCTCCCCATCTCTGCCACTCTCTCTCTCTCTTTGTCTCCCCCTCTCTGCCACTCTCTCTCTCTCTCCCCATCTCTGCCACTCTCTCTCTCTCTATGTTTCCCCATCTCTGCCGCTCTCTCTCTCTCTGTGTCTCCCCATCTCTGCCACTCTCTCTCTCTGTCTCTGTCTCCCCATCTCTGCCACTGTCTCTATCTCTCTGTGTCTCCCCATCTCTGCCACTCTCTCTGCCGCTCTCTCTCTGTCTGTCTGTCTGTCTCCCCATCTCTGCCACTCTGTGTGTGTGTGTGTGTGTGTGTGTGTGTGTGTGTGTATGTGTGTGTGTGTGTGTGTGTGTTTGTCTCTTTCTCTGTGTCTCCCCATCTCTCTCTCTCTCTCTCTGTGTCTGTCTGTTTCTGTCTGTCTCCCCATCTCTGTCACACACACACACTCTCTCTCTGTCTCTCTCTCTCTCTCCATCTCTGCCACTCTCTCTCTCTCTGTCTCTTTCTCTGTCTCCCCATCTCTGCCACACTGTCTGTCTGTCTCTCTCTCTGTCTCTCTCTCTCTGTCTCCCCATCTCTGCCACTCTCTCTCTCTGTGTCTCTGTCTCTCTCTCTGTCTCCCCCTCTCTGTCACTCTCTTTCTCTGTCTCTCTCTCTGTCACCCTCTCTGCCACTCTCTCTCTCTCTGTGTCTGTGTGTGTGTGTCTCTCTGTCTTTCCCTCTTTGCTACTCTCTCTCTCTCTGTTTCCCCATCTCTGCCACTCCCCCTCTCTGCCACTCTCTTTCTCTCTGTCTCTCTCTCTGTCTCCCCCTCTCTGCCACTTTCTCTCTCTCTCTGTTTCTCTCTCTGTCTCCCCATCTCTGCCACTTTCTCTCTGTCTCTCCATTTCTGCCACTTTCTCTCTGTCTCTCCATTTCTGCCACTCTCTCTCTGTTTCTCTTCCCCCCTCTCTCTCTCTCTCCGTTTCTCATTTTCTGTTTATTTATCTCTCCCCCTCTCTGCCACTATCTCTCATTCTCTCTCTTACTCTCTCTCTCTGTGTCTCTCTGTCTCTCTGCCCGCCCACACACACACACACACACACACACACACACACACACACACACACACACATTCACACTGTTTCGCCGCGATATGATATTCAGTTTTGATGATGGTTTTAAAGTTAATCAGTGTAATTTGTCACAATTTACAAAGAAAAACAAGAAGGACTTTATGGAAAAAGTTCTAACTGGAAAGAAAAATACCACTGAAATGAAAAAAGTAAGTAACAGAACGCCTGTAACGCTAGGGTGCATTTTAGCTCTGGTCATTCTTAATTGTAAAAGACTAGTGATATGATTTGAAGCTCTACAAGCCTAATCTTAGTCAAATAGGACACTTCTTTAATAACAGCATACCATTTTTGTTGATTACACACTTTCTCGACAATATAAAAACAGTGTCTTTTTTAATCATACCCTGATTATCTGTCAGTGTGTGTCCTCATATGGGGGAAGAGGCCGATTCTGGATGCGCAGCACTTCCCACAGGTGTTGCAAGGGAAAACGTCTCCAGAAGTTGAACCCTGCTTCCTTTGCTCATGCTTATCCTTAATGGCCAGCGTTCTCTTGTTTTCAAACGTCTTTATGCCACTAGAGTACAGCATCCTCCAGCGAGAGCGGTCAAGGGCATCAGTTTCCCAGGAAGCGATGTCTAAGTCACAGGCTTTGAGGTTTGTCTTCAAGGTGTCCTTAAAGCGCTTGCAGGGTCTTCCAAGTTCGCGGTGGCCTTCCTTCAGCTGGCCATACAGTAGCATCTTCAGGATCCTGCTGTCTGTCATGTGGAGAACGTGTCCTGTACAGCGTAGCTGGCACTGGATCAGCAGGCTTTCGATGCTGGGCAGGCCGCTCCTCTCTAGGACCTGGAGGTTGGAGACCCTGTCTTGCCACCTTATGCCGAGGATCTTTCGTAGGCATCTCTGGTGAAACTGCTCAAGCTGTTGAATGTGACGGCGATACGTCGTCCATGTTTCACAACAGTACAACAAGGTGGTCAGCACAACAGCTCTGTAGGTTTTGATTTGGGTGCTGATCCTAATGCCTTTGTTGTTCCACAGCCTGTTGTTGAGTCTGCCAAAGGCGGAGCTGGCCTTGGTGATGCGCAGCGTCACTTCTGCATCAAGGGCTCCGTTGCTGCATAGGGTGCTGCCCAGGTAGCAAAACTTGTCGAATGACTTGATCTCTGTGTCATCGATCTTGATTGCAGGTGGGTGGGGAGGCACTGGCGTACTGTGAGCTAGCTGGTTGATACATGGACTCGGTCTTGCTGAGGCTGATGGTGAGTCCAAAGCACCTCCAGGAGGTTGAGAACCTGTCCATACTTGTAGATGTCGGCCTGGATTCCATCCGCTCCTGGTGCTTTTCCTGACGTTGTCAGCTTCAGGGCCTTCTGGGTCTCGGCCTTGGTGGGAGGGGCAGCTAGCAAGTCATTGCCTGGTAGCTATGGGAGGGCTGCAATTACCTCGTCAGATACGGACGAGTCCCTGTTGAGGAGGGTGTTGAAGTTCTCTGCCCAGCGGGCAAGGATGTCTTTCTTGTCTGTCAGGAGGGTGGTCTGGTCCAAGGCTCGGACAGGGGTTGATCCTGTGACTCTCGGCCCATACACAGCTCGGAGACCATCATGGAAGGTCTTCGTGTCGCGAGCATCAGCAGCGGACTGAAGCTCTTCTGACTTTCTCTCCCACCATGTGTTCTTCCTCTCACGAAGCCTCTTCTGTACGAGTTGCTTGGTTTGCAAGAACTGGTTATTCTTCCTCTGGCAGTCTTAATCGGAAATGTGATCCTGATGCCGTATAGTCAATGTGTTCAGGAACTTGGAGATTCCAGAGTCGTTCTCGTCAAACCAGTCTTTGTGGCTCCTCTGTACAAAGCCGAGTGTGTCAGCTACTGCTGTGTACACAGCATCTCTAAAGGTGCTCCATACTTTTTCTACATCAGTCGATGCAGGAATTTGTTGGAGAGCTGCTTGGATTTGCTGCTGCAGCACATCCTTGGTGATGGGGAGGCGGTGGATGTTCAGCTTCCTAGGGGGTTTCTGCCTGGCTGGTTGGAGCTTGCGTGCAAGTCTGATGTTCATCTTACTGCATACAAGGCGATGGTCCGACCAACAGACTGCTCCTCTCATGCAGCGTGTACTGGAAACATCACCTCTGTCCCTCTGCCGGACAATCACATAGTCCAGCATGTGCCACTGCTTGGAGCGGGGGTGCATCCACGTGTTCTTGTACTTGTCCACTTGTTGGAAGAGGGTGTTGGTGATGGTCAGTCCATGCTGCGCGCAGAGCGAGAGGAAAAGCAGTCCGTTGGAGTTGCACTTACCAGTGCCGTGCTGTCCTAGGACTTTTGGCCACGAGAAGTCCACGCCGATACGGGCATTGAAATCCCCAAGGATGACCAGCCTGTCCTTTCTGTCTACCACTGAAATGGTGTGGCTGAGCTCCTCGTGGAAGGCTTCTTTGATGTCATCAGGGTTGGTCATCATCGGGGCATAGCAGCTGATGACTGTGTCGAAGCGATCCTCGGACAGCTTCAGACGCAGGGTCATCAGCCTATCGTTTATCCCACGTGGAAGGCTGTCAAGCTGTCGTGCAAGTTTGGTTTGTATGGCAAAGCCCACGCCTGAGGTTCTTGGGGTGCCATCTGGCTACCCAATGCAGTAAAAGGTGTAGCCCCCTCCAACTTCCTCCAGCTGGGTTTCACTGGCAAACCTGGTTTCGCTCAGGGCTGCTATGTCCACCTGGCAGCAATCAAGCATTCTAGCAATGAGCGCTGTGCACCTTTCTGGTCTGTCATCTCTGTCCCAAAGGGTGCGAACATTCTAGGCGCCCAGAGTCAGGGCATGACTCTTGGTTCTTTTCTTCTGTTGTTTTCGACCGCTAGTGTTGGATGTCCAAGTTGGTGCGGTTTCCTACTAGTTACAAGGCGAGGCAGGCTTTGTTTAGGGATCCTTTTATCTCCCCTTCCCCATGTGGGGAGAGCAGTGCTGTCCCTAAAAAGAGCTGCTCTGACACTGTGGGAGGATACAGGCGCCGCATCTGCCCCAGTCTACGGCGGACGACCATCACCCCACAGCCGCCTGCGTGCAGAGTCGTGACTAGGAACTACCAGCAGCATCCTCTGCCTATCTCCGTTACCACTAGCTCGTTCCGACATTAGCCTGGTTGGCTGACCAGCACAGGTGACTTTTTTTTAGTGAAGAGTTGTGCAGTCCCTTCTCCACTCTCTAGCCTACCGACGCTCAGAGTCCCACAGGTGCATATAGTGCCGCGTGTAGAACGGCCTCGGCAGGTGCAGGTTTTTTCTTCGGAGTTCCGTCTCCAAGGAGGATTTCCAGCCAAGAATAAGAGCTCCCCCTGCCCTTTGGTCATCCTCTTCCGTTTCCTCCTCCGCCTAGTCCGTCGTTGGGAGACTTCACTGCAGCAGGTAGTACTGGGTTACATGGTACCAGTAGCAAGGGCTATGCCCCTGAACTGACTAACGGGGGGAATATAGACATGGGGGAACATAGACATGCTTTCGAGCATAGTTACTATTCAAGTACATGGAATAGCTTCCCAACCCCACGTGCCCTACAAAGCAAAGCAAACGGTTGAAGTCATGAACTGTCAGTGAAAGAAATAAAGACGACAAACCAACGGTTACTAAGTGAACGCTGAAATGTCGCCAAATCAAATGAAATGTCACCAGTCCACTGATAAAGCTAGCATATGTATCCTTCAGTACACCAGTATATATATATATATATATATATATATATATATATATATATATATTATACACTACTTGTATGAAGTACCTTCAGTTTCGGCTTATGAATATCATAATTATGTTGTTGTTGTCTTTTTTATTTACACATGCGGGTATACATGCGTGTGCGTGCGCGCGCGTGTGTGTGTGGATGTGTGTATACATGTGTGTGTTCGCTCGCGCGCGCGTGTGTATGTGT
The DNA here is from genome assembly GCF_041734735.1 of Babylonia areolata. NCBI lineage: Eukaryota > Metazoa > Mollusca > Gastropoda > Neogastropoda > Buccinidae > Babylonia > Babylonia areolata. Next base: position 5,274,230 of record NC_134897.1, read on the forward strand.
GGAGGGGGGGGGGGGGCTGGGTGTGTGTGTGTGGGTGGGTGTCTGTCTGTCTGTCTGTCTGTCCGCGTTTCTGTTTATCTCTGTGTGTGTGTGTGTGTGTGTGTGTAAGGGCGCGCTTGCGTGTGTGCGCGCACGCGATCACGCCCTGTGTTATCTTATCTCTAGTGCTTTTATCTTTGCCGTCGTGTTATCTCCGCCACTTGGCTGGGTCGTAAAACTTACAACTTTTGTGTCTGTTGTGTTCACTGTGTCGATGTGTGTGTGTGTGTGTGTGTGTGTCTGTGTGCCTCTCTCTGTGTGTAGTGTGTGTGTGTGTGTGTGTGTATGCTTGCACGTGCTTGTGTGTGCGTTTGTGTGTGCGTTCGTGTGTGTGTGTGTGTGTGTGTGTGCATGTGTGTGTGTGCGTGTGTGTGTGTGTGTGTGTGTGTGTGTGTGTATGTGTGTGTGTGTTCTCAATTGTAGGTCTCTGTCTTATGTGTGACGTCTCCTCGTTGGCCCCTCGTTGTGTGTGTGTGTGTGAAAATAATCAATAAAAACGAAACGAAAATATAAAAAGAATGCAACGAGCAGAAATCGACACAAACAACTGATTAATCCTCTTCTTTATTTCATATGTATTACAAATTATATAACATGAATTTTCCGTGCTAAATCTTACAGCGGCGAAACGCTCTCTCTCTCTTTCTGTCTCTGTCTGTCTGTCTCTCTTTCTCGGTCTGTGTGTGTGTGTGTGTGTGTGTGTGTGAAAACAATCAACAAATAAAATCGAAAACATGAACAATCCATGCAAATACGTATAACCCCACCCCCCAAAACCATATGCCTTAAATATATCAAACAAATCAATTAATATCTTTTCCCCTGTTTATATGTTGCAAATCACATCAAGTTACATGATATTGCTTATCAGTGCTTAATCATACCGATTCAAATCTTTAATTGTTGATTATTCAAGTTCGCTTACTGTTATCATTAGTACTATTCGTTCTAAGGATGTTATATTGTAATTTCACCAATTATAAGTTATCTAACACACACACACGCACACACACACACGCACACACACACACACACACACACACACACTGCGTGAACCGTTACTTTTCCCTCACCAGTAGCTGTCTTTTTCAGTTCAGTTTATCAAATAACACTTATGGTTAAAAGACGCTAAAATGAAGAAGAAGAAGAATACAACTGCAGCAGCAGCAACAACAAGTGTCGCCGGTTCGTATCACGCTCTTCATTTCACGACCGTGTCGTTCGTATTCATGTTATGGCTCACTCCTCAACTTCAGGAGGCTTCAAGCAAAAACCAAGGTGAGGACAGACACCGTCAACGACTTCCTGTTTGCTGATGACTGCGCTCTCAACGCTGCCTCCAAAGCTGACATGCAACACAGCGTCAGTCGACAAGTTCTCTGCTGCCTGTGACAACTTTGGCCTCACAATCAGCACAAAGAAGACTGAGGTGATGCACCAGCCAGCTCCAGGAAAGCCTTACGTTGAACCAAACATCTTCATCAACGGGCAACGACTGAACGCGGTGGACAAGTTCACATACCTGGGCAGTACACTCTCTCGCACAGTTGTCATCAACGACGAGGTGAATGCCAGACTCGCCAAAGCAAGCGCTGCCTTCAGCAGACTCTATAAGAACGTTTGGAACAGGAGAGGCATCACCCTGGAGACGAAGCTCAAAGTAGACTGGCAAGGCCATAGTTCTCACCACACTGCTCTATGGATGTGAATCATGGACGCTCGGTCTACAAACGCCACGCCAAAAAGCTGAACCACTTCCACACCACCAGCCTCAGAAAACTTCTCGGCATAAAGTAGCAAGAGAAGATACCTGACACAGAGGTGCTCACTTGTGCAAACTTGCCCAGCATCTACACCATCTTGATGCAGGCCCAGCTGCGCTGGGCAGGCCAGGTAGTTCGCATGCCAAACCACCGGCTCCCAAGAAACTGCTCAGTGTACTGCGAACTCCAACATGGCAAGCGCTACCATGGAGGCCAAAAGAAGCGCTTCAAAGACACTCTGAAAGCTTCTCTGAAGGCCTTCAATATCAGCCACGACACATAGGAGCTGAATGCAATGGACAGACCAAGTGGCGTTCAGCTGTCCACAAAGGCGCCAAATCCTGTGAGGCCAACAGAATCGCTGCAGCAGAGCAACGCAGACAGGCCATGAAAAGCAGTGCCAGCAAGTCCCCGACAGCCGCCACCATCCCCTGTCCACACTGCGTCAGAACCTTCCGGGCGCAGATTGGCCTGACCAGTCATCTGCGCACCCACAGAGCCCAACCCACCCGCCCCCAGGATGACTAGATGGTCCTCGTCGATCCCGACGGACGAACCACACACATTGTATGTCACTGCTGGTGGCAGGTAAGCTTAATGAAGCTTGTTTTTACCACACATACATCTATGTGTGAGAGGAGTGCATACTAGTGGACATGTGATGAAAGATGCTGAGAGAGTGTAGGCCTTTCATGTCAGTGATGTCCAGGAATTTTGAGATTTTACCTGACCTGGGTTTTGGTTGTGTATTTGTTCCAGGTGCGCTGCATGTAGGAAGTACTTGAAGTAGGCATTGTGCTGCTTTTTGTAGGGCGGTGTGTTGCTTTTGCTAAGTAGGGTGAACGGCTTGGTGTGTGTGTTGTATTGTTAAGTAAAAGTAAACACTCTATAAATACCACTCCATGTGGCCCTGCTGTTGGTGTGAGGAGGGAGTGAGTGAGTGTATGCAACATCGTAATCGTTTCATCATCCCTCTCTCTTGGAATCAAACCACCCTTTCAGTTTTTACAGGAACACAGATACATATGCTTTCATTCGAGGCCTAACCAGTGCGTTGGGTTATGCTGCTGTCAGGCATCTGCCTACCAGATGTGGTGTAGCGTATATGGATTTTTCCGAACGTAGTGACGCCTGCTTGAGAAACTGAGACTGAAACAAGGCTAAATACAATGTCAACACGCATTTTCCAAGTATGCATCCGTAATTAAGAATACAAAATGATTTACGAATATATTAGACATCAATATTGACGATAGTAACTTGGCTACTTTGCCGCGATATTGCATGCTATTATTATATGTGAATAAAGGAACTATTTTGTATTATGATGTGTCTATTAATGACGAAGGCAAATCAAAATTTTGTCAACAGTGGACGAATAAACTGGATAAAGAAATAAAGTGCCAAAAAACCTTCAGATATATAAATTCTATTCAAGATGTCCAGTTAGAATGGTTCCAAATCAGGCTAGTCCACAGAATTTTACCTATAAACATTGTTCTGGCCAGAATGAAAATAAAGGCTAGTGACAGATGTTTGTTCTGTGACGAGAACAAAGATAATACTGTATGTCTTCTGGAGATGTGTTCATGTTAACCGTTTCGGGAAACATCTTTAAGATGTGGTGAATATTGTTTAATTGTTTCGAAGACAACTGAATGAATCGATTGTTCTATTTGGCGATGATCCAAACTATAAATTGGACAGTGTTTTTCTTCTTCGAAGAAGATGAAGAAGAAGAAGAAGAAGCAATGATCATAGGAACTAAACCAAAACTCTCTTCCATCACAAATGACACAATCAAACTTGGCAGTACATCCATCCCACTTTCCAGTTCAGTCAGGAACCTCGGCGTTGCCCTTGACAACACACTGTCCACGCAAAAATGTGTCAGACATGTCAATCCTGCTACTGTCAATTGCGGCGCATCAGTTCCATCCGGAAATATCTGTCCATTGACGCAACATCTAGACTTGTCGTTTCTCTCATTCTCTCTCGCCTTGACGACTGTAACTCTCTATTGTCTGGTTTGCCTGCTTCATCCATTCAGTCCCTTCAGCGAATACAAAACTCTGCTGCCAGACTCGTCCTCAGAAAGAAAAGATCTGAGCACATCACTCCTCTTTTGCAACATCTCCACTGGCTCCCCGTCTCACACAGAATAAAGTACAAGATCAGCACTCTATGTTATAAATGTATTCACAAATCAGCCCCTTCCTATCTCTGTGGCTGTCTTCACCTCTACACTCCATCTCGCTCTCTACGATCAGCTTCGGATCCACTCTGTTTACACATACCCAAATTCAAACTCTCGACTGTTGGCCACTGCTCTTTTCTGTCTCTGGACCTTGCAATTGGAATGAACTTCCTCTTTCACTTCGTCAGGTCTCCACACTCAGCTCTTTCAAGTCTGGCCTTAAAACCCACCTCTTCCCCAAATAGCCTCCCTTCCCTGCCTCTTCCTTGTTTTCAGTTTCTACAGTTTTAGAGTTATGCATGCGTGTGAATGACTGGTGCGAAAGCGCTTTGATTTGTCTATGCACAAGATTCAGCACTGTATAAATACCATTATTATTATTATTATTATTATTATTCGTTCGTGGGCTACGACTCCCATGTTCACTAATATACGCAACTGGGTACGTGTAGGACCAGTTTCACGCATTTCAGAAATACCAAAAAGGAAGATATGAAAAAGATATTAGTATACATTTCATTTGTAAACAAGAACTGGGTAAAATGTCAACAATAATTGGAATTGCAACAAAGCCTTGATGGAAACAGGCCTGAACTTTGATACTTGAATACGATATTTGACGTATTTAATGCACATGTTTTAATCTAGATAATAGCATTGAGAGTATATGTTTGGAATGAAACGAATTCAGTGAATATCGGAAAATGCGCGCGCAAGAATGAACTTGCGTGTATGGTAACAACGGCAGGTTGTGGCGGGAAGGAAGAGGAAGTTGTGGAGAGAGAGAGAGAGAGAGAGAGAGCCATTCATTGTGTAACGAGCATTTATACTTTGTCCATTCCGTGCACGTACTTCCAGCTTTCATCTTCCTCTTCCTCTGGCAGCTCAGTTCGATTAGAATGTTTTCTGCTGTTGAAAAAAGCCGAAGAATTTGGGTATTTACCTGCAGACAATGTTTATGATGACCTTATGACATGTATTTTAGACACCTGCTTCTCCTTACAGTTTTTACAGTGCTCTTTGATGTTATGAATCGGTTGGTTCATTTTGAGTTTTTAAGGAGAAAGTGTGTGTGTGTGTGTGTGTGTGTGTTCTCTGTGTATTTTGTCTTCTCTTATATGTGTGATTAAAATTTAAAATATCATTTTGATGATGCAATGACCATTTTTCCTCTGCCCGTCCTCCAGTGCCCCTAGGAATCTATATTAGTGTGTAGGATGTGCTGTATCCCTCAAGAAAACTAGGTTTTTGAACTTTTTCTGTGCCCGGGTACGGCCTGGTGTGCACAGTACAATCGGTCGGCCGCTCGGCGCCTGGGCCCTGGACTTTGATATCAGGGGCATAGCTGCTCGGTTAGAATGCCACGAGGACAGTCTGTTATTTGTGCTGTTTCTTCTTGGACCATTGCCCTTGTGTAAGTGGCTGGGTTTGTCATCTGGCGGGTTACTCTGTGTCTTCGACGCTGTTTCGTTAACCGGCTTGTGCACTTCACTGGTGTGCATAGCAGGACTGGTTCTGGAAGGTTTTCGGGACGCAAAAACTTCATTATTGATGTCTTGTGCGGAGCTTGAAGGACTGTTGTCGTCAGACTGGCCATCATCTGTGTCCCAGCAGCTGTTGGGGGTGTTAGTTATGATGAAGCGTGACCTTACTGTCCCTTCATTTCTCGTACTTCTGATCACTGTCAGTGAAGAGGAAGTAGGAATCACAGGTTTACGTGTGAAAGGCGCATCCTGCGCCTGCTCGTTTGCTTCTTCCTGTCGCCGGCGTTCGTCTTCCGGGATGACACTGAGCAGAGAGCGGTGCAGAGTCATTCTCTTGGCGCGGTTTGGACGATGTCGTAATTTTGGGGTGTGAAGCATGATCAGGTGTTTTTCACGAAGGAGGCCCAGGCTATGAAGTTTTTTTTGTTCAAGTTGAGAAAGCGTTTCTTTGCTCATGTCATGGCTATGGCTTGGTGAATTTTGGCTGATCTCGCCCTTTCCCTTTGACTTGCTGCCGTTAGTTCTGTGACCTTTCCGGATGTCCCGAGAACTGGAAACTCCGTAAACAACCAAGGTCTCTTTAACCTCGTATTCTTTCTCTCCAACTGCTTTTACTGTCTGTCTTGGAGAAAAGGTTTCTAAGAAATCAGATTCCTTCATCAGATTCAAGGACTCCTCATACCTGGCGTGTTTCATGCTCTCCTCTCGAGACGTCTTGCTGCGAAGACTGAAGCTCACCAGCTCGAAGAGGTCTGATGCGCTGACGAAACTGGTGTGAATCTGTGTCTGCTTTTTGGCCTGGACCGGCACCAAGGTGCCAGCTGGCGGAAAGACGTTGTCGGCGACAGAGAATCGCTGGTTCTTCTTCTTGGGGATCACTGCGTTGCTTTCCTTCATGGTCCGTTTGTCTGACAACCCGTCCAGAGACAGTGGACATTGACGGGACGGGAGTGGGTGAGGGACTTTCCTGAATACCCTCACCCCTTTCAGCAGCGGGGCTTGACAGGACATGACATGGCAGCCACGGGCTGTGGGCGGTACGAGAGCAGACTCCTGGCGGAACTGCGCGATCTCGCGCATGCGCTGTGTGCAGATCAACATGGACTCGCTCACAGATCGGTGAGTTGCGGCACGAGACATTCGGGCTTTGGTCGGGCACATGTCCACCACGTCTGTCACGTGATCGCTGCTGCTGCCAGAGTCCTGGAGTGCCCAGATGCTGATGAGCTTTCCAGAACCTGATGGGATACCATGCTTGGGTTGCGTGGTCGGAGTTAAGTCTTCTTTGCTTCACTATATGGTCATGTCTGAGCTGGAAGGGACGATGGAATGTTGACTTGATCTATCTGCAAGAAAAACCAAAGCTGTCTAGAACAACCGTCAGATGTAATGTTTTTATTTTCAAAAGCTGAAAATTATTTACGTATGCAAAATGTGGAAGAAAAATCAACGCATTTCATAGTTAGCAACGGATGAATTGAACAGACAGACACACAGAGAGGCAGGTAGGTAGGAAGATATAATTATACACATAAAACGACATGACATTTTGCCTTCAGAAAAGTAAGCCATAAAGTCAAGGGGGGCCAAGGGGGGGGGAGGGGGGGGGGGGGGTCACAACTCATGACAATCACGTGTGAAGTTCTGTTTTGTACATGCCCTTCCCCACTCGCTCTCCCCAGCTTGCTTGTCTTTTTGTATGTGTGACTCCCGGTTGTACGTGTTTCACGTGCAGTCGTGGAGTCATGTGTTGCTTTCCTGTCACTGCTGAACAGAGGTTCAAGCCTTTCTGTTCTGTCAATGACACATCTCAAGGCTTTTCGCCCGCGGCCTTCTTTGAGGAAGGTCGTGTCTATTAGGGTCGGGGCTTTTTGCCCAGGTGGCACCCTCATGTGAGGATTGCTTTTCCTCCAGGTGGCCATGCTTCGATGTTCTGTGTGCTCCAGTTCAGAGGGAGTGCCATGCTGGACGTGTCTCGTCTTTGTTTTGTTTTATTTCCCAGCGTCAGGGTAGTAGTACCCGGTTGGCAGTTTGCAGCGTCCCACTTCCTGTGCCATTTGTCCTTCCATCTGTGTCGGCCGGGTAGCATTGGTGCTGCAGTTGTCTGTTGTCTGCAGTTTTCCCCACTGCCCTCTTCTCGTCAACATTCTTCAGACTTTTTTTTTCGCTGGACGGCCGTGTCTTCAACCTCTGTTTTTTTTGTCATTCTTCTGTTGTTTAAGTATATCAGTTGTTGTGGCTGGGATTGTGGTTAGTTTTATTTGGCAAGTTCTGTGTGTGATTGAATAAATGTATGTAAACCCTGAATTATTTTAGTCTGTGTTTGTGTTGTCAGGGTGTTAGCGCTGGGTTGGGTGGGGGTTTCTAGTCCGCTCTTATAGAGCGTGACAGGGGGTGAATATCTGGATTTATATATATATATATATATATATATATATATATCGCATCACAAAACCACATAAATAAACATTACCTTCTTAGTTTAACAAACACTGGCAAAGTTATTAAGTGATGAATTAGTTCATATTAACTCCCTAAAAATAAATAAATAAAAACACTCATACAACTATCTAAAGGATCTGCCCCCCCACCCCACCTACGTCCCCCCTTCCCGCTCCTATAAAGAGCCCAGTGTCCTCTCTTTACTCCTATCCCTCTCCCAAACATGAACACAGAAAAAAAAATCACACACTTACCTACAAATTACATTACCCCTCACCTCACCGCCCTCCCCCACTACCCCCTTTCCTGCTTCCCGCTAACCCACCCGCCACACACACAACTCATGAACACGCGCGTGCGTGCACACACACACACACACACACACACATGCACGCACGCGCGCACGCACAGACTTGAAGCACGCACATGTCGACTCAAAACTAATCCCAAAGACCATGCTTTGCTTATGATCTGTTATCAAAAGGAAATTTAAATATTGATGTCTATTAAACATTTCTATCATTAATTTCCAGTTTATTCTTTCCCACATTCATTGCTTCATAAAGGCCAATAAAATATCAATAATTATCAGTTCGATTTCTGTTGACAAGAGGGCTTTTGCATCGGTTACGTTGGGCTAATGGATATCGTGTTAAAATGAATATTATGATCGAATATCAGAATATGTCTGGCAGTGAAAAACGTGCGCTTCATCTTCGGTAATCTGACCAAAATATGAATAATCTGAATCCCCTTCGCCGTTGATAAACCAATGTACTGCATTTTCAAGCCATGTGTTCTTAATCTAAACTTTGCCATTGCTTGTCTCATTCGCCTGTTCGTAATTAATGTTAATTTTTTTTTCTGATTCGAATACGGGCTATACTTATCATTGTGTATCTCTCTGCATGCCAGTTTTGTCTTTAGCACGAAATGAACTTATCCTTAAATTCAATTAGAAACCTCTCCTCATAACTAACACCCTGACACATCCACACTATTCCAAAACCATTGTCTGTCAGAATTTTCTTTACCATTTAATGCCAAGTTAACTTTGCCTAGTTCTGATTGCAACGACATCCCATAAGCTTGTTTACAGACTCTGTTCATTGTAACCTAACTAGTCTGAACCAATATTGCGATGCAATTTACTGCAGTTCTTATGAAAACTGGATATATTCCAATTTTTCTGTAAGCCATTTGTTTGAAGAGTACAGCGGCACATCCAGAAATCGTTTCATGGCAAAACTATGCATGTTCTCTGTTTGCGTTGTGTCTGCGGTAGTTGGAGGGGTTCGAGGGGTCTTTTCCCGGTTTTGGCACCGGGATTATGAGGGCTTTCCTGTCCAGACAGGTTTCGGGAAGATGTTTTAAGAGTTTATAATGGATCTCGTCCATTCCTGGAGAGGAATCCGTGCAGGTCTGAAGGGCAGATTTTAGTTCATTCATAGTGAAAGGAAGGTTGTAGCTCTCTGCATTGTCGGAAGAGAAGTTGCAGGGTGTTTTTTCTTTCAGGTTTTTGGTTTTGAGAAACCGAGCAGATTTGTTGGCAGATCTAGAGTTCAGTTCGATTGTGGAGGCAAGCAAATTGGCAACTGCTTTCTTCTCTTGACCAGAGCGTCTGAGAGTTTAAGATGATGAAAAGTTGGGCAGACGTTTTTGCCCTTAATTATTTTTTTTTTAACCCTCCACACTTTCTTCTTGGGTGTGTTGGAGGTTAAGGAAGAGCAAAAATCTCTCCATGATTTTCTCTGGCTCTTTTTAAAAACATACCTGGTTTTCGCCCTCAGCTGTTGATGGGTTCGAATACTATCGGTCTCCGGTCTCCGAAAGACGCGTCGTTGCGCTCTCTTCCGAGACTTACGGGCCTCCCGACATTCCGCGTTGAACCAGGGCGTTCTTGGCATCTGAGACTTGGAGGTAGACGATGGGACTGCTGCTTTCGCGCAATCTAAAACAATCTGAGTCAGAGTGTCGGCAGGGTCCTTGCTTTTTAAGACTGTTTCTTCCTGCAGCTCCGCTCTTAACTTCATGGTAAAAATTCCCCAGTCAGCTTTGTCATAGTTCAGGCGGTCCGGCAGAGAGTCACCTTCCCCATCTGTGGGGCGGAGGAAAACAGGAAAGTGGTCACTCCCGTGCAGATCGTCGTGCACTCTCCACTCGTAGTCCAGGACCAACGATGGATCGCAGACCGACAGATCTAAACACGAGAGCTTTCCAGAGGACAGATGAAGGTAAGTGGGTGACTTGTCGTTAAGACAGCACAAGTCCATATCCGAAAGGTGGTTTTCCAAAAGAAGACCTCGGGCTGATGTCACCTCACTTCCCCAGAGCGGGGAGTGGCCATTGAAGTCGCCCAACAGTAGAAACGGTCGTGGGAGCTGGTCGACCAGGTTCATGAAGTCCTGCCTCAGACGAAAGGAGGAAGGTACAGAGAGCAGACAGTGATGGTTTTCTCTAGTGTGACTCTGACTACCACCGCCTGTAAAGGGGTGCTTAAAGGAACTGTACTGTATAAAAGGGACTTACGTATAAAAAGAGCGACACCTCCCGTCAATCCCTCTTGCTTCGGTTGAGCGGGTTTAAAAATGGAGTTAAAACCAGAGAGATAAAACCTTGCCATCTCTTTGCAGAGTCTCTTGCAGCGCCAGCACTGAAGGTTTCAAGGCACGACAAAACAGCTGGAGTTCCTGGAAATTGGCGTAAAACCCACGGATGTTCCAGTGGATCACTGCCATTAAAAAGGTTTAAAAAAATAAAGCAGCAGCCTAATCCATCGCTACCCCCTGCTCCTCTGCTTGCAGTGGTTCAAGGTCGGCCAAGACCGCATATCTGTTTTTTGAACTTAAAAACTTGTCTGATTCCGACCAAGCCGGAATATCCAACACCTCGGCTCTTCCCGACCCCGCCGAGGCCGCAACACTCCCCTCCTTTCGTTTAGAGGTACGGGGGGTTTCTGGCCACTCCCACCAACCCGAGGGGCAGGCAGACGAGAGGCGGGACGAGGGGGTGGGGGGGGACGGGAGGCGGACACCGTGCCTCCGCCAGAGGCTTTCCGCTACCGCCCAGCGGTCTAGACCCTGAGGACCGCCGTACATGATGGGAAGGGGTGGACAGCGCCTCCACCCAAGGCCAACGGTTCTATCAATGTGGGCAAGTCGTCCGTCTGCGTCCCTGTGGACGTCGTCTGGATCGCAACGTCCACCTTCCTGGTTCTGACGACAGAAGCGTAAGACGCCTTAGGCAATGCGGCTTCCACTTGTTTACGTGCCTCAAAGAAAGATATTTTCTTCTACGTCTTCACCTTCTGGATTTCTTTTTCTTTTTTCCAGGCGGGGCAGTCTTTAGATGAGGACGGGTGGCCGCCTCCGCAGTTCGCACAACGGGCTGGACTGACGCATTCGCCCTGATGCGTCGCCTTTGAACAGATGCCACACGCCTCTTCCTCCTTGCAGCGGTCCCGCACGTGTCCGAATTTCTGGCACTCGAAACACCGTAGAAGGAACGGCACGTACAGTCTGTGTGTCTGTATGATCATTCGTATCTGTGTTTTTATCACTGTCTTGGTGTATATAGATATACTTATATGTGTAGATCTTTTTAAAAATCATTACTATCTTTAGTAATAGTAATAGTTGTAGCAGTACGCTTTTGATATGATTTGTTCTCCAAAACCAACGCAAAAATATCATTTTTATCTTACATATCTCACATTTTTTAATATCATTTACGTCCCCATTTTTCTTGGCGGGAAGTATCTAAAATTACATCTTTTTTCCACAAATAGCTTGTTTCCCAACTAACTATAGCAAGTGTCCCCGCCAAAGCTACAGTTTCTATCATGTGGTTGACGTCGAATTAGGCTGGATCACTGTTCAATGCACAATTAAAATCGTCAAACAAGTTGGCCTGTCACATCAATTTCGCTAAATTCATTTAACTCGCCACTAAGACCTTGGAAAAATTAGATATTTTCCTTTGCTTGCAGCAAAAAATGTTTGCTAGTATCAAGAATATATACTTGTCTTTCACTACATGAATAAGCAACATTCTTTCCCGTTCGATTATTAACTAAATTAGATTTGACTGCTGAAGTGTTTTGAGACAAAAATTACTTCCTCTACTTCTATTTGAGACTTCATTTGCAATGATGTTCCCTCCCCATTGTTTCTCCAGTTATATCTGGGCTTAGCACTTGACATTCTTGTAAACATACTAAACCGAATTGTTGTTTCTTCGGGTAAGTGAATAATAGCATAATTTCCTTTTGATTTTATTTTTCAGATCTCTCACATTTAATGAAACTATTTTTATACTATCCATGGAGTTGGAAGAATAATTAGCTGGTCAAGCAATCACACAACCAGTCTTTCAAATTGTCAAAACACACACAGACACGCACGCACGCACGCACGCACGCACACACACACATATATGAACTAATGATACATCCGTAGCATATCATATATAACATGATAAAAAAAAAGGCTGTCCATGAATGTGGTCGTCAGGGATCATAGTCAAGCACACGACGAGGTTACCGGTGTATCCCAGACTGTCCCCTACCCCGGAAACGTCACCAGGGGACAATTTGACCGCTGGAAATTTCCCCCGGGGACTTTCTCTCCGTTCATAATATCCCCTGCGGACATTTTCAGCGGCCAGACTATCACCCTTCTTGCATTTTAGCCTCGTTCTGAAATGTCCCCCCTGCCCTGAAAATCCCGTGAATGTGTGTATCCCGTGAAGGTGTGTGTGTGTGTGTGTGTGTGTGTGTGTGTGTTTGTCAGCAAGTGTATGTGTGTAAGTGTGTGTACCTGAAAATATTCCTTCAAATGTACATAGTTTACAATATCGTTTGGGCCCTTAACTCCTTACACTCTAAGGGGGCCTGGCCACACCCAGGTCATGATTCCTGGATGCCCTAGTATTGCCGCTCTTGCTGATGATTTCCGGGTGTTTCTTCCCCTCTGGCAGGTCAACTGTGCACTCCTAATCTTCGCACCGTCCAGCAGCCTATGCTTCCATGCTTATTACAGCCGTTCCTGTCCAGACTTTGCCTTCTGCAGAGCGGAACTCTACTGGAACTTCTGGTGGTATGGGTGCTCCTTGGACAGTGCTCACCACGTGTGCAGTTTCTTTTAGCACTTGGTTGTGCCTCCATGTGTACCGTCCTTGGCTTAACGCCGCTTTGCATGGGCAGAGGGCATGTTCCACTGTTTGCCACGGCAGAGTGGGCACGCAGGGTCATCTGCTTTTCCCCATTTCACCAAGTTTGTATTCGAGAGAAGGAGGTCGTACACAGCTCTGAGGTGAAACATCTTTGGACATGTACGCTTTATTCAAGTAAATCCAAGTGATCTTTGATTTTAAATCAAGCAGCCTAACACGCTGTAACTCATGAAAAATATCCTGAATTTTGTTTCCACCTTCTTCCTTGTTTTCCGTTTATAGCCTAATTATGTGGACACAGACTTGTCCGATGACGTTATGACTCAGAGTTTGCATTCATTTCCAAAATCGGAATCGTTGAAATCATGATTGTCTCCGTTATTATGATATCCCGTAGAACAATAACTCATTTGATATTCCTGGGTTGTTGTTTTTTGTTTGTTTGTTTGTTGTTGTTGTTGTTGTTTTTTGTTGTTTTTTATTTATTCCATTGCATTTTTGTAATTGATTAAGAAAAAAAATGAGAGAGAGAGAAAGAAGTAAAAACCCGTTTTAAAAGTGGTGTGTGTGTGTGTGTGTGTGTGTGTGTGTGTGTGTGTGTGTGTGAGAGAGAGAGAGAGAGAGAGAGAGAGAGTCTGAATGTGTGTGTGTGCGTATGCATACGTTCGCGCGTGAATGTGTGTATTTGCAAGTGTAATCGTGAGTAAGTACGTATAAACATAGGCATACGTGTACATGTGCTTGTGTGCATGCTTGGGCATGTGTGTGCACGTTGACATATTCAGTGTTTACACGATAGTGCAAACTCGTCCTTTTTCTAAAAACACGCACCAATGTTATGAATTTTACTCATTTAAAAATAATATAGCACTGAATTGTATTGCATGATTTCGAAAAAAAAAAATTTGTCATTTATTCACACTGTCACACTGCCGCATTCACTCAACTCAAGCTCACACGACAGATAGACTCGCACACAACGTTCGCATTCTGACTCTTACCCAGGGATAAACAATATAACGACGTAAAGACACTCCTTTCTGATTATTAACAATCAAAGAAAATAACAGAAATGTTCACCACATGAAAAGTCCAATCCCAAAATCAATACTTTCTGTTCTCTCTTCGCTTCCCGTTATAGTTTTAAATCATTATGACAATTTCCATTTGTTTCTTTTCATGACCGTGTTGTCAGTTGGTGCTTCCCAAACATCTTTCGGTGGGCGATATAACAGCCAAACACCGTCCGAAAACAGGCCAGGCGCTGAGGATCCTGAAACATCCTCAGAACCTAACTGTAGTTAAATCGAACAACTAGTAAAAATAGTACTCACATGACTTGCGTCGCCATTCTCGTTTTACTGAACCAGTGTTCAGAAACGTAAATGGAAATAAAACATCGAAATTCACAAATTTAGATTAAACGATGTCATCGAATTTCTCATTACCAAACTCGAAATTACTGACTCACCAATACTTCAAAATCAGCTTCCCTGAACATCCACAGTTCAACAAGGCTATGTTTCACATTCTCTCTCAGAATGGCAACTGTCTGTTCTATGACTCTCAGACTTCAAGGTCTGTTTTTTCCCAGGTCACTCCTGTGACCAGTTCAGCTGTGCGCAGAGAGGGAAGTGGCAAGAATTTTGGTGCGCTTCACAACAGTATCAGTATTTACAACAACAACTCGTGAACACATAATCACCTCAGCGCGCATCACGAGCCTTCCTCCAAATATCAAGTTCAAATTAATCCAGTAACACAGCCACACCATACAGGAAATCTGACCTTTACAATAAGCACATTATGACAGCCAAGTTGGTGTCATGACACACACACACATTGCAAACGCAAGCACACACGCACGCGTGCGCGCGAGATCGCACACACACTCACGCGGGAACGCACGCACGCACACACGCACACACACACACACACACACACCACGTGCTCGTAGATGTTGCAAATGTTTTGTGGGACTGAGAAAAGCGGACAGGGAGGGGATGGGGAGGGGGGGCATTGTCGGTGGAGGGAACGTAACGGGATACAGGGAGGGGGCATTTTCAGGGTAGGGGGGGCATTTCAGAACGAGGCTAAATCGCAAGAAGGGCGACATTCTGGCCGCTGAAAATGTCCGCAGGGGACATTATGAACGGCGAGAAAGTCCCCGGGGGACAATTCCAGCGGTCAAATTTTCCAGGGGGCGAACAATTTGAGATACTTCACTGGCAGTTGTCAGGCATGGCGGAGTCGAGCACGTGGTCATTTGTTTGGGGAGGGAGGGGGGGAAGGCCCATCATAAACAGTTCAGTGTTCCCTCAGTGTTCTGACCACTCTCTGTCTGTCTCTGTCTCTGTCTGTCTGTCTGTCTTTCTCTCTCTCTCATTCTATCTGTCTGTCAAGTATTTCGTAAATAATTCAATAACTTGAAAAAGAAAAGAAAGAAAACGGAATAATAGATTAAGAAAAGAAGAAAGAAAGAAAAATACATGACCTAAGAACAACAACACATACTGATATTCCATTGTCTTTATGCCCAGAATGCTTGAATCCATTAAAAGGCTAATTCCAGAGGTTTGGCACTGTTGCAACACAGCCGAAAGACATTTGGCAAATACGTACAGTGTCGTCTTCGGTGATATCAGCATGTAACATCTCTGTTGAAATATACGACAAGAAAAATACAAACTCACACACGAATCTGCGTAATAATTGTGAAGAAAAAAAACGTACACCCACAGAGTATGTACAATCTTAGGCATGTGCGTGCGTGCACACTTGCGCTCATATACACACACGTTCGCACGCATGTACAGGCACACACATGCAGATACGCGCGAGCGCGAGCGCGCGCGCGCGCGCGCACGCACACACACACACACACACACACACACACACACACAGATTGCAGACAGACAGAGACAGTCGCACACACGGCACTGAGAAACAACAGTTGCACGAGAAAAAAACAGCACACATCCATGACATAAAAAAAAAAAAAAATTAAGCAAAAAAGCTGACCAACCCAACAAACGGGCAGAAGTTCTCCTTGAACGCCTATATCACCAGTATCTCCTCACGCAATCTGTCCGTTCAAACACTCTTTTGTCACACAAGTCATACTTTGCGCTGCTGGTGGCGTCGACTGTTCGAGAAGAACGACTGTGCACACGAGAGTGCCTGTGTGTGTCTCATTGATTTTTCAATAACGGTTAACGCAGATATAAAATCTGACACGGTCATCGAAGCAGCGGGTGCTGTCAATGTTTGTGGGTGTGCTTGTGAGTGTCTGTGTGGGTGGAGGAGAGAGAGAACGAGGAGCGAGGCGGTGGGGGGTGTGGGAGAAGGGTTTGGGAGTTTCGCAATTGTTTTGTTGTTGTTGTTGTTGGGTTTTGTTGTTGTTGTTTTGTTTGTTTGTTTGTTTGTTTTGTTTTTTTGTTTGTTTGTTTCTTTTGTTTTGTTTTTTGTTTGTTTTTTTGTTTTAGGTTGTTGCGTTGTGTATGAGTGGGGGAGGGTGGGGGCAGGAGGTGGAATGGGGCGTGCGTGCGTGTGTGTGTGTGTGTGTGTGTGTGTGTGTGTGTGTGTGTGTTCCCTCTCCTGTCTGCCCCAACCCCAACCCATATTGTCCCCATTTCTATCAGGTTTCCTCCCTCACCCTGTTCTGTCCAATGATCGATATACATCAATGACATTGATTTTCTTGATTGATGGAGGCACGCAAAAAGCTGACTTGGTGTTGATATTTCGTGGCCTGGCTGAGTGGGGAAAGAACACATAGTCCTGTGCAACCTCTCCTGGACTGGCTGACCACGGCAATAATAAAGTATGTTGATATGGCAACGCAACAAGTTCCAACAGTCTTGTAAAAACAATCCTCCGATAAACTGTTTAAGGGAAGGAGACAGAGGGAAAGACAAAAAATAGGACAGATGTTATAGTGTGCCAGCAGTGTCACCCCCACCACCCACACTGTCCCCTTTCCCTCCCCATCCCTTCACCCCCCCCCCCCTCCCCCCTTCCTTCTTATCTCCCTTCCTGTTCCGTACAAAGTCCAGTCTCTGAGGTCGCACCGACACCGCGCCACCCTCCCTCCTTCCCCCCACCCCCAACCCCCTTGCCCCCACTCCCTAGTCGGCAGCCTTTGGTCAGCAACGCCACGTCACCCGTCCCAGCTGTAAGAACACGTGCGGTTGTGTGAGGTCTGCCGCAATCCTGGGCCAGTTAGCTAAATTTGCGTTTGGTCAAAATGTCTGCAACAAAACCGTTCTTTTTACGATAAAATAGAATAAATCATACTGATCACACTGATATAAAGTTGACCACTATAGGGGGGCGGGAACATAGGTAGATTTCGATTTTTAATGTCCAGAATCGAATAATTTTAGTACTTCTGCCTGTGTGAGAGCGCCTTACAAAGAGTCACAAGGCAAGCACAGGCGACGGCTACGCAAGCCGGTATAAGGGGTCGCCAGAGGAAAGCGTTCAGCGCGGTACAGTACATGTGACTGACTGCTGCCGCGCTGATGCTGATCTGTGAGCAGTTCACTGCGGCAGACAACTGATTCTGAACAGTAAGCTAGGAACAGAGCTCTTTGGAGTCAAAAAGAAACAAACATTTTCAATTTCATGTATTTTATACTTAAGTGGTAGAAGACGCAAATCCGCTTTTATGAATGTTTTCCAGTTTCCTACCATTCATGACATATCATAAAGAATGAAATCGGTATTATACCGACTGCAAAGGTGAATTCATGAAGGCAGCACGGGATCATTTAGTTCGTAAGTACAATTTTGTTGATATTTTACGCAATGCACAACTTGGACCGGATATACTCCATGCTCCGCTTATTAACGTGTATAATATAAATTTGCAAATGTGACTCACGAACCCTGGCGCAGTAGACGTCGATTTAGCGTGGGATATAAATAATAATCATAATGATAACAATGGATCGTAAATTTTATTAATGATTATGTAAAACTTTGTTGTAACACGTGTAACATTGAATCCAAGTTACCTAAACTAACTTTCCCAACACAGATGTTTGAATTACTGGATTTATAATAATGATAGTAATGTGTTATAGTGTGTCAGGCGCCTATGGTGGAAGTGTGGGATTTTCTCAGACACACTGCTCACTGATGGACCCCTCTTTCCTACCTCCCTACTCTTCTCCCCCCCCCCCCCCCAGTCCCCCCCCCCCCTCTCACACACACACATTCCATGGCATCTATCCCCACCAGCACCCCTCCCCATACCCTCTCTCCCTCCCCCCCCTTCCCTTGGCCAAGTGCAGAGGGAGCAAGTTATCAAGAAATACGAAGTAAAGATGGTATCTCCTCTGACCATTCTCTTCCTTTTCACCCCCCTGCCCTTTTCCCTTCCACTTCCATCACCCTCAACCCCTCCCCCCCCCAACCCCCCTCCTTACCCCCCATGTCGATCTCTGGCAGGATGGCATCTGCCTCAATGGTCACCACATGGTGTGGTGTGTTTATCATGAGCTGTTTAGAACAGAATCAGGGCTGGGCGATCTTTCCTCCTCCTTCCCTTCCTCTTTTCATCACCCCCCCCACCCCCCCACCTCCCCTCCCCTTCTCATTGACAATCCTGGGTTCTGTGAGAAAAGTGCTGATGTGCAAGTCTAGCACTGTCGGTCCCAGATTGGTCGTTAACTTCAGCCAATTGGAAACGTTCTGGGTCGGAAGATAGTTTGCATGCGGCGCCAGCTTGTGAAGAGGATAAAATGAATAGGCAAGTGGGGTTTCTTTCTTTTCCTTGCTTGAAGCAGGCCAGGAGAGCCAGACAGTCAAGACAGTATTTTTCAGACTTAGTTGAATGCTTGACTTTTGGTATACTTGGATTCTGTAACTAACACACTGGCTTAGTGGGATTGTGTTCTGCTACATGAATATAAAGTGAACCCTGAAACGTAGGGGCTGTGAGTAATGCTTGTACTGGTAATTTGGTTTGTTGGCAATTTACTTTCTGGTTTTTGTAAAGTTTGGAGTTTGTAGAATTGTGATGTTGTGTCACAAGAGCATTGAGAGATCCTTTTTAGCTGATGTGGTATTTCACAGTTAATGTAATTGGAATGTGTTGATGCAGATACCATGACTTGTGAGAGAGCATAGTCAGCATGTGTATGGCTCAATTGTATTTGAGGCTAGTGACTGAGGGAAAAGTGGTTAAAATACACAATGTAGTCAATACATGACTAAATGGAGTACTGGTTTAGGGTATTTGGATATACCCCCCCCCGCCCCCCCCCCAACCCCCCTTCCTGTTTTCTACAGGTTGATATTATGGTATGATGCTTGGACATCATGTTTGGGTTTACATGTTGTGCATCTTGGCTTACATAAATGATAATGTTCAGTAACATGTCAGTGGTGTGTCAATTGTTGACATACTGTGGGAACAATGTAAGCATTCAGTCACAAAGAAACACAGAGATTATGTGAGTTGCATCTGTGTAGAATGTTTTGGTTGCAACAGTTGGAGTTATTTTGAGGTTTGACATACCTATTTTGTATGTTAGGTGGTGATGGTTATATTCAAGGTGAACAAATTTACAGGCTAACTGTATGTTCATGTGTTTCCATGTGTGTGTGCACATGAGTGATAATGCAACATGGGGAACATGTGTGACTTGGTAGTTGTGATTACCATGTGCTGTAGTCATGTGCTATATGCCAGTGGGGTAACACATAGCTGTATGTGTTCAATAAGATTTGAGACCACTGAGAGGCAGTTCTATGTTGGTGCACACAGGTTGCTATATATTTACCAAATTACTTGGTAACTATATGATTCCCATGTAAAACTTTTACCACTGAGATACTTTGCAGAGACAAAGTACAGATTTGTTTAGTCTTAATGGAAACAGCTATTATTGTATGGTGATTTAACTGGAGTTAAACACTGGGAGTTCGTATTTGTTAGTCATATATTTGGTGCACATTAACTTATGTGCCACTGATTGTTGATAGTAAGCTAAATGAAGCTTGTTTTACATTTTTACATAGATCTCTTTGAGAAGAGAGTGTACGGCTAGACATTGAGTGTCAGGATGGAGAACGGTTATTTGTGGAATTGTTTACTTGTCCAGACAACATAATGATGTTACTGTTACATCAGTGTAATTATGTTTAGCATATGTTTTGGTATTGATTTAACCTGGGTTTTAATATTGTGTGTGTTCCAGGTGTGCTGTTAAGTTAGAGAAATAAACACCTCAATTCATCTTTCTAAAAGACCCTGCTGTGGTACAAGGAGAGAGTGGATTGTGCACCTATCCTCTGCTGTTATCCTACTCTACCCCTTCTTCCTTCTTCTCCTTCCCCCTACACCCCTACCACTACCCCCTTTTAACAAATGAATCTGTCATGCGATCCTTAGCCAGTGCAGTGCATTCAAACAAAGCCTGTGCAAAATTATGTATTTTATTAATGATTACCTGAAACCTTATGACATATGTAACATGGAACCCAAAATATCTAAACTAACTCCCCCACCCTGGATGATTTTATTTATCAGAAACACTGTAGGCACTCCATTTTCACATCAATTCTCCCCAGTGTTTAACTGTTTAAAGTACTACCGTTCATCTTACTATGAAATAGGAATTGTATTATTTATATCACTTGACAAGAGTTTTCCTCTTTATCTGAAGAACTGTGATCAAAACACCGGATTCTTTGTATCTTTCTATTTGGTCGATCAACAAAACTGATTAACGTTATCCTCACAGTGAACAAATATGTAGGATTGCAGAAAAACAAAATGTAATAAAAGTAAGACTTCGAGAAAAAAAACAACAATAACAACAACAAACAACTAAAAATAAGGAATTTTATTATTTGTGTTGTTGTGGTGTGTCCATCGAGATCGATGATGACCCTCGTTGTCATCCAGCTGGGGGATGGGGGGAGCGTGGTGGTGGGGTGGGGGGGGGAGGATGCTCATGAATCTATCTGTGAATGCGCAGATGGCTGAATAGTCCAATATGCGCACGAAATGTTCGCTGACAGTTGGGGCAGACAAAGACAGGCATATCATTGTCAAGGAGCTTGTTTGCCCGTGACTTTCTGGCCTGCCTCTTCTGAAAAGCTACAGCAGTCCTGTTGGCCTCGCACAACTTGGCGCCTTTGTGCACAGCAGCGCGCCATTTGTCACGGTACACTGCAGATTCCTCCCAGGAGTCAGGGTTGATATCAAACGCTTTCAGAGAGACTTTCAGAGCATCTCTGAAGCGCTTCTTCTGACCTCCGTGTGATCTCTTCTCTTGTTGCAGCTCGCCATAGAAGAGCCTTTTGGGCAGCCGATGGTCTGGCATGCGCGCCACGTGCCCAGCCCAGCGAAGCTGGGACTGCATCAGGATGGTGAAGATGCTGGGAAGGGTGGCTTTTGCGAGCACCTCTGTGTCTGGGGTCTTGTCTTGCCACTTGATGTTCAGTAGCTTCCTGAGGCATGTTGTGTGGAAGTGGTTCAGCTTCTTGGCATGTCATTGGTACACTGTCCAAGTTTCACAGGCGTACAGTAGAGTGGGGAGAACTACTGCTCTGTAGACCTTTAGCTTGGTCTCAAGACTAATGCCTCTTCTGTTCCAGACATTTGCACTGAGTCTACCAAAAGTTGCGCTTGCTCTTGCAATCCTGACGTTCACTTCATCGTCGATGGTCGCATTTCGTGACAGTGTGCTGCCAAGGTATGTGAACCGCTCCACCGCACTGAGTCTCTGACCGGACTGTGATGTTGGGCTCAACGTAGGGTGTCCTTGGGGCTGGCTGATGGAGAACTTCAGTTTTCCTCGTGCTGATGGTAAGGCCGAAGTTCCTGCTGGCAGTGGCAAACTTGTCGACGCTGAGTTGCATGTCAGCTTCAGATCCAGCGTTGAGGGCACAATCATCAGCAAACAAAAAGTCTCTGTTGATGTCTGTCATGACCTTCGTTTTTGCTTGAAGCCTTCTGAGGTTAAACAACTTGCCATCTGTTCGGTACTTTAGGCCGATTCCAACATCGCCATCTCTGAAGGCATCAGTAAGCATTGCAGAGAACATGAGGCTGAACAGTGTTGGAGCCAGGACGCAGCCTTGCTTGACACCATTTGTGACAGCAAAAGGAGCAGATGTTTCGCCTTTGTCCTGGACTCGAGCCTGCATGCCTTCATGGAACTGGCTGACCAAGGAAATAAATTTCCGAGGGCATCCGTACTTGGCCATGATCTTCCACAGTCCCTCTCTACTCACGGTGTCGAAGGCCTTAGTGAGGTCGACATAGGTGGAGAACAGATCAGCATTTTGCTCCAGACATTTCTCTTGCAGCTGCCTTGCAGCAAACACCATGTCGGTGGTTCCGCGCTCTTTCCGGAATCCACATTGGCTCTCAGGCAAATGACCTTGGTCAAGGTGTGCTGTGAGGTGGTTTAGTAGGATCCTGGCAAGTATCTTGCCTGCGATGGAGAGCAAGGAAATGCCCCGATTGTTATCACAGGCTTGCCGGTTCCCCTTTCGCTTGTACAAGTGAATGATAGATGCATCTTTGAAATCCTGGGGGATCGTCTCTTCTTACCACATGAGTGAGTACAGCTGATGGAGCTTCTCAGTCAGCACAGTGCCTCCATCCTTGTAGACCTCTGCTGGTATGGAGTCTGAGCCAGGTGCTTTGCCACTGGATAGCAGACGGATTGCTTTCTGGGTCTCAAGAGGTGTTGGCGGATCGTCCAGTGCTTTGTTGATGGGGACTTGTGGGAGACGGTCTATGGCTTCATCATTTATGGAGGAAGGGCGATTTAAGACACTGTTGAAGTGCTCAGCCCAGCGTTCGAGAATTTTCTCCTTCTCGGTGATCAAGGTATTCCCATCTGCACTGAGGAGGGGGGATGATCCTGAGGATGTGGGGCCGTAGACTTCTTTTAAGGCATCATAGAACCTCTTCATATCATGCCTGTCAGCATATCCCTGGATCTCCTCAGCTTTGTCACTCAGCCACTTATCCTGCATCTGGCGTAACTTTTGCTGAACAGTCCTGCGGATGGCATCGTACGCATCCTTTTTTGATGTGGACTTTGGGTTGCTCAGGTAGGCCTGATGCAGACGGCGTTTCTCATCCAGAAGCTGCTTGATTTCATCACAGTTTTCATCAAACCAGTCTTTGTGCTTTCTGGTCATGGGTCCCAGGGTCTCTGAAGCTGTACTATAGATCAGCTCACGCAGGGTCCTCCAGTCAGACTCCACATTCTGGTTGTCCAGAGAGGCGGATTCCAGACGATCTTCCAGCAGCTCCACAAAGGACTGTTTGATGGTGATGTTTTTCAGCTTAACAATGTTGAGCCGTTTTGGAGCCTTCTGGCCTTGGGGGCGTCTCTTGGGCTGGATTCGAATATTCAGCTTCGAGACTACAAGGCGATGGTCTGTCCAACACTCGGCGCCACACATGGTCTTTGTCACACGTACATCTTGCCTATCCCTTTTCCTGACGATGACATAATCGATGAGATGCCAATGCTTTGAGCGAGGTGCATCCATGACGTCCTGTTACGGGTAGGGAGGCAGAAAACTGTGTTGGTTATCAGCAGTTCGTGCTCTGCACAGGTCTGAAGCAAAAGCAATCCATTTGGGTTGCAGTGGCCCACACCGTGCTTTCCAATCACTCATTCCCAGGAGATGTAGTCAGAGCCAACTCTAGCATTGAAGTCCCCAAGAATGATGAGCTTGTCTGCTTTAGGGATAGCAGCAATGACAGAGTGAAGGTCCTCGTAGAACTTCGCCTTCACTTCATCCGGGTTGGTCATGGTTGGGGCGTAGGCACTGACAATGGTGAGGTGCTTCTGGCCAGATGCCAGTGGGAGTTTCATGGTCATAAGCCTATCGTTGACTCCCTTTGGGATTCCAGCTAGCTTGCTGACAAGTGCTGTTTTTACTGCAAAACCAACGCCAGCCTCACGTCGCTCTTCGCTTCCTCGTCCACTCCAGAAGAAGGTGTAACCAGATCCCTGTTCACAGAGCTCGCCTTCGCCTGCAAGCCGAGTCTCACTCAAGGCTGCGATGTCAGTGTTGTATCTGGCGAGTTCGGATGCAACTAGTGCCGTTCTCCTTTGGGGTCTGTCCGCGTTATCTCTGTCCAGGAGAGTCCTTATGTTCCAAGCACCAATGGTGAGAGGAACGATCCTTGTTTTTTTCTTTTCTTTCTTGTTTCGACCGCTGATGTAGGGTCCCTGCCAGCCGCGGTATGCTGGCCAGGGTGATATGGAGCAGGCATTTTTTAGGGCACCTTTTCTAGCCCCTTCCTCATGCCAGGGAGGTGAGCAGTGCATTCCTAAAGAGGGCTGCTCAGACGCTCAGACGGCTGCCGAGCTCCATCGCTGCTCCTGTCGACGAAGAACGACCCTATGGCCTGAGCCGCCTGCGTGCAGGTCTGCGGCTGCGACTGCCAGTGTATCCACACCTGTCGTTTCGTCGCTTGCCTGTCGCCACAGGACTTGGGGGTGATGAAATGATGAAGGATGAACATTTTGGATGACTGATGACTTGCGCGATGAGTTTGTTTAAAGTGAAGTGGAGTTGCGCAACGTCAACCTCACTCTCTCGTCCGGGTCCACCAATTTCCAGTGGCAAAACTAAGTCGAGACGACTGGAGGATGAGCACGGATGCAGTGGATGACCAAGATATCCTTTCGGTGTCTCATCTTGCTCTCTGCACTCCACAGTGCGTTGCTGTAACCGCCTTCCTCTCCGTTGAACCGATAGGTTTCTTCCGCAGATTCTGCCGGATCCAGACTTCGCATGCATGGGTAGACACACCCCGGGGGCCAACTGCGTGTGGCATGCACACAGCACGGTGGAGCTAGATGGCCGTCGGTGGCTCTCCTGAGCCAACGCCCTTTTATGGATCTCCATAAGGGTGTCTAGCCACCCGCCTCACCAGTATCGGAAGGGAACGGTGGGAGTGCCGGTTTAGTCGCCGGCAACCCGACCCTGAACAGGTTGTACTGGATTACAGGTTACCAGTAGCAGATCTAATGACCTGACCTGACGTATTTATTTGTGTAAAGCAGAACCAAAGAACATGTGTTCCATGTCCGAATGTGACACCTGACTTCATCTCAAGCACTACTAAACGTGAAATGCTTCAAACTTAATTAATTTTAAGAAATTCATTCACAGTCAATGTATACTTTGGTTTTTCACAACTTGTGTGATGTAAAATGTGGCTGTTCTAATCAAATTTTGCAAAACAGTAAGCGTGTAGGGACTGATATTTTTCGGATACAACAATTTTTTTCGTTCCACACTTCGTCTGTCTTGTGAACTGATAAACTACATCATTTTGTGATAAAACT
Organism: Babylonia areolata; assembly: GCF_041734735.1. Classification (NCBI taxonomy): domain Eukaryota; kingdom Metazoa; phylum Mollusca; class Gastropoda; order Neogastropoda; family Buccinidae; genus Babylonia; species Babylonia areolata. Next base: position 5,299,671 of record NC_134897.1, read on the forward strand.
TCACCAGACAGCAAAAGCCAAAATCAAGGTAATTTAAGGGGGTGATTTTCTACTTTGAACTTTGTTGTTTGGAACTTTTGATGCAACAAGTCTTTAACTGAAAACAGTCTTACTAAACTACATGCGTTGACTTGGTTCGAAATCTTACGCCAGTATCCGTATATTACCGCATCTCGCCATGTGTCAGAAACAGTGATTGCGTCTAAACTTAATCGGAGCAGAGATAAATGTACAAACAAACCATACCAACGACGAAAAATTAACATACACAGTTTTTGTTTGTTTGTTTTTTAATATAGCAACCACGGTGTGCGAATGAATATATCGGACATTTCCGTGTAACATATGTACATCTCACACGCTGTCGGAAACAACACATTCTCTGAATCTATGCTCAAACACACACGATTGAAGGGTGTTTGTCAATCCGATTTATGCTTTCCCACGATGAATCCGCATGATTTATGTGGAAACAGTTCTAATTTTGTTTACATGTATATTTTTATGGGGTCGTTTACATGCACAGAAGTAACACAGAAAAGCAGAACTGAAAATTAATATATGACGTCGATTGCATTTAAATAGTTGAATAAACATTTTTTTTCAGAAAATGAGTGTATGTGCTGCAGAAGATGTGTTGACCACCTGTTGCAAGTAAAGAACGTGTAGTGTATTCATGAATGTGCTTGCCTTTGAATGAATAAAAATACGTCAAGAGGAACGGGTTGTTTAAGTCTGTAACGCGGATTTCTTTCTTTTTTTTTTGCGTAATATTTCAAACTTAATGTACCATTTTTACTGATAATTGATGTTTTATTATCGCAACGAATGAATATAGATCAGGTCTGTATGTACTGGATTTTAATCAGATCTGTACTTATTTGTTTCTGACCACTTCATGTTCAGACACATTGCCATGTCACAAAATGGCGCCGAAATTTTGGATGTTTTTAATAATTTTCAACACATTTAAGACAAGAACAAACCATATTCTCACAAAATTGTTGCAGATATTTCTCTAATGAATTGCAGTCCTAATACAATGTGAAACATTTGAATAATCATTGTAAACACATGTTTATACTGAATCAGACTGAGAGACCCCCATTTCCAACAAAGTTCTGGAGACTGACCCATTTCATTTTCCAGGCAGTCTTTGCTCTTCATGACTATCTGATGCACTTCATTTTGCCACCTTCATACTCCAGCCAGATACATTTTCTTTCCCACGCTAAACTGACCTGTCTACTGCGCCAGGGTTCGTGAGTCACATTTGCAAATACCGCTTCATCTCCAAAGAAAAATATATATTTCATACCGTTCTTTTTACATCAAGACATGATGTTGGTCGATTTTGCCATCATCTGCCTTCCATGCTTTCTGAATTAATTGTCTGGACAGTGCTCCAACAATGTTCATTGAAACAAACCTGGTTAACAGGTATTGAGATATTCATATACAGTCGAGACCGAATGTAAGAAAGTCGTCGGGACCCACTTTTTGTCTTCCATACATCCGGTCTTTACTACAAGCGGATAACCGGATGTATGAAAATATTGAGGATCGACTTTCATACATCCGGCCACGCGTCTTTTACTTGATAAAAGTAGTTTTTTTTCATGTTATTTTTGTATTTACTTTTTTTTTATGTTTAAATGTTTTCATACATATCCTAGTAAGAAGAAAAGGTTTGTGAATAACAAGTGGAAAAGTACGTGTACTTACATACACACAGTCAGGACAACCGGTAGAAAGAGCAACTGTTTGTGGGAACTGTCCTGCTTTGCATGTGCCGTGCACTCCCCCCCCCACCCTCCCTCCGTGCGTGTGTGTGTGCGCGTGCGCGCGTGTGTGTGTGTGTTCCCTCCACAACCCTTTTGCGCTTTTGACGATGTTTTTGGTCGTGGAATCTTTGTAAGGGCCGTTGACGTAGCAAATAAAATTTTCTGAGTTCTCTCTCTCTCTCTCTTTGTGTGTGTGTGTGTGTGTGTGTGTTGTTTTCTTTCTCAACATCACAGTATGTTGATTAAAATTTACTTTTTTTCTTATTCAACAAAATATTACCAAAAAAATTGTTTTGTTCGTTCTAATAAATAGTATTTCAATCAAGCTATAAATAAACATTATTATGAACCAAAATGACATCCGTAGCGCTACAGTATAGATGCAAAATACTCTAACACTCTTTGACAGAAATAGACAGATGGGGGCACATAGAGACGGGGGCACATAGAGACGGGGGCACATAGAGATGGGGGCACATAGAGACGGGGGCACATAGAGATGGGCGCACATAGAACACTGTACCTTAAAAATATAACTGAGTTTAGGGCAGATATAGACGTTTTTTGAGTGCTGGGAGCAGAGACGAGGGCACATAGCTACGCACCCCATACACACACCCAACTACTGCACCCCCACCACTTCCTCCCCCTTCCCCTCACACACACACACACACACACACTGATGCGCTCACGCACACACACTGACACGCACACACACACACACACACACACACACACACACACACACACTTGTATTGCCCCCGTTATGCGGTCGCAAACTTTTTACTACCAATGTACTGCTACCAATTTCCAAGCAAACTGCTGGGCACATTGAAGTCATATTGCATATGCGGATGGCTCAAGGCATATATGTGTAGGTTAAAAATACAGGGGCACGGGCACCGAGACAGGAAGATAGACAGGCAGACAGACATACACACACACAGACACACACACACACTATCACGCACGCATGCGCGCACACGTCAGTGTGCGTACGTGCACACGTACGCACGTGCACACACATACACACACTGTGAGACACTGATACCCACTTTTAGAGCGCGGACAGTATGAACATACAGTTTCAAATCAATCAACAAATAAAAATTCATAAAGAAAAAATAAGAATAGCCCACCTGCATGACGTAAACCAGTCCAGCAACGCTTTGTCCACAGACGCCAGCTGAGAGCTCCGTGCCCGCTTGCTCGTCGTCACAATATCGCCGCTTCTTGCCTGAGCAAGATATTTGTTCTTGTCTTTCATGATATTTGACAGCGTTGGCAGGGGGACACCTAAATTAATGGCCATCTGTGTTCGGGATTTGAATGGACTGTCCTCTACTGCCTTTATGATTTTAAGGCGCCCAGACAATGTCAACACTCTGCGTTTGCCTGTACCTTTCGCTTTGCGGTGCGGGTCCGCCATTTTGCAAGATCGAGTCGCTATGGAAGGGGAAATAATTTTACGGGGAATTTACCACACTTTGGTGAATTTGGTCTACTTTCGGTTTCGTTTTCTTACAACCGGTCTTGCAACAGCGCATTTGTGCTGCTCGGGACCAGAGATTTGCTTTCATACAACCGGACTTTTATACATCCGATTTTCATACAACCGGAAAATGCTAAGTAATAACAAAGAGTAGCTTCTGCCGGGACCCTGCCTGCCCCTTTCATACATGCAGACTTTCATACATCCGGTGTTTTATACATCCGGTCTATACTGTACTACAGTTAATAAGCAGAGCATGAAGTATTTCCAAGTTGTCCATTGCGTAAAATGTCAACATAATTGTTCTTACGAACTAAATGATCTCGTGCTGCCTTCGTAAATTCACCTTTGCAGTCGGTATAATACCGATTTCATTCTTTATGAAATGTCATGACTGGTAAGAAACTAAAACATTCATAAAAGCAAATTTGCGTTTTCTACCAATTTAGTATATAATAGATGAAATTAAAAATGTTTGTTTCCTTTTGACCCCAAAGAGTTCTCTTATTTTCTGTACGGTATCTGTCATCAGCCGCAGTGACCTACTAACGGAGGTATAGGACAGCATCAGCGCGGCAGCAGTCAGCCACAAGTACTGTACTGCGCTAAACGCTTTCCTCTGGCGACCCCTTATACCGCGCTTGCGTAACTCTGGCTTGCTCTTGCCTTGCGGATCTTTGTAAGGCACTCTCTCATGGCCAGAAGTGTGACAAATAATTATTAAAATAAAATAAAAATCCATTTTGTTTTGCAGTGAATCCCCAACCGGATTGGTCTTTGGTGACTGAACCGTCTATGATGATGTCCTCTTCTCTACTGTTTTCTTCTGTGAGTAGCTTCACTTCCGCATCAGTTTTGCCCTCTGGCCATTCCCGACAATGTCTTCCTCGAGTGGGTGAAGTGGCTGTATTGAATAGATGATTGAGGTTTTCGGGGTTGTCCTCCCATTCTTTTGTTTCTTTCAGGTCTTGCAGTCGGCATACTAGCTGGATTGTGTCTTCTGCTTGCCCCATCCATGATCTTCCTCGTCCTGGACGGCTGCCGTTTGGTTCCTTGACTGCATCATGCAATGGGTTTTGAGGGTTTTTTAATGCTCTGAAGTAGGTCTTAACCTGTTCTAACTTCTGGCCTGCACTGAAGGAAGGCCAAGCAGGTATCGCGTGGTTTCCGTAGGCGTGTCTTTTGTTGTTCCAAGGATCAGCCTCACAGCCTCATTTTGAACATTTAAATTTTAGGAGGCTGCTTTGAGACGGTGTTGTTAGCCCGAGTCCATAGTCGATCACACTGAGAACGAGTGATTGATATAGCAGGAAGAGGTGGCGTTGTTCGATATCTTTGGTTGCCATTGCCTTTAAGACTGAAAGACCCTTTTTGCATTTGAGAACAGTATTTTCCATATGTTTTCTGAAGGTCACCATCCTGTCGAACTGTTTTCCTAGGTTGCGTAGGCATTCGGTTTTCTCGATCTGAATTCCGTCGAATGACACAGTATTGCTCGCGGTTTTGTTGTTGAGGGTGCACAGCAACGTTTGGGCTTTTGCTTGATTGTTGGAAGATCCTGTTGTCCTTGCACCATTGAGCGATATTGTTCAGTTGTTTCTGGACGGCTTTAGTTCTTTCTTCAGCAGTTATAAATGGCAGGGAACTATAATTTATTTTATTATAATTGTTTGTGCTTTGTATTTAATAACTCTGTTATGTTTTGGATTCACATTTGTGAAGGGAGATAAATGGAAGTAATGATGGATTGTGGAATGTCAGTGTGGGAATAAGGTGGTAAAAAATCATTTATTTTACGTGGGTGCTTTGAAACCAGTTAGCCGTCACGTGACTGATGTGTGATACAACTACTACTACTACTTACAAAATTACTTGACTGTTTGCATGCTGCCTTAGTTAAAACTACTGTTACTTTGTGCAGACAATGTACTGTCAATAATGAAATGCTTTTACACAAAGATATGGAGGAGAGCGGAAGACTGACACAGTTACGATTTCTAAATGGTAACCCTCAGGGTTTAGGGCTTTTGCTCCAAGAATTCCTAATGTGTTGTTCAGAGCTTCTACTGAGAGGAAGGCGATGCGGTCTTCGAGGTGCAGCGGAGACCCGGAGTAGTGCTGAGCGACGGCCCGGAGGAGACAGTTCTGCCCAAGGAGCAGGCTGACTACAGTTTCCAGCGGCAGGGAAGCTGCTGCTGAAGCGGAACTGCCTGCGGGGGAGGCGGTCCGGCCTTCTGTGGGTTGAGGGTGCTCCCCACGTTTTGCAAAAATCGACTCGGAGGTATTTTCGTACACTTAAAAGATATGTGCAGTGTGTGTGTGTGTGTGTGTGTGTGTGTGTGTGTGTGAATTTTGTTTGACACAGTCCGTTGCTCGTCTCGGTCTGTGGTGTGAGAGAGAGCACGCAACCATTTATTTCAATATTTTCCCCAAATTGTTGTTCTCACAACAACATGGCTCGTGACAGTGTGTGTGTGTGTGTGTGTGTGTGTAATGTGGGAGATGGGGAATGTGTGTGTGAGTGTGTGTGTGTGGGGGGGGGGGGGGGGGCGCGGGGGGGGGGGGGGGGGTTGGGGGGACTGGGAGGGGCGGCAATATCCACATTTAATTCCCCTGTGTTCTTTCCATTGTTTCGTTCCTCAGACGGAAAAATCGTAAATTTGTTCAAATAACATTGTAATATGTACTCTATATGTCTTCGCCTGTCAAGAGACGTAAAGAAGGCATGTAAAAGAGTGGAGGGGAAGAAATGTAGAGCTATGGAGAGCTGGACAGTACAAAGTCTTCAGAGAAGAAGCCCCCCTCAGTCAAGTGTTTCGGCCCTTAACTCCTACACTCTAAGGGGCCCTTAACTCCTACACTCTAATGGGGCCAGGCCACACCCAGGTCATGACTCCTGGATGCTCTTGTATTGCCGCCTTTTCTTTTTTCTTTTTTCCCCCTGGTCCTCAGCAGGTTCGAACCCGCGCCTCCAGGTTGGTCGACACTTCAGGACTGAGCCACCTTTTCTGGCAGACGTTTTAACCATTGAGCCATCGTACGCCTAGTTTGAATAGGGAAAATTTAATACTTATGAAGTTTACTTTCATTCCTCCTCGACCAGATCCAGCTGGAACTCTTTTCTGCTGCTTCTGCCATTTCCTTGAGAGCCCATGTCCTCTCTCTGCCAGAAATTGACAGCTGTTTCATGAGGCTGTAGGCAGATGCGCCCACAAACCCTCTTGCACCAATCTCTATGGCGAGGACTTTGGCTTGGAAGCCAGATTATCTCAGGCTGCTGACTAAACTAGCATACTTCTCAGTCTTGTAGATGTGGGCTTCCTCCGTTCTGCTTTTGTATGGCACAGTGAGCTGAATCAGAATCGCTTGTTTCGTTGCCTTGGAGTGGAGTACTGTGTCGGGTCTCATGCCGCTCTTGCTGATGATTCCCGGGTGTTTTCCCCTCTGGTAGGTCAGCTGTGCATTCCCAATCTTCGGCACCATAAAACAGCCCACGTTTCCATGCTTTGGAAACTTTGGATGCTGTTCCTGGCCATACCTTATTGCCTGTTGCCGAGCGGAACTCTACTGGAACTTCTGGTAGGGTTGGTGCTCCTTGGACAGTGCTCACCACGTGTGCAATTTCTTTTAGCACTTGGTTGTGCCTCCATGTGTACCGTCCTTGGCTCAACGCCGCTTTGCATGAGCTGAGGACATGTTCCACTGTTTGTTTGCCATGGCAGAGTGGGCACGCAGGGTCATCTGCTTTCCCCCATTTCACCAAAATTGTATTTGAGGGAAGGAGGTCGTACACATATCCTAGGATGAAGCTGATCCTCAGAGGGGCCATGTTCCACATGTCGCTCCAGCCGAGGTTCCTTTGGAGTTCTTTTTCCCATGATGTCCACTGCCCCTGCTGGCCTTGCTGGCCTTCCTTCTGGACTCTTTTATCATCCTCTTCCTTCTTGATTTCCTGTATGATCATGTCTCTTTTTGCTTTCCCCCTTGCCTTGGACCACCATTCCATCTTTGTCGATCCCAGGCCTTGGCTGTTGGTTTGGGTGTGTCCTATTGTTTCCTTTGTCTTAAGGCTTTCTTTCGCTGCACTGACTGCCTCCCTGACTTTCCATTTTCTGCCAGTCTTCAGCTTGGGTTTGTTGGATCTCACAATACTGTCACCTGAGTCTTCGAGCATGCTGAGAAGTCTTGCCTTTCCTACCTTGTATTCTTCGACAAGGGACTTCAGAGGTAGCCTCAGCTTTGCTTGGTGACAGTAGAGTGCCACGTCAGTGAGACCAGGTGGGACACCAAGCCATATGCATGTGTACTTGTTGATCTTTGCCTCAATCGACTCGACTGTGCTACAGCTGATATCATTTATCAGGAGAGGCCACAGGACTTTGGTATCAGCGTGGACTGTAGGCACCACACTTTGTACTTACCAGGAAGACCACTCTGGTCTATGATATGCAGGCCTTCTTCTGCTGTCTGCTTGGTTTCATTTCCTCTTTTTGTATCTTTCAGGGACTCATCATACAAAGCTTTTGACTGGTTCATCTGGCACCGTTGGAATGGCTTGGTTGGCTACAGTGAATGTGACCGTTCAGCTACCTTTCCTTTACGCAGTGAGAGGCTCTGTGGTTTCTTTGGTTTGAAGTTCATCCTGGCTGAGGGAACTAGCTCGTTCAGCCGCTTCAATATTTCACGGGTGTCACCCTCTTTTGTTGAAGGGGCTGTTCTGTCATCCATGAAGGCTTTCAAGTGAGGTATCTGGTATCCGTTACCGAGGTCGGCTCGATCCGTTCCCTTCATTGAGGTCTTCAAGATCACTTCCATTGCCAGCACGAACAGGATTGGAGAAATTGCACAGTCCATGGCTATGCCCACTTCCAGATTGATCCAATCTGTCATGTATTCCTTGGTGGTGAACCACATTGAGACGCCATGGAAGTACTTTCCCTGATGTTCGTTGGTACATGGTACATCTCGAGATCCAGTTGGATCATCTCATGAGGAACTGACACGTACACATTTGCCAGATCCAGCCATACCACGTCAAGGTTCTTTTTCTTTGTCTTTGCTCTTTGGATTGCATCCCAAATCACTGTGGCATGTTCTACACACTTTTAAAAAATTATATATATATATATATATTTTTTTTTTTTTTTTTTTTTTTCTCTCAAGGCCTGACAAAGCGCGTTGGGTTACGCTGCTGGTCAGGCATCTGCTTGGCAGATGTGGTGTAGCGTATATGGATTTGTCCGAACGCAGTGACGCCTCCTTGAGCTACTGAAACTGAAACTACACAGCCAGGAACTCCTGGGATGCCACCTTTCTGGACTGACACATCCAGGTACTCATTTTCTGTGAGGTATTTTGTCACTCTAGCAGCCATGGCAGAGAAGAAGATTTTTCCTTCGACGTTCAGGAGCGATATTGGTTTGAACTGGCTGATGGTACTTGAATTCTGCTCTTTCGCCGTCAGCTATCATCCAATGGTCGCTGATCTTCATGTCCCTCAATGCTGATCTTATCCCTCTGTGGAGCCACTCAAGGACTTCAGGGCATTTCTTGTACAGCAGGTACGGTATTCCGTTTGGCCCTGGTGATGATTTGGCCCTGGTTTTCTTGACCACTTTCTGTACTTCCGCAAGGGTTGGTGGTTTATTGCTGAACTTCTCTGGTTTCCTTGGATGAACCAAACCCTTGAGATCTAGTGATTTCTTGCATTGCAGATCAGAATATGTTTTCATGAGGTGCTGTTCAAGTGTTTCTTTGGTCCACTGTGACTGTCCCTGATTTGGGCTGCTCGAACAGTTTCCTGGCGAACTGAAAGGGGTCTCAAAAGAAGAATCTTGTGTCTTCTTCTTTTTGCTCCTTTTCCTCCTTGCTGATTCTGCTTTAGCGAAGGCACTGTGCTTTGTTTTCAGGTCTATCCAAAGTTTATGTAGGCCCTGCTTCTCAAATTCTGAAGCTGTTTCTTTTTGCATTTCGGATGTTGTCCATTTCTCGTTGTCGCCTGGGTTTTTTAGGTGTTCTTGTCTTTGGTTCTTTCACTCCATAGGTTTCCCGACAGGTTGTGTACACGATATCTCCGTAGGTGGCTAACTTGTGTTCCAAGGTTCTCTTTCCTATCAGCGCATCAAGTTTTCGAACTATTTTCTGGTCCAACTCTTCCTATTCCGTTTTTGCACTTGCAGGTGGCAAGTTTAGTTTCTGGCGTTTGGCTTCAAGATCTTGTAGAAATGATTCGTCTGAATTATCAGCGTAGATGTCCTTGGCACTGTGGTTTGAATCCTGGCCTTGGTTTTCCGACGTCTTCTCTGCTGGTGCAGTGCGCTGCTGAGCATTAGTCAGATTCTTCATACAACCCTTTTTTTCAGTCCTTTGGATCTTCATGCCACGTTCAGTGGAGAATTCCTGCCCATAATAATGAATGGTATAATTATACTACAATGTTATTAACCATTTAAAAAGTTTTTCCGTTTTTTAAACGGAAAAGTACAGGGGATGAAACGTGGATATTGCCTCTGTGTGTGTGTGTGTAGTGTAGTGTCGAGCCTGCGCAAATTTGTCGACCATTGTGGCTGTGAGACTGCAAATTGGTCCACTGTGATATGGTGTGTGTGTGTGTGTGTGTGTGTTTGGAGTGGGCGGGTGTGCGTTTTCACGCTTGGGTCGATGTGTGCGTGTGCGAGGGTGCACACACTGGGAGCTTACTGCGCCATTTTCTTTCAAGTTTTCATCTTAAGTATACCTTAACTTGTCATTCCTTGCACTGCATTTTTCGGTTACATCGCATTTGTTTTCACCACAAAAAGAAACTATGTTCGCTGAAACTAAAATCAACTTCAGTACTTGATCCTCCCCCACCCCATCTCCCCTCCTCCCCACACCTGAAACACCGCGTTCTCTTTTGCGTCAGTCTCAGTAACTGATGCTGTATGCAGTAATTTCGTAAAGGTCTCTGTGATGTTTGGAACAATATCTTTTAATGTAGTTTATGTTTGAAGACCTGCTATTCTTGAGGATTTATTAGCGGGGAGGGCGGGGCTGCAATTTGATCTAGATCTATATTGTCTTTGACAACCAAAAAAAGTGAAATACCGGGAACGTGGGCTGCTTCAGAAGGAATTGTTCAGTTTGAAGCATGCAACTTTCAGTTATATGAATACTTGTTTCTGATGAAAAGCAGAAAATATCATTTGGGTCGATATATGTTGATAGGCCTACTGGTAACACTAAATATGAGCTTGTTTATTCACCCACTAGGTCAGTCAGTGGATAAGATGTTTGATGAAGCGAGCTAAACATCGAGGATTTTATGACCCGAGTAAGAAAGATGCTGCGTCAAACTAAGTTTTGAAGCTGCTCCTTGCCTCAAAAGCCCACAATGACAGCAAACTATTTGTGTCTTCTGATGAGAGTGAATAAACATTGTTCTTTCAGAATTGTGAAAAAGCAAGGAGAATCCCCAAACCAAACTGACGTACGCAATATTCTGCTTTTCCGGAACTGTTCCACTTCATTTTACATGGTTTGCTTTGTGACGTCAGTCAGCTATGGCATGTCAGCTTGAACTGTTATTATACCAAGTGTAAACTGAATGAACCCGTCTATACTGCAAGAGCTACTTTTAGGCAGCGGCCGCGAGCAGCCAAAACATTATTTGGTAACTCCAAACACCGCTGTCTGCTAGGAGTTGCTCAGCATGTTGCACTCGGCCTCCGAATGATATGAAAAAGAGACATATTAAAGATTGTATTATTGTTAAAAAAAAACAAACCCAACTTAATATGTCTTTCAAAGCTAGGTACTGCATGTTTTACAGACATCCACGCTTGGACGGTAAGAGGAATCACCAAAACATTCAGTGATGATTGACACTCACTCCGTCACTGTTGGCTTTTAGGATTGGCCCGTTTGCTACTGTCTTCATTGCTCACATTACAGCTAAAATAACGAACAATGCATTTGTTATGCTTAAAATCATTACTTGCTTTCTTCGAGATACTCGCATTTCTGTTTACAGGGGTTTTCTATGTTTTTCAACTAGTTTGAATGTTTGAAAAAGCATGTCTATTTTTACACAGGGGAATCTGTAGCGACAACAATGAAGCACAGAACTACAGGGGCGGCAACTCTGTTGTCTACACGAACAGTAACTTATATTCACAACGGATAACAACTTTTAGATCAAAACGCTTGCCAGAAAAACAGGCCTCGTGTGTTCTGAGTATAAACTAACACGGATCTAGATATACACAGGATGAAACGGGGAGACGAAACAATGCTTCCCAGCGAAGCTGACACACATGCCACCACCGACCCAGTGGAACCGATTGGTCAGAAAGTGAGGATAGCGATTGATTCCATCAAGGAGAGTAGTATGGAGGCTTTAGCAGAATCTGTGGAGAAAGGGGTCAGCGAAGCCTTGAAGAACGAGGAACAGGGGCGAAAATCAGAATTTGCAGAGGTGACCAAGTTCCATAATGACGAATATAATGGACGCTCGAGATCAGATAAAGAAACGTCTGTTGCAGAATCTTTGAACTCTGTGCGCGCAGCTCGGAGGATGACACTGAAGAATCCAGACCACAGGATAGCCTCACTCCCTTACACTGCACCTGTCATCAGGTTTGGAGGTGCGGAGCAGAGGTTGAGTAACGAGAACTTAGCTGTTCAACGGTCGGATGAATATTGGAGAGAGTATGATCACATGGTACGTGTTGATTGTTTAAGTTTTTAGAAAGTAGATTATGTGTGCGTGCGAGTATATCACTCTCTCTCTCCCCCTCTTTCTTTGATAAAAATAATTTCTTATTCCATTGCAAAGCTTATGAAGACTCCAGGGCTAAGATTAAGACCCGACCTTTCCACGTTGGTGCCGAGATAAGGCAAGAGGTGCACAATATGTTTAGTACAGTGTAGTCCAAGACTGAGAGAGAGAGATTGGGGTGGAATTTTAAAAAAAGTTCTATACTTTGCACACAAACAGAACAGGACCCAAACTTGACCCTGTGAAAAATCCGCCAAAATCCATGCCAAGCAACATGTAAAATAATTGCGTTCATTTTTAGCATTTTCGCTATGATTATATGCGTCCGAAATTTGGAGGGTAAGGACAATGTTTGTAATACCCTTCACATTCAAACCGACATTGCTGTTTCAGTGTACAAACAATGGAATTGAGTAGGGTAAAGTGATCTAATTCCGACCGGTTCAGTCACCAGCTTTGGTTCTTAGCGAATTATTGTTGACGAACACGTAACAGCATACCTATTTGATTCGCACAGTCAGTAACTTTTGTCAGACTTTCTGTGATCGAATACAACGCCTGTCGTGTTGCTATGTGCTATTTTTAGTTCTGCAGAAGCTGTTAAAGTTGGTGTGCTTGATCTAAATCCGACCGGGTGGATCTAAACCCTACCGATTTGGTCACTTTTTTTTTTGGTTCTCAAGGCATTACTGTCAACTGACAGCAAATCAGTTTGGTTCGCAGTCTGTGATTGTAGAATGTCTGTCATATTTCTGTGTCCTATTTTTAGTTCTTCAGAAGCCGTTAAGAACGTTGGTGTACCTGATCTAATCCCGACCATGTTGATCTATTGCCGACCAGAGTTCTGAATATGTGAATCTGCATCTGGATATGTACGTTGCTGGGATGAAATTGACTGAAACTGCAACGGGGTAGGGGGTTAGCTGGAGTTCCGCACAGGAGTGGGTCAACTGGTGTTGGCTCTGAACCGTTTACCTGAAGCCAGTTGACGTGATATCAGGCAGGTTGTTCCACTCCCCTGTTGTAAATGTGCGTGTTTGTGTGTGTGCGTGCGCGCGTGTTTGTGTGTTGTGCCGTGAGTAAGAATTGGTATAGCAATCACACACACAGACATATATATAGAATATATATATATATATATATATATATATATATATTTGTGTGCGTGTGTGTGTGTGTGTGTGTGGCCAAGAAAGGGGAAACAAAACACACACACACACACAAATAAAGTCCACGTCACATCTGAACTGGTCGGAATTAGATCCACCAATTGAAATAATGGATCTAACCTCGACCGATTTTGTCTGTCACTGCATGGACAAAAATAGCCTTGAACCCACCTGAAATATTACGTAATCACTTCCCAGACTCATGTTCTATTCCCAGGTATGTGAGACAAAGCTAGCGAATCAACTGTTTCTCATAATGAATTATATAACTGTGACGCAGCACGCGAAAACCCGGCTAAAGTCGCAATTTCTCATTTTTGACTCACTTGTGTAAACAGAGTGACTCAATGTTTTAACCCGGTGTTCGGTTGTCTGTGTGTGTGTGTGGTAAACTTTAACATTGCCATTTTCTCTGCAAATACTTTGTCAGTTGACACCAAATTTGGCATAAAAATAGGAAAAATTCAGTTCTTTCCACTCATCTTGTTTAAAACAATATTGCAATTCTAGGATGGGCACAAAAAATAAAAAAGAAGCCAAATTATATGCAAACTGAATTTACTGTTATATATATATATATTATTATCTAAACTTGGCACTTTGATCTGATATTCTGACACAATAACAAAAGCAGTCTTTTTTAAATCATTTTTTGTTCAAACAGGAACTTCCTTTTCTGAGCATGGAAGTTTTATTTATTTGGATGTCTTCGGTGCAGATAGTAAAAAAGGGGAAATTAATCTGTAATTAATGCTAGGGGGCTTAACTTGCTTTAAACTGATCTTTCTCATCTTAAACATTACATTTTGAAATTATACTCAATACATAAAAAGCTTGTGTGTTTTACTCTCAGTGTACACTATGTTCATTCGCCCAAGTGGTCTTTTTCAGAAAATACTAAAATCAATACGACGAGTGGACTTCATAGATCTATTGGCTGAGCCCTGAAGGTCATGGGCAAAAATCAATTGCTACACATATTTATACATATTCAAAGCGCGTACTCATATTCTTCGTGAACGCGAACGACGCCATTTTGTTTCAAGTTGTTGACATGCCCGTTCAATCCTATATTCATTCGACAATACATGATAACAAGTGATGGAAAGTTGGAGAAGGAGACCATTAAATATTTATTCAGAGAAAGATTTGTGAACACCTCATCACTTACTGGATTATGTCCCAAACTGCCATGAAAATATCCACAGAATCAGTGGGAATTCACAGTTAAAAATAATAAACCATGAGAGTTAATACCTTTGAATTAATGAAACGTAAACATTTCCAGTCTTGACTTTTCTCAAAATGAAGTCCTTTTCACTTCATACGACGTTTAGAAGTACATGTACTTGGCTCTACACGTTATTAGTTTAACAAAATACTAAATTTTCATATCAACTTTAAAACTATAAAAATAGAATGAACATAAAAGAGACAAGAGAGGCAAGACCTTCAAGACTCACTTGTGATACACTTAAATTTTTTTTAAAAATCTAATCGTTAATATGTGTTCTGTATTTGTTATTTTAAAGCTTCGCGTTTAAAAAAAAAAAAAGAAAGAAGTCCTAACCAGATTCGAACCCCGTGTGTTCGGGTGAGAAGAAACTGCCTTATTCATTACACTATCGTGGCTCCTTAACTGACGTTCTAAAATTTAACATTTGAACATACTTTAAAGGGCGATAAATCAATTGCGGTATTCACAGTGAGAACGCTGTTTAAATCATATTATTCTGGTGTATCTTGGGCATTCAAAAAATCTTTAAGGGCAATAAAAAAAAAAAACCTTTTTTTTTTAAGGCTATCCCTGAAATCACACTGCAACATTTAGCCGTTTTCACTAGATCTAGATAGATGTACAAGTTTAGTTACACCCGCCGGGAATGTAGTACGACACAGTCGATTCAATTTCTGTTTTATGTTCATTCCAGTTTTATAGTTTTAAAGTTGATATGAAAATTTAGTATTTTGTTAAACTAATAACATGTAGAGCCAAGTACAAGTACTTCTAAACGTCGTAAGAAGAGAAAAGGACTTCATTTTGAGAAAAGTCAAGACTGGAATTTTGTTCGTTTCATCGTGATCAGTTCAAGGGTATTAACTCGCATGGTTTACAATTTTTAACTGTGAATTCCGACTGATTCTGTGGATATTTTTATGGCAGTTTGGGGTATAATCCAGTAAGTGATGAGGCGTTCACAAATCTTTCTCTGAATAAATATTGAACAGTCTCCTTCTCCAATTTTCCATCACATGTTATCGTGTATTGTCCATTAAATATAGGGTTGAACTGGCAGGTCAACAACTTGAAACAAAATGGCGTCGTTCCCGTTCGCGAAGAATATGAGCATGCGTTTTGAATGTGTATAAATATGTGTACGCAATTGATTTTTGCCCATGACCTTCAGGGCTCAGCCAACAGATCTGTAAAGTCCACTTATCGTATTGATTTTAGTATTTTCCGAAAAAGACCACTTGGGCGAATGAACATAGTGAAAGCCCTGTACACTGAGAGTAAAACACACAAGCTTTTTATGTATTGAGTATAATTTCAAAATGTAATGTTTAAGATGAGAAAGATCAGTTTAAAGCAAATTAAGTCCCCTAGCATTAATTACAGAGTAATTTCCGTTTTTTTACTATCTGCACCAAAACGTTTGCAAAATAAATAAAACTTCCATGCTTAGCAAAAGAAGTTCCTGTTTGAACAAAAAATGATAATAATGACCGCTCTTGTTGTGTCGAATCAAAGTGCCAAGTTTAGAGAATTAAAAAAATATAAATATAACAGCAAATGCGGTTTGCATATAATTAGGCTTCATTTATTAATTTTTTGTGCCCATCCCAGAGGTTCAATATTGTTTTAAACAAGATGACTGAAAAGAACTGAATTTTTTTCTATTTTTATGCCTAATTTGGTGTCGACTGACAAAGTATTTGCAGAGAAAATGTCAATGTTAAAGTTTACCACGGACACACAGACACAGACACAGACAACCGAACACCGGGTTAAAACATAGACTCACTTTGTTTATACAAGTGAGTCAAAAATGAATGGACCGTGTCAACCGGGTGTAACTAAACTGGAGCATCTATTTAGATCCAGAGAAAACGGCTAAATGTTACAGTTTGATTGCGGTGATAGCCACGTCTCCTTTACCGTGGACTTAAAAAGAATTTTTAATTGCCCTTAAAGATTTTTGAATGCCCAAGATACACCAGAATAATAATTATGATTTAAACAGCGTTCTCACTGCGAATACCGCAATCGATTTATCGCCCTTTAAAAAAGCATGCATGTTTAAATGTTATATTTTTGAACGTCAGTAAAGGAGCCACGATAGTGTAATGGGTAAGACAGTTTCTTCTCACCCGAATTCGCGGGGTTCGAATCTACCGTTAGGACTTTTTTTCCTTCTTTTTCTTTTAACCTGAAGCTTTATAATAACAAATAGGCCTACAGAACACATTTGAACAATTAGATTTTTTTAGAAAGTGTATCACAAGTGAGTCTTGAAGGCCTTGCCTCTCTTGTTTACTTTTGTATACCTTCTTAAAGTTTAAAAATTGAAGATTAAGATAGAAAAAAAAGAAAAACAGAATGGATCTATCTGTCAGTTTTGTTATGATTATTTCTAAGTTCGTGTGCCCCAATAGTAGAATGGAGAAACCACATATTTGTGTGCCTGTGACTTAAAAACAAGAATTATCCTGAATGTTTATGTCGTGTCAAAAGATTCGGAACTGAATAAACTTTTAATTTCCATATGAAAAAGGCACAGGACAATTCGTATTTTCTCTCTGCTACTCAAACGAAGACAAGTATTGCAAGTGGAGGAGTGACGTCATGCAATACAGATTATTCAGCCACAATTGGCTCATGGAAAAACCCACATAGTTGTCTGCCTGTATCTTCAAAACAAGAATTTTCCTGAACATACATTTGGTGTCAGACGATTCAGAATTCTAGAATTCGATATGTCAAAGGCACAGGAAAATTCGTATTTTCTCTCTGTACTCAAAGACAAGAATGGTATGTGGAGGAGTGATGTCATGCAATACATACTATACAGCCACAAGAGGGAGCATGTCTATGTTCCCTCAGCTCTATGTTCCCTCAGCTCTATGTTCCCTCAGCTCTATGTTCCCTCAAGTCAAGTTACATGCTATGTCATGTCATGTCATAATGCCATGTCATATCATGCTATGTGCCATGACATATGCCATGCCATATTACATGACGTAAATATCTCTTGACTTGAGGGAACATAGAGCTGAGGGAACATAGAGCTAATTCTCCCAACAAACCGCTCTATGTTCCCTCAGCTCTATGTTCCCTCAATTCAAGTTACATGATGACCAGAGGTCAACTAATGGTCAGAGTGACCAGTGGTCAAGCAATGGTCAGTGTGACAGTGTTCAAGCAATGGTCAGAATGATCATTGGTCAAGCAATGGTCGGAGTGACCAGTGGTCAAGCAATGGTCAGAATGACCTGTGGTCAAGCAATGGTTAAACTGACCAGTGGTCAAGCGTGAATTTATAATGAAAATGACGTGAGAGAGAGAGAGAGAGAGAGAAAGAGAGAGAGAGAGAGAGAGAAGCAAACGGATGGACAGACATACATACAGAAATACAGGCAGGAAAAAAAGACAGACAAATAGAGGAGTATGCGGAATCCAATTACACGCAGTGAGACATAACTACAATGTCACGCAAGTCTTGCTTACCACTGGTCACTTTGACATGACATGACATGACATGTTACTTGACTTGAGGGAACATAGAGCTGAGGGAACATAGAGCCGAGGGAACATAGAGCTGAGGGAACATAGAGCTGACCCCCCACAAGAGAGCCGACGGCGACTGTGAATGTTCAAATATTTCACGCCCATCAGCTGATGCATGAATCTTTGGAACTTCGGCTTAGATCCAGATCAAACTAACGTTCATTAACTGCAGTCATGACGCGTATTCCCACATTATAAGCTGATGTAAAATCAGCTTGGAACACAGACTCAATGATTAGTCTCTATGGCCTAGAGGGCAAATCCACTGAATGTTACTGTTAAAACTGAAGTGACTATCATGTCGTTTGCATGCAGCATTAATAACAGCTCCAGCTTCTTGACAAGGAAGGAGATCCTGTGTGAAAGTAATTGAGGGAGTAAGAGTGCGTGCGTGCGTGCGTGCGTGCTTGCGCACGCATGTACACATGTGTGCGCGTTTGTGTGTTTTGTGCATTCTCGTGTGCCCGCGTGTAAGTATGCAGTTTATGAACGCTTGTGTGTGTAATATGTTTGTGTATGAGAGTGATGGTCAAGTGTGTGTGTGTGTGTGTGTGTGTGTGTGTGTATGTGTGTGTGTGTGTTCTCGCGCGCACGTGTCTTCCCAGTAAAGCGTGAAAAAAACAAAAACATGGTGAGTGTGGGCATGAACGCATGCGCGCGCGCGCGCACACACACACACACACAAACAAAAACAACAACAAACACACACCCATAGGGCCGTGGGCAAATCCACACGCTCCCGAACACCAGAAAATCTTGCATTGTTCGGAGTGGAAATGTGCGTTTGATCCGCCAATTACAAGTTGTTGAAAGATATGAACTTGCCCGGAGTGACTGGCGGAAATGTTTCACCAGAATTTGCTTTTCGTATTTTTGTTACAAGTTAGTAAAGCCGGAAAGTCGCGACAAACATAGAGGAAGTTTGAAACTTTGACAGATGTAAATAATGATTTTAAAACAGTGAAATAAAGATGGATGTGGGGTGTTGAAGATAGGATCGTTTCGTTTGCAGCACACAACATGGCTTCGAAAAAACACTGGTATCAGATGCTGATAAAAAATATAATATGTATCAGATTCATATCAGTACTGTTAACTGGCCCACTCCCTTCCCTTTGTCACTTTTGATTTTGTTATTGTTCAACAGGAATCGCGCATAAATCTAGGCGTTGCATGTTGGCAGAAGTAAAAGAAAAGCATAGAACATGTAAACTTTGTAAGCAATAATGCTTTCCTGATGATGATGGATAACCAGCCTAAGTCCCTGAGTACATAGTTGAGCAGTTTGTTGCCCTATTGTTTGATTGTCTGAGCAATCTGCGTGTCGTCAGCTTGGTCAGACAGCCTCTCCTCGCTAAAGAAAAGAAAACGTTGGAAAATACTCCACCGTGACCTACATCAACAGCTCTTGAACGGCACACACAGAGAGCAGTTTATCCGAGAGAGTGCTTTCATCTGGAGGTAGAACGGCGGGGATTGCAAAAAGGAGAGGAAAAGACTTTTGTGGACCATTCTACAAAAGCTTAAGAAACTTGAAGTGAACTGATTCACTGCTCCTGCACAGTGGTGTACAGAGAAAGGTGCAAATGCTGCTAGACCTACTTAAAGTACACATCCTAGTGTACACATGGCAGGGATTGTCACAAAGACTAAATATTGCCCAGTTGGAAAGAGACAACCCAACCAGTCGAGAAGGGTTTTTCAGCAACTTTGTGATACCAGCTTGATGTTTTATTTTTTCAGTCATGCTGAAACCATCAAAATTGTTTTCTTGGCTTTATAGAGTGCACATTATGTACTTTGTGACTCTTGTAAAAACACATCCGATGACATGCAAGTGGGATTCTCATCTCAAGAAATCGTCCCCCACCCCTAACCCCAAACTCTCATCATCCCTCCTTTTCCATTGCCCTTTGATGTCTCGTGAGAGTGATGACTGAATCAACGCCCAACAACCCCACCTTAACACTTGTTCAGAGCCGTGAGTCTCTGCTATAAATTTCCTTTACAATTCCGGTGATATGGCCTGGTGTCCGAATGGTAGATGGAAGCATGCAGCAACCGGTCTGGTGCTGTGGTTGGAATGGACTGGTCACTTTTGTAATTTTTGTTATGAGATCGTGCGAGCCAGTCAGAAATGTGATCATGTAAGTGTGTTATTGGATCTGTCGTTCAGAGTCAAAATCAGTTACAAGAGTACAATCTGGAAGAACAGGACCTTGGCTGATGGGTAAAAGCAGATTTACAAGTTTTTAAACTTCTGAGGACTGTGTTAAACATTCATTTTTTGTGCTTTTTAGTACCATAGCAAATATGATTTGAAACGAGAACGGTTTTACTGTATTTCCCACATTAAAAATGTCTGTTTCGGTAGTTACAATAGCATGATTATACGCAGTTTCCATGACCTAATAAAATATATGTTGTTGTTCAGGCATTAGAGATATCTTCCAGGCCTAATTATGGATTTGCTGGTCAAGGCCATCACATCCAAAACTGGATGACTCAAAATAAGCTGCAACTGAATGCGGACAAAACGGAAGCAATTATCATAAGAACAAAACAAAAACTCTCTTCCATCATAACTGACACAATCAAACTTCGCAGTATATCCATCCTTCTTTCCGGTTCAGTCAGGAACCTCGGCGTTGCCCTTGACAACACACTGTCCATGCAAAAATTTATCACTCAGACATGTCAATCCTGCTACTGTCAATTGCGGCGCATCAGTTCCGTCCGGAAATACATGTCCACTGATGTAACATCTGGACTTACCGTTTCTCTCATTCTCTCTCGCCTTGACTACTGTAATTCTCTATTGTCTGGTTTACCGGTTTCATCCATTCAGCCCTTTCAGATACAAAACTCTGCTGCCCGCCTCGTCCTCAGAAAGAAAAGATTTGAGTATATCACTCCTCTTTTGCAACATCTCCACTGGCTACCCGTCTCACACAGAATAAAGTACAAGATCAGCACTCTATGTTCAACTGTATTCACAAATCTGCCCCTTCCTATCTCTGTGGCTGCCTTCACCTCTACACTCCATCTTGCTCGCTGTGATCGGCTTCGGATCCACTCTGTTTACGCATACATAGATTCAAACACTCGACTGTTGGCCACCGTTCTTTCTCTGTCTCTGGACCTTGCAATTGGAATGAACCTCCTTTTTCTCTACGTCAGGTCTCCGCACTCAGCTCTTTCCAGTCTGGTCTTAAAACCCACCTCTTCCCAAAATAGTCTCCCTTCCCTGCCTCTTCCTTGTCTTCAGTTTTTCCAGTTTTAGAGTTATGCATGCGTGTGAATGACTGGTGCGAAAGCGCTTTGATTTGTCTCTGCACGAGATTCAGTGCTATATAAATAATTATAATAATTATTATTATTATTATTATTTTGCTGTGACCTTATTACAGATTTAGTTAATCTCCTGACGTGCGCCTGATAAGACTTTAAACAACACAAATTCAATTAGATTCCAGGTAATCAGAGTGTTTATGAATTTAGCTAATACAGATCTAGTGCAGCAAAGTATTTGTGTGAATGGTCACAGGTAGTGCGATAAACAAACACACTGTTTAGTAGTCGCCGTTATGTGCAGTCAGTGAGTGTAGTGACCTCATTTCAAGACAAATTTAGCCATTGAAGGAAGTGGTGGTAGATCTATGTGCCTGAAAATGTTCAGATAGCATCACAGTACATGCGTGCAACACATGTTTCCATTCAGTTGTCTTTGGCTACAACTTCTATATTTGTCTTCAAAACATTTTAAGTTAAAGGGTTTGCCGGTCAAGGTCATCTGGTTTTACTGTGACCAAATTGCATGTTTAGTGCTAAATCTATTAAGCAAAGTGTCTGAAACGAATAATATACTAATAATAATAATACAAGTCATTGATTGATTGAAAATCAAAAGTGATGCTCAAAGGAAAGACAACATTTAGATCTGCAGTTACAGTGATGCGGCCAGTGCGTGAAGGGTAACCTACATTTATAGCTATTTGTAGCCAAACGAGGAAAGTGTCAACATGCCTATTGCCTGTATATGTTCAGATAGAGTCACAGTTTATGTGTGCAACAGATCATGCTTTAACTTCACAAGCTAACTGTTGGGATTCGTTGAGAATTGCTGCGAGCCGCTTAGCAGATGATGTTTTCGAAGACGCCGTATTTGTTCACTTCACGTTGCGTCGATTTTAAGAACACACAGGTCCTTCGATGAATTTTTGTAAGTCACATACACCTCAGAATGAAACAACATCAATTAATACATTCCACAGAAAGCCTGAACTTTTTTTTTTTTCTTTTTCGAACTTTGAGTCGGACATTGGCTAAATTCGAAGAATCGGTGTGACCCGGCTAAAGTCGAAACTTACAGAGGGCAGCCAGTAAAACCGTTGAAAACCAACTACATTCATACGCTATCTTGATTCAGGAGGTTTGGGGAAGACGATTAATGCCTGTTCACTACTTATTTTCATTTATTGCTTCGCAGACCGGAGTTTCTCCGTCTTCGTTGCTTTCAGCATGCAACTGAGGGCAAAAGAGTGCAGTATTTTTGACTCACTTGTGTAAACAAAGTGAGTCTATGTTTTAACCCGGTGTTCGGTTGTCTGTGTGTGCGTCTGTGTGTCCGTGGTAAACTTTAACATTGACATTTTCTCTGCAAATACTTTGTCAGTTGACACCAAATTTGGCATAAAAATAGGAAAAATTCAGTTCTTTCCAGTCATCTTGTTTAAAACAATATTGCACCTGTGGGATGGGCACAAAAAAAAAGAAAAAGAAAAAAAAAGAAGCCTAATTATATGCAAACTGCATTTACTGTTACATTTATATTTTTTGTATTCTCTAAACTTGGCACTTTGATCTGATATTCTGACCCAACAACAAGAGCAGTCATTATTATCATTTTTTGTTCAAACAGGAACTTCTTTTGCTAAGCATGGAAGTTTTATTTATTTTGCAAACGTTTTGGTGCAGATAGTAAAAAAGGGAAATTACTCTAATTAATGCTAGGGGACTTAATTTGCTTTCAACTGATCTTTCTCATCTTAAACATTACATTTTGAAATTATACTCAATACATAAAAAGCTTGGATTTTTTTTTTTTTTTAAGTGTATCACAAGTGAGTCTTGAAGGCCTTGCCACTCTTGTTCTACATGGTTTTGACAGGCATGCACCAGAAAATATTGAAAATACTACAGTTCCAGGATTTTTTGTGCAAAGATACTTACCGACAGCAAAGATAAGACGTCGAAGATACGATATCTATTAAAATCCCAATCTTCATTATTTTGACCCTAACCACTTGTTCTTGTGAACAGTCAAGAATCGCTGGATGCGACTCTGGCCGGGTGTTCGTGTGCTGCGTCACAGATGGTAACGCGACACTTGCCAAACCAGTGCGTTGACGTCACAGCGATTTGGCGCCAAAACTGTCGCCAAGAAAGTCGCACACATATGGGGCGCTTTTCGCGCCACTAAACGTCACCATCGGCTTCCGGTGATGTTCTCATTGGTCAAAATGATCGGTTTATTCCGTTGACGAACTGAACAAGGATTTCCCGGGCTACTGCCGTGAATTGATCGGCATTGTTTGTCACGGGAAGAAGGTGACTGTGTAAAGCGGTCGGATTTTGATCCATGAAAAATCGGTCGGAATTAGATCACCTTACCCTACATTTATCTTCATCGACATATTCAATTTCAAAAGAAACAATGATATATGACGTCATAAGCCGTCATGGTTTAAGTCGACCTCGCTTAAGTTGTCTCATCATGTAAGTCGACACAATTACTTGGTCATGGCCAGGAGCCTGTCTTTTCTCAGAAAAGTTTCCTCACTTAACCCGACCTCGTTAAGTGGACACCTCGCATGCAACGACAATTTTTTTGTGCCCATGTAAAGTTTACAGGAAAAGTCGACACAAGCATATAGAATGTTCATGCTGGCTGAGAGAGTAATGACATCCTGATCGCTGGTTTCCCATGTAAAATCACACTCGAAGTGTAATTTCACGCCATGGTGTTGGCCTTCCGAAGACTGGTAGAAAGCAATCGCTTTGTGCATTGTGTTCAAGCTGTGCACTACGAGCCATGGGCTGAAAAATCGAATTTGCAAACAAATCCCGAGATCAAAGCCGATAAAGAAGGAAAAACGAATTCCCGTGTCACTTTGAACTGGAATGCTGCTTTTTTTTTTTTTCTTTTTTTTTTTAAATCCATTCCAAACACCATTTTCTACCAACACACATACACAAAATGAATAAATACATGTAAACCCATAGATAAAACTAATAACCAAATGTTTAGCATGCATCGTGTACCAATACAACAAAGAACCAGGAAAAGTTAAATTTATCACATCTTCAGGCATTTGCTTGTGTCTTATTTGATATTCATGTCAGCAAACTGAATATCTTCAGATATAACGTTATTTGCCCTTTGTTTCTTTTGGTGAATGATCTGCCTCGCATACAGTAGCTCTGATATGACCAGATACGTCAATGTCCGCCTAAATCCGATGTTCTGATCGTCTCGTCTGCTTCTCTGATTATGGTAATAAGGGGGTCCAGTGCAGCCATCAAACGCCACAGTTATAGTCATTCCGAAGTGTTGTATGTAGAATAGAATAGAATGTGTCTTTATTACCAAGTGTACCGGGAGTCACAAGGAATATTGGGGGGGATAGTACATAGCAATGTACGACCACAAATCGAAAATCATACACAAACACAGATACAGTAGAAATTAAGATACATACAAGTGCATATCAATATAAAAACTTGTGCATACTCACACATGCACGCACAGCACACATGCACACATGTGCACGCGCGCGCGCACACACACACACACACGCTCACACACACGCTCACACACACACACACATACAGACACACACACACGTTTGAACAGAAGCCGCATATTACATGTGGATGGGGCTGATGACTTGATCTTCAGGTAGATGGTTGTTGATTGTTTTAGCAGTTCAAGCCATTCCTTGCAATGAACGTTTTGTTCTCTTCTTTGAAATGTGTATATTACAGCGACATTAATCCAGTATGGAACATCAATCAAATTAAAAGTTAAGTTGCACTTGCAGAAGCTGTTGATATCAGGAAAAAGAAAGTGGATAGTCATGATACGTAATCATCACTGATTATCTGAATAACATGTTGCAGCTGTATACACTTGATGGTCTTATTGAAAATAACTGCCCATTTTTGACTCACTTGTGTAAACAAAGTGAGTATGTTATAATCCGGTGCACTTGTGCAAACAAAGTGAGTCTATGTTATAACCCGGTGTTCAGTTGTCAGTCTGAATCTGTGTCTGTGTCTGTGTGTCCGTGGTAAACTTTAACATTGCCATTTTCTCTGGAAATGAAATCTTCACAGTCATACCAATAACAGGTTGTACGTGTCCCGAATTTAACCGTATTTCTGATTCATTAACGGTTTATGTCGTTGATGCTCGATGCGGATTCCGAAAACACTGTTACCCCTTTGCAGCTGCCCGAATGAAGACAGTGTCTGGTAAGAAGACAACATGACCTCGGTTTTCTTGTTCGCAATTAAAAGCAAAGCAATACAAATTCTGGACAGAACAGAAACAGTGACACTAATAACATTATTGACGTATTTACTGCATATGAATATTCTAGACACTGAATTAACTAGAATGAACATAAAATTTGAATCGACCATTCCACTGAGCTAAGGTGAACATTGTCTAGACTGGTCTGTGCAAATCTTGACAAAACATGTTGCAAAGCCTGACGTGATGGTAACGTCTCCTTTACCACCAATTTAAGAATTTCTTAAATAATCATCCACGTGTTTACTGCATATAAATATTTTCAAGTGGATACTGTAGGGGTGCAAGTCGTCTGGCATATGCCTGAAATCCGGGTTCCGGCATGGAGAAATTTTGTTTTGGTAGTTTCCAGCATGCATTAATTTGTGTCGCCTGGTCACTTTTTTTTTTCAAGTTCAGTGACGTCATTTTGTATGTGACGAAACTCGAACTAAAAAGAAAACTACTGGAGATAGACGCATTGCCTCGCTCTCTGGAGATTTAGCGATGAAAAGTGCGTTCACCAAACATATTTTGTGACAGCATGATACTGATCGTCTTTTTGACGAAATGTCCCAGGCCTGACAACCCTTCCTTTCACTCACAGTTGCACTTGATACCGCGCCTCCGCGTGCCTGGGGAAAAAAAAAAAGCTCCCACAGTGGAGCGCACGCAAGCGCGCGCACACACACACACACATGCATGTGAAAACAGAAAAAACAGGTTGTTTTTGCGATCGATTATTGGCAACACTTTGAAAAGCCCTATATGCTTTACCTTAGATTTGTGCAAATCCGGAGAGAAAAAGAAGTCGGGGTGGGGAGTATGAAACTTAAATGTGATAACGCGGAAGCTGTTGCGACGCTACTGCCGTTGTATCTCAAGAAGAAATGGTAGGATGGGGGGATTACTGTCACGTTCTTCACTTATCCGTCTCGATCAAAAAAGGCCCGTTTTTCGTCTGTTCTATGTTAATCCACCGAACCCTGATGCCAAAGATTGTACGTAAATTAGATCTGAGAGTGAAATGTTCTGTTTTCAGTTGATCAAATCAGGAAATCTAAGTGTGCTTCCGGGAGGGTAGGAGGAGGAGGGGGGCGCGGGGAGAGAGACGCTAGCAAAACACGATATACAGGATCCTGTGTTCGGGAGCGTACCCATGTGCCTACGGCCCGCAGACATAAATAGAATTTATAAGATCGTGCCCACGGCCTCGGCCTTGCGTGTGAATGTGTGTGTGTGTGTGTGCATACATACACACCATGCACGCTCTTCACGATAAACCTACATATGACCATATGTGATTACTATCTGGTAGAAAAAATGCACACATGCGCACACCCACACGTGCCCTATTTTATCATCGGACTCTTACACATAAACATGTACAGATGCACACTCAAAGGCACTTAACGGTAACAGTAAAAAGCAATACCACAGAAACTGTGGTATTATGCAAAACGTTCACACACACACACACACACACACACACACACACACAGAGTCACGACCCCCCTAGGGAAGAGGTCGAGAGCTGTTATAAAACCTAACACCCCTCCCTGTTAACCAGACAACACACACAGAATACAGATGTTTCTCTACCAGACAATTTTATTATCTTCACTCTTTCCGAAGCGCTGTAGTGGAAATTAAGGATTAAATAATATTTTGGTACTGATTTACGCACGCAACCATACACACAGCTTATACTTGAACAAAAAAGAGAGGCAAGGCCTTCAAGACTCACTTGTGATACACTTAAAAAAAAGAGAAAAGATCTAATCGTTAAAATGTGTTCTGTATTTCTTATTATAAAGGTTCGGGTTAAAAAAAACAACAACAAAAAAACCCCCAAAACCAACCAACCCTGAAGGCAGATTCGAACCCCGCGTGTTCAGGTGAGAAGAAACTGTCTTACCCATTACACTATCGTGGCTCCTAAACTTACGTTCAAAAATTTAACATTTAATGAACATGCTTTTTAAAGGGCGATAAATCGATTCCGGTATTCGCAGTGAGAACGCTGTTTAAATCATTATTCTGGTGTATCTTGGGCATTCAAAAAATCTTTAAGGGCAATTAAGATTTCTTTTTAAGTCCGCGGTAAAGGAGACGTGGCTATCGCCGCAATCACACTGCTGTTTTCTCTGGATCTAGATAGATGTACAAGTTTAGTTACACCATAGATGTACAAGTTTAGTTACACCCGCTGGGAATGTAGACACGGTCAATTCAATTTCTCTTTTATGTTCATTCTAGTTTTATAGTTTTAAAGTTGATATGAAAATTGAGTATTTTGTTAAACTAATAACATATAGAGCCATACGTTGTATTAAGTGAAAAGGACTTCATTTTGAGAAAAGTCAAGACTGGAAATTTTTACGTTTCATCAAGGGTATTAACTCTCATGGTTTATTATTTTAAACTGTGAATTCCGACTGATTTTGTTGATATTTTTTATGGCAGTTTGGGGCGTAATCCAGTAAGTGATGAGGCGTTTACAATTCTTTCTCTGAATAAATATTTAACTGTCTCCCTCTCCAACTTTCCATCACATGTTATCGTGTATTGTCGATTGAATAGAGGCCTATAGGACTGAACGGGCAGGTCAACTACTTGAAACAAAATGGCGTCCTTCACGTTCGCGATAATATGAGCACATGCTTAGCAAAAGTTCCTGTTTGAACAAAAAAATGATAAAAATGACTGCTCTTGATGCTGTGTCAGAATATCAGATCAAAGTGCCAAGTTTAGAGAATGAAAAAATATAAATATAACAGGAAATCCATTTTGCATATAATTTAGCTTCTTTTAATTTTTTTTATTATTATTATTTTTTTTGTTTTGTTTTGTGCCCATCCCAGAGGTGCAATATTGTTTTAACAAGATGACTGGAAAGAACTGAATTTTTACTATTTTTATGCCAAATTTGGTGTCAACTGACAAAGTATTTGCAGAGAAAATGGCAATGATGAACTGAGTAATATTCACGTGGTTCGTGCACAGTCCGAGAATTTTACCCGAACTGAAGGATGGGAGGAGGAGGAAACGTGAAAGGAGAGGGTGGAGAAAAAACGAAGACAGGCCACACGCCCCAACTGTTGTCACAAGTTGTCACACACACACACACACGCGCGCGCGCGCGCGCGCACACACACACAAATGGGCGCACGCTCGCACGCACTCACACACACATTTTCATACACATAACAAACTGGCGCGCGCGTGCGCGCGCGCACACACACACACACACACACACACACACACACACACACACACACAGGCAACCGCACCCACACTCCTTTCTCCGTCCTCATGCTCTCACATCACTGTCAAGTAATCAGTCTGGATGGGAAAAGGTACGTTTTTAAATGGTAGGGAAGGATAGGCCTTATAGTAATGGGTGAAGAGATATGTTTTCAGGCCTGACCTGAAACTGAAAGATTTCAGACTGATTGTATCGGAGGAGTATGATAGACTTCTAGAGCTCAGCTACTGAGAAAAAAATGCTCGTTGGCCATGCTGTTTGCGTGTGAAATTAGGAAGCTGAAAGAGCCTGGTGTCAGTTGAGGACCAAAGGGTCCTGACGGGATTGATTTATTTTCTTATTTTAATAGTGCTTCATATGCCTTCTTCACTGGGGGAAAAACACCTTTTTACCCTGTTTATTTTTCTTTCTTTCTTACTTTATAACTTTTTTCTTTATTTCTTTCACGTGGAATAGGCAACAACATTATTACAAAAATTATGAATCAAATTTCTCGAAGAAAGAAAAAAACTCAGTTCAGATATCTACTGATCATTAAAACAATAAGAGGAGAAATGTTGAAGACAGGACAGAAACCGTACCAGAATGTGATGGCACCTCTGCTGGACGCACTTTCCACGGCTTCCCTTCAATACGTCGCTGTCCAGATGAAAATGAATAAAACACATGATTTTATACAATGCTCATTGCCAACAATTAACATCACACTCATACTTGAGATTGATACCCATATGCACATGTTGTAATGCGTGACATCCATAAATGATAACAAAATATATGTGATATCAATTAACCTTGCATGGAGTGTGTGTGTGTGTGTGTGTGTGTGTGTGTGTGTACTTGCGCTCGTGCGTGTGATGGTGGTTTCGGGGTTAAGTTTCCTGAGCGAATATGTAAAAACATATCGATGTGCACTGTTGTTGTGCAATATTTACGTTCTTTGTAAAATCAGTTTACGTCACTTCTCTGTTCGTCTGTCTGTCGTTTTCCTTTCTGTATCCACTGGATCCAGATGTTAGGGATGGAATTGATGGAATTGAACATAGTGCTCCAGCATTATACTCACTGTTTTGAACACGTACACAGCTTACCTCTTTCAATGGTCTATTCGCTGTGTGACTGAATATATGTTTGATTTGAATAATCCCCTTTCTTGCCAGTGTTGGAAGAAGAGCGGATTATTTTGTATGCTATTAATGAATCATCGAACAATAACTGGTTTTGGAAGGTAGTTTGTGTAACTTCTAGTTTCGTGATATTCTTGTAATCTATGCACGTTTTTATTACATTTTTCCAGAATTCATTATCCACACACATACACACACACACACACACACACACACACACACACACACACACACACACACACACAGAGAGAGAGAGAGAGAGAGAGAGAGATTCTGTGTTGTATGCCACTTTGTGCCCATCTTCATCTTCCTTGCTCTCCTTGGCCCACGTGCACAGGTGACAGTGGAGTTCAAGTTGACTTTTCTCAAGATCAATGACATCGACACCCTCAGTCAGCAGTTCGAGGCAGAGGTGTATGTCCAGTCCAAGTGGGAAGAACCAGCACTGGCAGGATTGGACAGTGAGGTCAGTGGAGAGTCAGGTCTGCGATGGCCTGGAATCAGATTCAAAGTCGTGAATGGTCGGGTTATGTGAGGGTTAGCTGATTAACTGGAAACCTGCTTTCTTCCTTTCTTCTTTCTTTTCCTCCTCCTCCTCTACCTTTTTTCCCCTTCTTCCTTATTGTCCTTCTCCTCCTTTTCACAATCTTCTCCTGTTGTCCCTTCTTTAAAATTCCACGTACTGCCCACCCCCATCTTCTGTTTCTCCTTATTCTTAATTGGAGGAGGTGGACGTAGCCTCCATGATACTGAGATTTTGTGTGTGTGTGTGTGTGTGTGTGTGTGTGTGTTTACGCACATCGTCAGTCTGCGTAATAACCATGTCTTCCTGTTTGTCTGTCTTGTTTGAAATACGTAAGTAAGTATTCAAGTGTGTCTTTTCATTGTATGCTTTGACATTTTCATTTCTCTTGAAATTATGTTTCTGTCAATAACGAGTTTAATCCGATACAGAAAAATTCAGTTCTTTCCCTGCTTTATGATCAAAATGACAATTGTAACTACAATATGATCGTGACAGGCTGTTGCGTGTTAGGGAACAGGTAGGTGAGTCCAGTGTGCTGAGATCTCACTTCAGTTCACTGTGTCATGATATTCAATTGTCAACCATGAACACTGACCGGTCAACACGCAAGGCTCAGCCCGCGAGAAAACGCGGAAAGCGAGGTGGGGCCCGTTCAAGGTTACACCAACGATGTTTTCGCCCTCCTCTACCCAGTATGTTCCTATCGAACGTTAGATCTCTACCCAACAAAAGTGAAGAACTTACATGTAACATTCAGACGAGGAGGGACTACAAAGAGTGCTCTGTGTTTTGTTTCACTGAAACATGGCTCAACCCGGACATCCCTGACAGCGCCGTTCAACCACCAGGCTCAGTCACTGTCTACAGAGCTGACCATACTGCTGTCTCAGGCAAGCAAAGGGATGGCGGTGTGTGTTTCCTCGTGAACACACGATGGTGCTTGCTTCCCTGAGGTGGAATTTTTCACCATCCAGTGCCGACCCTTCTACCTCCCACGAGAAATGACTTCAGTGACGCTGATCTGCTAGCAGACGAAATTAATAAGTACGAGAACAGTTGACACCTCCATCAAGAAGGCGTACCACACGATCCGCCGTGCTCTTTGGGGCAGTTCGATCACAGCATGATGTATCCGGTGCCGGAGTACAAACAAAAACTAAAAGCCGAAAAACCAGTCGTGAAAACTGTCAAACAGTGGTTGGACCCTGCTTTAAAGACCTTGCAGAACTGTTTTGAATGTACAGACTGGAGTATTTTTAAAGACTCTGCAGGGAACTTAGATGAATATACTGACACAGTGTGTGATTACATTTCTTTTTGTGAAAGTCTGTGCATTCTAACAAAAAATATCAAAATATTTTAAAACGACAAAATTTGGTGTAACGGGGCTGTTAGGCAAAAACTAAAGGAAAAAGAGAGAGCGTTTCGTGAAACTGATGATAGAACAGTCCACAATAAGACAAAAAGAAGTGTTGAAAAATGCAGCAAGAAGGCATAGTTTTTATATAGGAAACATTTAGAAGAACATTTGTCTGCAAACAACTCTAGGAATGTGTGGACCTTGCTGCAGAACATCACTGATTACAAAATGACCCACCAGACAGTCGACATCACTGACAGAACTCTTCCAGACAAACTGAACACATTCTACTCCAGGTTTGACAAACCATTGTCTATTTCCGACGTGGTTGCACCCAAAATCACCCCCACTCCCCCTTTCATAGTACAAGAGAATGAAGTCAGACGCCACTTCAGTCATCTGAAAATGAGAAAAGCCGCTGGCCCTGACAACATTTCACCAGGCCTATTGAGAAAGTGTGCAGTCCAACTATCTTGTGTATTCACTGACATATTTAGCATGTCCCTTCAGTCATGTGTGGTACCACACTGCTTTAAGAAATCAACAATTATTCCTGTTCCAAAGAAAGCTCAGCCTAATTGTCTCAATGATCATCATCCCGTAGCCTTAACATCAGTCGTCATGAAAACATTTGAATTCCTGATTCTGCAATTCCTAAAATCTTGCGTTCCTATATCTTTTGATCCCTTTCAGTTTGCCTACAGAGCCAACAGATCAGTTGAAAATGCCATTAGCTTAGGTCTCTACCACGTTCTCAGACATCTCGAAAATCCTAACCTTTTCATTGACTATAGCTCTGCGTTCAACACAATAGTACCATCAAAACTATATTTGAAATTGAAAGACCTCTCGCTGCCTGAATCAATTTGTGCATGGATGATTGGATCCAAGATTTTCTAAGATGCAGACCGCATGTTGTTAAAGTTGGTGACCTCACCTCCTCCAAATGTATTCTCAACATAGGCACCCCACAGGGATGTGTTCTATCCCCACTGTTGTACTCACTATTCACACATGACTGTGCAACTCGTAATGAATGTAACACCATGGTCAAGTTTGCCGTCGATACTACTCTAGAAGGGCTGATTACGAACAGTGATGAGTCAAAATATAGGAAAGAAGTACTAGAACTTGTCAGCTGGTGTGATCAAAACAACTTAGAACTCAACGTATCAAAAACAAAAGAATTAATTTTCGATTTCAGGAAGACTAGGTGTGACCCTCACCACTTTTCATTAAAAACAAGCAAGTAGAGATCATCAGCGAATTTAAATTTATCGGACTGATCATTTCCAACGATTTGAAATGGGAGAAAAATACGGGAAAAAATGTTAAGAAAGCACAACAGCACCTGTACTTTCTTCGGCGCCTCAGAAAATTTGGAATTAGAAAAGAACACATGGTCGATGTCTACTGAACAGTCATTGAAAGTGTGTTAACTTTCGCTATTACTGTTTGGTAAGGAAACATTTCCAAGGCAGAAGTCACAGCCCTGAACAGAATCGTAAAAACTGCCACCAAGATTACCGGGGCTGATCTACCTTCTCTAGAAGACATATAAGCGGCTACTCAAAAAAGCAAAATGAATCAGCCAGGACGAATCACATCCAGCTTATGGGATTTTCGAGATGCTCCCCTCTGGTCGACAGTACAGAAGTATAAGGACGAAAACCAATCGCTTCGCCAATAGCTTTTTTTCCGAAAGCAGTTAATGCCCTGTCTCTCGAACAAATCCGGTATGATAACTAGAATTGTGCAATCAACAACCATCTACCTGAAGATCTAGTCATCAGCCCCATCCACATGTAATATGCGGCTTCTGTTCAAACGTGTGTGTGTGTGTGTGTGTGTGTGTGTGTGTGTGTGAAAGAGAGAGAGAGTGTTTGTGTGAGTGTGTGTGTGTGTGCGTGCGTGCGTGCGTGCATGTGTGTGTGTGTGTGTGTGTGTGTGTGTGTGTGTAGTACGTGCATGTGTGAGTATGCACAAGTTACTTTTCTTGATATGCACTTGTATGTATCCTAATTTCTACTGTATATGTGTGTATGATTTTCGATTTATGTTCGTACCTTGTTATGTACTATCCCCCCCTCCGCCCCCCCCCCCCCACCCACCCCCAATATTCCTTGTGACCCCGGTACACTTGGTAATAAAGACATATTCTATTCTATTCTATCCTATTCTGTTCTAAAAAGGCAAACAGTTTCAACAGTCATTTTACTGGGTTTCTTTTTTTTTTCTTTTCACAAACTTAAGCATTTTAACTTTCATATCGACAGTCCCAAATAGTCATTTATTCTGCTTTGTATGAAAGTTACATTGAAGCATACATCTGCCATGAGCATCAACATTATGGTATGTAATGGGAAATCAATCTGAATATATCATCGGTACGATTGGTGTTTTTGTTACAATCTTTCAGAGCCGGAAAGTCGTGATGAATTAAGAGAAACTTTGATATTATAATCTTAAACAATGAAATGCTAATCGATATGGACTGCTAAGATGGAATTGTTCTTTCAGTTTTGTTGTTGTTCGTGCGCCTTGAAGGCTTTTGCCTCGTGTTTTTTTGTTTGTTTGTTTGTTGTTGTTTTTTGACTCACTTGTGTAAACAAAGTGAGTCTATGTTTTAACCCAGTGTTCGGTTGTCTGTGTGTGTGTGTGTGTGTGTGTGTGTGTATGTGTGTGTCTGTGTGTCTGTGTGTCCGTGGTAAACTTTAACATTGCCATTTTCTCTGCAAATACTAAGGGCAAAAGAGTGCAGTATTTTTGACTCACTTGTGTAAACAAAGTGAGTCTATGTTTTAACCCGGTGTTCGGTTGTCTGTGTGTGTGTATGTGTGTCCGTGGTAAACTTTAAACTGACATTTTCTCTGCAAATACTTTGTCAGTTGACACCAAATTTGGCATAAAAATAGTAAAAATTCAGTTCTTTCCAGTTATCTGGTTTAAAACAATATTGCACCTCTGGGATGGGCACACAAAAATAATAAAAGAAGCCAAATTATATGCAAACTGAATTTACTGTTATATATATATATATTTTTTTTTTTTATTCTCTAAACTTGGCACTTTGATCTGATATTCTGACACAACAAGAGCAGTCATTTGCATCATTTTTTGTTCAAACAGGAATTTCTTTTGCTAAGCATGGAAGTCATATTTATTTTGCATGTCTTTGGTGCAGATAGTATATTAATCTGTAATTAATGCTAGGGGGCTTAATTTGCTTTAAACTGAATTTTCTCATCTTAAACATTACATTTTGAAATTATACTCAATACATAAAAAGCTTGTTTGTTTTACTCTCCGTGTACAGGGCTTTCACTATGTTCATTCGCCCAAGTAGTCTTTTTCGGAAAATACTAAAATCAATACGGTGAGTGGACTTTATAGATCTGTTGGCTGAGCCCTGAAGGTCAAGGGCAAAAATCAATTGCGTAGACATATTTATACATATTCAAAGCACGTGCTCTCATTCTTCACGAGCGCGAACGACGCCATTTTGTTTCAAGTTGTTGACCTGCCCGTTCAATCCTATATTCAATGGACAATACACGATAACATGTGATGGAAAGTTGGAGAAGGAGACCATTAAATATTTATTCAGAGAAAGGTCTGTGAACGCCTCATCACTTATTGGATTATGCCCCAAACTGCCATAAAAATATCCACAGAATCAGTCGGAATTCACAGTTAAAAATAATAAACCATGAGAGTTAATACCCTTGAATTGATGAAACGTAAAAATTTCCAGTCTTGACCTTTCTCAAAATGAAGTCCTTTTCACTTCATACGACGTTTAGAAGTACTTGTACTTGGCTCTACATGTTATTAGCTTAACAAAATACTCAATTTTCATATCAACTTTATAAAACTAGAATGAACATAAAAGAGAAATTGAATCGACCGTGTCAACCGGGTGTAACTAAATTTGTACATCTATCTTGATCCAGAGAATACGGCTAAATGTTACAGTGTAATTGCGGCGATAGCCACGTCTCCTTTACCGCGGACTTAAAAAGAATTTTTAATTACCCTTACAGATTTTTTGAATGCCCAAGATACACCAGAATGATATGATTTAAACAGCGTTCTCACTGCGAATACCGGAATCGATTTATCGCCCTTTAAAAAAGCATGTTTAAATGATGTATTTTTGAACGTCATTTAAGGAGCCACGATAGTGTAATGGGTAAGACAGTTTCTTCTCACCCGAAAACGTGGGGTTCGAATCTGCTGTTATGAATTCTTTCTTTTTTTTCTTCTTTTTTCTTTTTCTTTTAACCCGAAGCTTTATAATAAAATAAAGAATACAGAACACGTTTTAACGATTAGATTTTTTTTAAGTGTATCACAAGTGAGTCTTGAAGGCCTTGCCTCTCTTGTTTGTTTTTTGGTGTTTTTTTTTGGTTTTTTTGTGGTTGTTTTTTTGTTGTTGTTGTTGTTTTTTTGGGGTGGGGGGTTGTTTGTTGTTTTTTGTTTGTTTGTTGTTGTTGTTGTTTGTTTGTTTTGTTTTTAGTAGGGGTGGTTGGTAAGGGGAGAGGATGAGCGAGATATTTTATTGGTCACAACTTCTTGCTTCTAAGCACAGTGATGATCGGAGACCTGATCTGATCTGACTTGTGGTTTGACCTGTCTTGACTCGCTCCCCCCCACCACCACCCCCATGCACGCTGGCTGTTTGGGATGGCGGTTAAGGAACTGGACAAACTGTTACCCTGCGACCTGTGGGACCCACAGCTCATCATCGTTAACATCGCCGGTGACTTCGACCAGGAGATTCGCTCCTTCGTGGTGCGCTATGAGCAGGGCTACAAGAACCCCGTCGTCCTGCACCGCTGGCGCTTCAAGGGGCTGTTCAGGAAGGCTCTGGAGCTGCGACACTTCCCCTTTGACGTGCAGGTTAGCTGGAGGCTGGAAGGGGGGGGGGAGGGGAGCTGGTTGGGAGTGGCGGTGACATGGGATGGGGAAGGGTGATGTGAGATGATGCGGTGTATGGGGGTGGTGGTGTACATGACATGGGGTGGTGTGTGTGGTGGGGGGAGGTGGAGGGGGTCGGGAGTGGGGGCGGTAAGTTAAGTCCGGGGCGGTGTAGATCGAGCGGGTTGCTGAGCTCCATTGGTGGCGGATGATAATTTTTGCGACATCAGTACGCAGGTTTGCACTGCAATCCAGACAGCTGTACTGCTGTGCTGTACCGGTGCATATTTATTTGTTGTCTTCCTGATGAAAAAATATCCAGTTTCAAATAGCAGTGATACTGTAGACTTTTAAAAGGTAGTCACTTCCCATAGTGTACGTGTGCTTTAGAACCCAGATAAGGTTATGAAAAGACTAAAGACTGACACAGGAAGGGGATAAATGAGAGGGGAAGGGATGTTTAGAAATAAGGCTTCCACAGATCTCGTCATTCAGAGATCCACAACTCTGCCTTTCCAGACAGCCCCATAATGAGAGTATGGGGTCACAAGGTCACCAAAAATTAAAGCTTTCTTTTTGGAGATTGTGATCTCTATTGGAAGTCAAAGATCAATTTCACACTATGGCATATTAAAGAAGCTTTGTGGGTAAAAGAACAGTTCTTGCTTCCTATCATCACCAAGCGTAGTACACTGATCGGTCATGATATGTGATATCAAATTCCCCAAAGAGCCAAAGTCTCGGTTAGAACAAGACAGAATGGAATGTGCAGAGCAGAGCTTGTTTTTGTAGGCTTTTTTTTGTACAGTATTTTGGTGTGACAAGAACATAACCATTTCAAAAAGTCAAGTGAAAAGGCCAATATTAAAATGTCCTGTGACTGATCAGACCGTCACTCAGTCAGTCCTTCACTTTGTGGGCCGACAGGACCTGACCATCCAGCTGTCTACAGAGCGATCCTTCGAGGAGATCAAGATGACCCATGACAAACAGCAGCTGAGTTCTGTCAACACCCGCACCTTCCAGGTAACCTACTGCTTCATGTGCCGTGCTCACTCAGGCATCGTCTTTCTGTCAGTAAACGTGTCAGTAATCTCTCTTCTTGAGAAAATAAAGTATTGTTGTATCTTGTGAAATGAAAGGTTCGACTTTTTGTCAGCATACATGTCAACAATTTCACTTTTGGAGAGAATGACAAACTCTTTGCATTTTGTAAAACGAAAGCCAGGATATCAATCTTCTTAACTTGATTTTTCAGGGACTGAAGTATGTAAAATGTTTTTTACGTTGTTTTCAGTAGTTTAATTTAGTTTAAAGTTTAAACTTTAAGTGGGCTGAGCGAGACGTATGTTAATTGATATTTTAATGTTGTTTTGGTTGATCCGTTACTTTGCGTTCTCTTCAACTGGTGTTAAGAACTGCCAAAGGGGCTATTTGCGGTCGGCTGGGCTGTAATTGATTTGATTTGATCCCCCACCTCCCACCCCACGCCCTGTTGCCGGGTGCAGGATTCCCAAGAGTGGAGCATCTACAACCATGTGCAGTGTGACTACCGCAACACCACCGTGCAGTACGCCTCCTCCACCATCCACCCCATCCTCGTCTTCAGCTGCCGGGTGCGGCGCCGGGTGGGCTACTTCATGTGGAACATCGTCTTCATTGTGGTCAGTGGAGGGAGGAGGAAGGTGTTGAGGGGTAGGTGGGTGTCACATGATCAGAGTTCATCCAAAGCAAGAGAGGTGGACAAATTCCACTGTATTATTATTTCCAGACAATTAGGTTTTAGAAACTCTTTCCCCCTCGCTTCTTCTTTTCTCCCGCCACCCCTCCCCTTCTCTCTCTCTCAGTCTCCCAGTCTCCCTCTCCTTCACCACCACCACCTACACTACATGTATCATCAAAAGTCTGTATCTCTCGTCTACACACACACACACACACAACAAATATATATATATATATATATATATATATATATATATATATATATATGTATGTATATAATGTATAATATAATGTGGTATGGTGTATAATGCAAAAAGTTAAGTAACAACACACACACGCGCGCGCGCGCACATGCACACGAGTACAGTTATGTTAGAGGATGTGTGACTCGTGACGCACAGTTCCTGTTACTAGTATTCTATCACTGCTTTCTCAATCACGGTCTCCCTTCGACACCACACACCACGTATACACAATGTATGAGGACCTTTCAATAAGTATTGCAATACAGCGATTCAAGTAAAGTTACAAACCTTCTGCATACTCCACTTTTTCAAAGAACTCTCCTCAGCGTGTATG
The DNA here is from genome assembly GCF_041734735.1 of Babylonia areolata. NCBI lineage: Eukaryota > Metazoa > Mollusca > Gastropoda > Neogastropoda > Buccinidae > Babylonia > Babylonia areolata. The sequence continues at coordinate 5,338,741 of NC_134897.1, forward strand.
CACTTCATCATCCACTGAAACCAAGTTGTTATGACGTCAGCCCACGTGACCTGGGGTATGTCCATAATGAGACCCTCGAAGAAGGCTCGAGCATCTTCTGCACACTGAAACTTTTTTTCCCCTTCAACTGCTGATTCACCTCGGGGATCAAAAAACCAGTCGTAATGGGCTAATACGGGAGATGGGTGACCAGTTCAGGAAGTCTAGATTGGCAGCAGCTGTGTGAGCTCGGGCATTGTCATGATGCAGCAGTAGCCCTCTTGTTCCATTTCTTGGACGGCGTACACACCATGCTTTAAACACATTTGGGAGGCAGACAGTGACAAACCACTCAGAATTTACTGTCCTTCTTTATTAGAGGAGTGCAGTCGCAACATGGCCTGATTTTGCAAAGAAATATGCAACATCAACAGGACCAAGACAGAAGCCACCTGCTTCTCCCTGTCCCCAATGAAAGAGACCTTCACCCTCCAAACTGAAGGAGAGTCGATCCCTCAACAGGACACACCCACCTACCTCGGTGTGAAATTGGACCGCAGGTTATCCTGATCTCCTCACATCAGCACCGCCCAGAGCAAAGCCATATGCAAGATGGCTGCGATTAAGGAACTGGCCGGCACCAAGTGGGGAGCTAACATGAAGATCCTTACTCAAGTTTACACAGGATCAGTCAGATCTAATATGGAGTATGCCTCCAACGCCTGGGCAACAGCATCAAAGTCTAGCACAGAACCCTTGGCCAAAATCCAGAACGCCAGTCTGCGCCTCAACACAGGTGGCTTGAAGACCATAACCATCAATGCTCTGGCAGGAACTGCTGGACTCATGCCTCTGGAAGAGAGAAGAGATGAGAGACTGCTTCGCCAGAGTGAGAAGATGAAACGGCTTCCATCACACCCTCTATCTTTAAAACTCCAGGCCCCAAGCAAGAATAGGCCGAAGCGCAGAAGCACAAACCACCAGACCTATGGCCAGTGATTGCCTGACAGTAACCAACCTGTTGAACCCCTGCAAGACTCTGAAGACTGGTCACTTGATGTCCCCCCCCCCCCCACCCCCACCCCCACACCCCCCTTGTTGTCCTTGACATCCTTGGCATTCAGAGCAAAGGCCAGTTCCTGGATGCTGAGCTGAAGCTGCTGACCCTGGAAACACAGGATAAGGACTACCCGAGCACCACCTGGACCCGTGTATACACAGACGGCATGGCCGATAATGCTGTTAGGAACTGGGGAGATGGCAGTTCGGTAAGGCATTCCATCGCTACTGGCCTCACCTCAACGAATTTTAGAGCCGAGGCATCTGCGCTACTAGCTGCAGCCCAACTCCTCAGCCAGAGAGATATTTTGCCAGACCACACTCTCTTCCTCAGCGACTGCCGAGCTGTCTACAAAACCTCCAGAATGGGGGACAAAACCTTGCGGGGCATCCAGTCTGAGATGCATGCCCTAAGTGCCAGAACCACAACGGTCCTGCAGTGGATCCCCTCTCACTGCGGCATTGCAGGAAATGAAGAGGCAGACAAGCTGTCCAAAGCAGGAAGCAGGCTCACCCAATCTGCCCACCCCCTTAGCTTTGGGGATGCAAAGGGCATCCTGCACAGCCACTTCAGAAACAGCTGGCGAGAACGGCTACATCTGGGAGCAGAGGACAGCATCCATCAACTGAGTCGAGCTGAGCAAGTCTTCTTCCTCAGACTGCGCACGGGCCGCTGAACGTGAACGTTTTGATCAAGGTGACAAAAGTGGTCCATACCCTTGGGCGTTCAGTTTAGTAAGAGGCGAAAACATAACGTAAAATCATGCTGAACTGGTTTGACTTTTTGAGAAATCCTATCGTGCGGAGTTGTGGTTTCCCTATGCTGTAAAACAGGGACACAAACGCTCTGTTTTCAGTAGCTGAGCTTTTCTTTCTTTTTTTTCTTTTCTTTTTTTCTTCTTCCTTTTTTATGCTTAACAACAAGATTTCCTCACAAAAATCTTCACATCAGATTCTGTAAACGATTGCTGGGTGTACACAGTAAAGCGGTACTAGGTGAACTGGGACGATTCCTTGTAAGCGCGAAAGATATCTGTAATATCATCTGAATTTGGATACATACAGCAGATTCACTTCAGAATTCAAGTATAAAATAGTGCAATAAAAATATGATTGAAAAAAACGATAAATACCAGTGGCTTTATTTTGTTTGATCTGTTCTTGTCTTACTTGGTTTTGATCATGATTGTTTGAACCCGCGTACACTGAATGTTAACAGATTAAATATTTGCACTCTTGAATGAATTGGAATGTCAGTATAAAAGCTTTTGGAGAAAGCAGAAAAACGAGAATAAATCTAAGTTAACATTCTGCAGTTATGTTTTTCATAAGAATACAAAATAATAAGCATATAATCGCCATGTGCAAAATTCGCATAAGTGTACTTGATCACCACATAAAAAGAGGCAGACGCTGTGTAAATATAAGGTGTAGTAGAAGATGTGTATCGTTTTCTCAACAAATGTTTTAGTTATGAACATTTACGAGAAGTTCAATTGAACGATGAAAGTCTGCATTAAGAAATTTGGATAATACTGATACAGTCAATCAGTTGTGTAATTACTAACCTGAACAACCTCGACAAGCAAATTTCATGTATGAATGCTACAAAGTACACATCAGATTATCACTCACACATCAGAAATATCCATATAATTCATCATTCATTCACACATCTTATAATCAGATTGGTTGGTTTTTACCCATTTTTGTTGTCTTTAAACATTTGTTTATGCTTTTCATGACAAATAAATATGATTCTGATGATTCTGACTCACACACACACACACACACACACACACACACACACACACGCACACACACACATTTTGAATAATTATTTATTACTCCGTTAAATCACAGAATATCTGAATCAAAGTCCAGTTGGTATCTACCTTTGATTGGTTATGTTTTTAATGATTACGCTTAATCCTGTTACAGGAATGTTTGAAATTGTTATACAGTACTCTCAGTTAGTTCAATCTTTCGGAGTTCTTCCTGTTCTAACCGCTGCCACTTTTGTTATGTATCTTTTACTGTATCGGTCATCCCAACACCCAGCACCTCTTCCCATCGCCCCACACCCCAACCTCCACGCGCACACAGAACTACTACCTCCATCCGCCCATTCTCCCCCCGTCTAATATCACTTACCAGTGAAAAGACGGTGGGTTTTGTGTGTGTGTGTGTGTGTGTGTGTGTGTGTGTGTGTGTTTGTTTGTTTGTTTGTTTTTAACTCACTTGTGTAAACAAAGTGAGTCTATGTTTTAACCCGGTGTTCGGTTGTCTGTGTGTGTGTGTGTGTGTGTGTGTCTGTGTCTGTGTGTGTGTGTGTGTGTGTGTCCGTGATAAACTTTAACATTGACATTTTCTCTGCAAATACTTTGTCAATTAAAAACCAAATTAGGCATAAAAATAGGGAAAATTCAGTTCTTTCCAGTCATCTTGTTTAAAACAATATTGCACCTCTGGGATGGGCACAAAAAAATTAAAAAAAGAAGCCAAATTATATGCAAACTGCATTTACTGTTATATTTATATTTTTTTGTATTCTCTAAACTTGGCACATTGATCTGATATTCGACACAACAACAAGAGCAGTCATTATTATCATTTTTTGTTCAAACAGGAACTTCTTTTGCTAAGCATGGAAGTGTTATTAATTTTGCAAACGTTTTGGTGCAGATAGTAAAAAAGGGAAATTAATCTGTAATTAATGCCAGGGGACTTAATTTCCTTTAAACTGATCTTTCTCTTCTTAAACATTACATTTTGAAATTATACTCAATACATAAAAAGCTTGTGTGTTTTACTCTCAGTGTACAGGGCTTTCACTATGTTCATTCGCCCAAGTGGTCTTTTTCGGCAAATACTAAAATCAATGCGATGAGTGGACTTTACAGATCTATTGGCTGAGCCCTGAAGGTCATGGGCAAAAATCAATTGCGTACACATATTTATTCATATTCAAAGCGCGTGCTCATATTCTTCGCGAACGCGAACGACGCCATTTTGTTTCAAGCTGTTTACCTGCCCGTTCAATCCTATGGACAATACACGATAACATGTGATGGAAAGTTGGAGAAGGAGACCATAAAATATTTATTTAGAGAAAGATTTGTGAACGCCTCATCTCTTACTGGATTATGCCCCAAACTGCCATAAAAAATATCCACAGAATCAGTCGGAATTCACAGTTAAAAATTGTAAACCATGTGAGTTAATATCCTTGAACTGATCACGATGAAACGAACAAAATTCCAGTCTTGACTTTTCTCAAAATGAAGTCCTTTTCTCTTCTTACGACGTTTAGAAGTACTTGTACTTGGCTCTACATGTTATTAGTTTTATAAAATACTAAATTTTCATATCAACTTTAAAACTATAAAACTAGAATGAACATAAAATAGAAATTGAATCAACCGTGTCGTACTACATTCCCGGCGGGTGAAACTAAACTTGTACATCTATGTAGATCTAGAGAAAACGGCTAAATGTTGCAGTGTGATTGCGGCGATAGCCACGTCTCCTTTACCGCGGACTTAAAAAGAATTTTGTATTGCCCTTAAAGATTTTTTGAATGCCCAAGATACACCAGAATAATATGATTAATATTTTAAACAGCGTTCTCACTGCGAATACCGCAATTGATTTATCGCCCTTTAAAAAAAGTATGTTCAAATATTAAATTTTAGAACGTCGTTTAAGGAGCCACGATAGTGTAATGAGTAAGACAGTTTCTTCTCACCCGAACACGCGGGGTTCGAATCTGGTTAGGACTTATTTTTTTTAACCCGAAGCTTTATAATAACAAATACAGAACACATTTTAACGATTAGATTTTTTTTTTTTAAAGTGTATCACAAGTGAGTCTTGAAGGCCTTGCCTCTCTTGTTTGTTTTGTTTTGTTTTGTTTTTTTGTTTCGTTGCTCCTTCGTCCTTTTCTTCTAACAAACATTTCCCCCTGATTTCCCTGTTTGAATGTCTTGTTTTTGCGTTTGTTTGGCTCTGATGGTTTGCCATGTTGCTGTTACCTTTTCTCAATGAATAAATGTCATATATATCACCCACAAAAAAAAAGAAAAGAAAAGACGTTAAACTAAAGAAAGAAGGAAAGAAAGAAAGAAACACACACACACACACACACACACACACACACACACAGTACAGTGATGGAGGAGTGTGTGATGTGTGGCACACAGTTCCTGGTTCTGATGCTGTCCCTGCTGTCTGTCGCCATCGAGCCCGCCTCTTCTGACCGCCTGGCCAGCACCATGACCCTGTTCCTCACCATGGTGGCCTTCAAACTTGTGGTCAAACAGAGCCTGCCCACCATCTCCTACCTCACCTACCTTGTTGGTCAACCCTCCCTCTCCTCCTCTTCTTCCTCCTCTCTCTGTCTTCGTTCTCTTCTTCTTCTTTCTCCTCCTCCACTTCATGTGTGTGTGTTTGTGGTGAGTGTGTGTGATAAGCGCTGAGAAAACCAAGCTGATGTCCAATAGCAACAACAGCATTACAGAGGACATAAACGTTTATGGGCAGAAATTTGAAACTGTCCAGCATTTGAAATATTTGGGAGCCATAATCAGTGACGAAGGCTCCAATCCAGATTATTGCTAGAGCTGCCCAAACAGCTGTGGCACTAGCAAGACTGAAACCCATATGGAAAGACAGCAGAAGCACCATCAGTCAGACTCATGCGTGCATTGGTACTTTTCATGTTTTTGTACGCTTGCGAGACATGGACACTCACACAGAACTGCAAAAGAAAATCCAAGCTGTGGGAATGAGATGCTATCGAAAGATCTCGTATCTCGAACACATCACCAACGAGCACGTTCGCCAGACCATCTCTCAACATATAGGGCCACAGGACGACCTACTGACCATCGTGAAGAAAAGGAAATGGTTTGGTCATACCACAAGATCAAACGGCCTGGCCAAAGTCATCCTCCAAGGAACCGTAGAGGCGGAGAGAAGAAAATGCAGACAAATGAAAAAAAATGGTCTGACAACATTGAAGAGTGGACAAGGCTGACGTTTGCTGAGACACAATCAATCACACACGATCGTCCAGGGTGGAGAAGGCTAGTGCACGAGTTAACATCGCGGTGCCCCAACGGTTCCCCACGGAGCTGAGGCAAGGCAAGGGTATGTGTGTTCGTGTGTGGTGCTTGCGGGGAGGGTTTGGATGGGTGAGTGTGGGTTTGTGTTGATGGGTCAATCAAGTCATTTTATTACCTCCAAACAGCAATTCGTATGCGGTCTTGCTGCTCATGCTCCCTTTACAAACATAAAACATACACTTAGAAGACTTGTATGTGCCTCCAAGCTCATAATTTGCATATACACTTGCATAACAAATTTAACAAATATGGTGATTGTCATAGAAATACCAAGCTGCAAAACAACACAGCAAAGATAAGACTAAATAAGGTAGAAAGACATCAAATCACGACAGTGAAATTAACATTTTTACAGTAAAATAGCTAAACATCTCAACTTTAATTCAAATTCGGCGGAATAAAAGAGCACAAACAATTAGAAATAAGAAATTTCCATCTCGACTCCTCTTTCCTCTCTCTCTCTCTCCGTAAGCCCTCTCTGCCCCCCAACTGTTTTGTTTTGTTTTTTGTTTTGTTTGTTTGTGTGTTTGTTTGTTTTCTTTTATCTTTACTATTATTACGCGAGTTCAGTCCAACAATGCATTCATTATGAATGTTAGTCATAACTCACTTTCAGAATGATGGAAAAAGAGACATTTCATTTATAGAATAGCATATTTATTACCAAATGTACCGGGGGTCACAAGGATATCGGGGGTGGGGGTGGGGGGTGGGGGGGGTTACATAAAACGGTAACAAACATAAATCGAAAATCATACACTAACACAGATACAGTAGAATTCTGGACACATACATATGCATATCGATACATGAACTTGTGCATGCACTCACACGCACACTTGCACACTCACACACACACACACACACACACACACACACACACACACACACGTTTGAACATGAGCCGCACATTACACATTACATACGGACGTGGCAGATGACTAGATCTTTAGGTAAATGGTTGTTGATTACACAAGTCTCTTTAATCATACTGGTTTTGTTCGAGAGACAGGGCATAGACTGCTTTGAGGAAAAAGCTATTGGCGAAGCGATTGGTTTTGGTCCTAATACTTCTGTACGTACCGACGACCCGAGGGGAGCATCTCGAAAATCCCAAAAGCTGGATACGATTCGTCCTGACTGATTGAATTTGCTTTTATTTATTTATTTAAAATCATCAGAAATGATCAGTCCGATCAATTCACTGATGATCTCTACTTCCTTGTCTGCAATAACAAGTGGTAGAGGGTCAGATTTACTCTCCCTGAAACCTAGAATTAATTCTTTTGTTTTTGATACGTTGAATTCTAATTTATTTTGATCACACCAGGTGACAAATTCTAGTATTTCTTTCCTATATTTATAATCACCCCTTCTGGAGTAGTACTATCGGCAAACTTAACCATGGTGTTATATTTATTATGAGTTGCACAGTCATGTGTAAACAGCGAGTACAACCATGGGGACAGAACACATCCCTGTGGGGCGCCTGCGTTGAGAATACAGGTGGAGGAGGTGAGGTCACAAACTTGCGGTCTGCATCTTAGAAAATCTTGGATCCATGCACAAATTGATTCAGGCGGCGAGAGGTCTTTCAACTTGAAATATAGTTTTCATGGTATACTTGTGTTGAATGCAGAGCTGTAGTCAATGAAAAAGGTCCTAGCATAGCTGTTAGGATTTTCGAGATGTCTGAGGACGTGGTGGAGACCTATGCTGAAGGCATCTTCAACTGATCTGTTAGCTCTATAGGCGAACTGAAATGGGTCAAAAGATGGGGAAATGCAGGTTTTTAGGAATTGCAGAATCAAGCGTTCAAATGTTTTCATGACGACCTATGTTAAGGGTACAGGACGATAATCATAAGCCAAGTAGGCTGTGCTTTCTTTGGAATAGGAATTATATTTTATTTCTTACAGCAGCGTGACACCACCCATGACTGAATGGACATGTTAGATATCTCAGTGAATACACTAGATAGTCGGACTGCACACTTCCTCAAAAGGCCTGGTGAGATGTTGTCAGGGCCAGCGGCTTCTCTAATTTTCAGACGACTGAAGTGGCATCGAGCGCGTGTGACCTCATTCTCTTGAACAATGAAAGGGGAATGGAGGTGATGATGAGTGCAACCACGTCAGAAGTAGACAATGGTTTGTCAAATATGGAGTAAAATGAGTTTAGTTTGTCTGGTAGAGTTAGAGTTCTGTCATCCTATCGGTGGGTCATTTTATAATCAGTGATGTTCTGCAGTCCGGTACACACATTCCTAGAGAAGTTTTGCAGAAAAAAATTATTCTAGTTTTTTTTCTGCATCAGAACTTTGCTTTCTAAGTTTCTTGGTGTACTTTTCAACACTACTTTTTGCTTGATTGTAGATTTTATCATTAGTTTTACTTGATGAAGTCTTAAATTATCAAATAGTTAAAGAAAGATGAAAAATATTATATGAAATAAATTCATTGGTAAAAGAAAGAAAGAAAAAAGATGGATGTGTAAAAGATGTGTGTAGGTAGGTGTGGTGGGGTGGGAGGGAGCCTGAAAGACAACAGTAATGTATTGTGTATGTGTCGAGTGGGTGGTGGTGGTGACGGAGAAGGAGATACACAGAGATAGAAAGACAACAGTAATGTATTCTGTATGTGTCGAGTGGGTGGTGGTGGTGACGGAGAAGGAGATACACAGAGATAGAAAGAGACAACGGGGGGAAAGAGGGGGTGGGGGAGTGTAGGTTCATAAAAAGTTAGGACCACTTGGGAATTTCTAGTTTTCTTCTGGGGTTCTTGGGGTCATGGTGAAAAAATGCTGAATTTTCGGCAAGTTTTTTTCGACGAAAATCCACGGCTGTTGTTGATAAACAAATGAATAACTGTAAAGTTTGGGCTGAAATATAGATTTTTTCAAATATTTCTCCATGTATGAATATACATCACAAAAGGTTGTTGTTTTTTTGTAGGAGGGAAAAAAAGCACACCACAAAAAACCCAGCAAAACAACCAATAAAAATAGCCAAAGAAAACAACACAATAAACATTTCACAAGCTCATATTACTCTGTAGTGTACTGCCTTCCCAGTCCTATCCCTCCTTTCACAACACACACACACTCACACATTCCAGGAAAGATAATAATAATTCAAAGAGAGAGAGAGATCCTGGAAAAAGGAGAGAGACAGAGAAAAAGAGTTCAGCAAACTGGTCTGCAATTACCAATTGCTATTACTAACTTCTAATGAATTACCCTTATCATGTCCGGTACGGTGCAAAGTTTTACATGAAATAACGATATACATGATTCATGCATGCATATAATGATGTAATGTCGTATTAGCATGATATATGGAACCTCTCAACACTGAAAGCACTTAACAATAACTGAATAAAGTGGTGCACAAAATGATGATGATAAAACAGACTTGAAAATGATACGGTGTATGATGCAAAAACGTACAAGTGAACACAAATAATAAGTAACAATGCATCTCTTAGCCAACCCCCTCCCCCACCTCCCTCCCACACGCACACATCCAAATCATAATGATAAAATAAAAATAAAAACTAAATAAAATAAGCTGATAGAAATGCTAACAACAACAATGATAATGATGTTATATATTTTATCAAAAAATAGAGATGAAGAGCTCGGAGAGCTCAAAAAGGGAGAGAGGTAGAGACAGACCCAGAGACTCAGCGAGAATGAGACTTTTCCAGCACACATATCCTCACCAGTACCAAGCCCTTGAGCAGCAAAAGAAAGGCCCAAGAGGTTGGAATAGGACTGAGCGGTGGAAAGACAACCTCTGTTTTTGAAGAAATCCCAACAGAGAGAGAGAGAGCGAGAGAGAGAGGAGAACTCAGGAAGAGAGAAAGGAAATACAGAGAGAGACAGTCGGACAGGCATGCAGACTGAGGCCCACGCTGTGTCCATCCCCCCCCCTCCCCCCACCCCCCTGCAGCCTGCATCATTTGAAATATCTCTCGATTTTTTTTTCTTAAAAGCATACCTGTCCTTATGAAGTCGTCCTTAACTTCTTGTCAGGTCCCTTTACAAAAAGATTTAAAAAGGAAAGAATAAGAAACAAAAACAAAATGCTGAAAGTTTATGATGTGCGGCGGGTGGCTAGACACCCTTATGGAATTAAAAACGAGATCCATAAAAGGGCGTCGGCCCAGGAGAGCCACCGACGGCCATCTAGCTCCACCGTGCTGTGTGCATGCCACACGCAGTGGCCCCCGGGGTGTGTCTACCCATGCATGCGACGTCTGGATCCGGCAGAATCTGCGGAAGAAACCTATCGGTTCAACGAAGAGGAAGGCGGTTACAGCAACGCACTGTGGAGTGCAGAGAGCAAGATGAGACACCGAAAGGATATCTTGGTCATCCACTGCATCCGTGCTCATCCTCCAGTCGTCTCGACTTAGTCTTGCCACTGGAAATTGGTGGACCCGGACGAGAGAGTGAGGTCGACGTTGCGCAACTCCTCTTCACTTTAAACAAACTCATCGCGCAAATCATCAGTCATCCTTAATGACCTTTCATCCTTCATCATTTCATCACCATCAAGTCCTGTGGCGACAGGCGAGCGACGAAACGACAGGTGTGGGTACACTGGCAGTCGCAGACCTGCACGCAGGCGGCTCAGGCCATAGGGTCGTTCTTCGTCGACATGAGCAGCGATGGAGCTCGGCAGCCGTCTGAGTGTCTGAGCAGCCCTCTTTAGGAATGCACTGCTCACCTCCCTGGCATGAGGAAGGGGCTAGAAAAGGTGCCCTAAAAAATGCCTGCTCCATATCACCCTGGCCAGCATACCGCGGCTGGCGGGGACCCTACATCAGCGGTCGAAACAAAGAGAAAGAAAAGAAAAAAACAAGGATCGTTCCTCTCACCATTGGTGCTTGGAACATAAGGACTCTCCTGGACAGAGATAACGCGGACAGACCCCAAAGGAGAACGGCACTAGTTGCATCCGAACTCGCCAGATACAACATTGACATCGCAGCCTTGAGTGAGAACCGGCTTGCAGGCGAAGGCGAGCTCTGTGAACGGGGATCTGGTTACACCTTCTTCTGGAGTGGACGAGGAAGCGAAGAACGACGTGAGGCTGGCGTTGGTTTTGCAGTAAAAACAGCACTTGTCAGCAAGCTAGCTGGAATCCCAAAGGGAGTCAATGATAGGCTTATGACCATGAAACTCCAACTGGCATCTGGCCAGAAGCACCTCACCATTGTCAGTGCCTACGCCCCAACCATGACCAACCCGGATGAAGTGAAGGCGAAGTTCTACGGGGACCTTCACTTTGTCATTGCTGCTATCCCTAAAGCAGACAAGCTCATCATTCTTGGGGACTTCAATGCTAGAGTTGGCTCTGACTCTATCTCCTGGGATGGAGTGATGGAAAACACGGCGTGGGCCACTGCAACCCAAATGGATTGCTTTTGCTTCAGACCTGTGCAGAGCACGAACTGCTGATAACCAACACAGTTTTCTGCCTCCCTACCCGTAACAGGACGTCATGGATGCACCCTCGCTCAAAGCATTGGCATCTCATCGATTACGTCATCATCAGGAAAAGGGATAGGCAAGATGTACGTGTAACAAAGACCATGTGCGGCGGCGAGTGTTGGACAGACCATCGCCTTGTAGTCTCGAAGCTGAATATTCGAATCCAGCCAAAGAGACGTCCCCAAGGCCAGAAGGCTCCAAAACGGCTCAACATCGCTAAGCTGAAAAACATCACCATCAAACAGTCCTTTGTGGAGCTGCTGGAAGATCGTCTGGAATCCGCCTCTCTGGACAACCAGAATGTGGAGTCTGACTGGAGGACCCTGCGTGAGCTGATTTATAGTACAGCTTCAGAGACCCTGGGACCCATGACCAGAAAGCACAAAGACTGGTTTGATGAAAACTGTGATGAAATCAAGCAGCTTCTGGATGAGAAACGCCGTCTGCATCAAGCCTACCTGAGCAACCCAAAGTCCACATTAAAAAAAGGATGCGTGCAATGCCATCCGCAGGACTGTTCAGCAAAAGTTATGCCAGATGCAGGATAAGTGGCTGAGTGACAAAAGCTGATGAGATCCAGGGATATGCTGACAGGCACGATATGAAGAGATTCTGTGATGCCTTAAAAGAAGTCTACGGCCCCACATCCTCAGGATCATCCCCCCTCCTCAGTGCAGATGGGAATACCTTGATCACCGAGAAGGAGAAAATTCTCGAACGCTGGGCTGAGCACTTCAACAGTGTCTTAAATCGCCCTTCCTCCATAAATGATGAAGCCATAGACCGTCTCCCACAAGTCCCCATCAACGAAGTACTGGACGATCCGCCAACACTTCTTGAGACCCAGAAAGCAATCCGTCTGCTATCCAGTGGCAAAGCACCTGGCTCAGACTCCATGCCAGCAGAGGTCTACAAGGATGGAGGCACTGTGCTGACTGAGAAGCTCCATCAGCTGTACTCACTCATGTGGAAAGAAGAGACGATCCCCCAGGATTTCAAAGATGCATCTATCATTCACTTGTACAAGCGAAAGGGGAACCGGCAAACCTGTGATAACCATCGGTGCATTTCCTTGCTCTCCATCGCAGGCAAGATACTTGCCAGGATCCTACTAAACCGCCTCACAGCACACCTTGATCAAAGTCATTTGCCTGAGAGCCAATGTGGATTCCGGAAAGAGCGCGGAGCCACCGACATGGTGTTTGCTGCAAGGCAGCTGCAAGAGAAATGTCAGGAGCAAAATGCTGATCTGTTCTCCACCTATGTCGACCTCACTAAGGCCTTCGACACCGTGAGTAGAGAGGGACTGTGGAAGATCATGGCTAAGTACGGATGCCCTCGGAAATTTATTTCCTTGGTCAGCCAATTCCATGAAGGCATGCAGGCTCGAGTCCAGGACAATGGCGAAACATCTGCTCCTTTTGCTGTCACAAATGGTGTCAAGCAAGGCTGCGTCCTGGCTCCAATGCTGTTCAGCCTCATGTTCCCTGCAATGCTTACTGATGCCTTCAGAGATGGCGATGTTGGAATCGGCCTAAAGTACCGAACAGATGGCAAGCTGTTTAACCTCAGAAGGCTTCAAGCAAAAACGAAGGTCATGACAGACATCATCAGAGACTTTTTGTTTGCTGATGATTGTGCCCTGAATGCTGGATCTGAAGCTGACATGCAACTCAGCGTCGACAAGTTTGCCACTGCCAGCAGGAACTTCGGCCTTACCATCAGCACGAGGAAAACTGAAGTTCTCCATCAGCCAGCCCCAGGGAAACCCCACGTTGAGCCCAGCATCAAAGTCAACGGTCAGAGACTCAGTGCGGTGGAGCGGTTCACATACCTTGGCTACACACTGTCACGAAATGCGACCATCGACGATGAAGTGAACGTCAGGATTGCAAGAGCAAGCGCAGCTTTTGGTAGGCTCAATGCAAATGTCTGGAACAGAAGAGGCATTGGTCTTGAGACCAAGCTAAAGGTCTACAGAGCAGTAGTTCTCCCCACACTACTGTACGCCTGCGAAACTTGGACAGTGTACCAACGACATGCCAAGAAGCTGAAGCACTTCCACGCAACATGCCTCAGGAAGCTACTAAACATCAGGTGGCAAGACAGGACCCCAGACACAGAGGTGCTCGCAAAAGCCACCCTTCCCAGCATCTTCACCATCCTGATGCAGTCCCAGCTTCGCTGGGCTGGACACGTGGCGCGCATGCCAGACCATCGGCTGCCCAAAAGGCTCTTCTATGGCAAGCTGCAACAAGGGAAGAGATCACACGGAGGTCAGAAGAAGCGCTTCAGAGATACTCTGAAGTCTCTCTGAAAGCGTTTGTTATCAACCCTGACTCCTGGGAGGAATCTGCAGTGGACCGTGGCTGCTGTGCACAAAGGCACCAAGTTGTGCGAGGCCAACAGGACTGCTGCAGCTGTTCAGAAGAGGCAGGCCAGAAAGTCACGGGCAAACAAGCTCCCTGACAATGATGTGCCTGTCTTTGTCTGCCCCAACTGTCAGCGAGCATTTTGTGCGCAGATTGGACTATTCAGCTATCTGCGCACTCACAGATAGATTCATGAGCATCCTCCCCCCCCCCCGCCCCCCACCCCACCACCACCCTCCCCCCATCCTCCAGCTGGATGACAACGATGGTCATCATCGATCTCGATGGACACACACCACATGATTATGTGCACATGCTCACATGCGTGTGACAGTGTGCGGACTCTCTCTCTTTCTCTCTCTCTGTTGTAACTTTCCTTTGTCATGCTGACACACCTTTTTTTTCTTTTGCTAGAATTACTGTGATTGATGATAATGATCCTGATGACGAAGTCAATGACAGAATGATGCCGAATGATGACAATGCTAAAGGTGAAGAGGGGGTGATGGTGTGCGTTTCAGGACATCTACGTGCTGGGGTCCCTGATATACCTGGTGCTGTACGCCATGGAGAACAGCGCCATGATCTCCATGGGCCGATGGTTGGACTCCGAGCTGGTGGAGGCCTATGACGAGTTCTTCTGCATGTTCCTTGGCGCCATCCTTGTCCTCTTCCACCTCATCTTCATCATTCACATCCAGGTCACGGTCAGTGACCGGGGACTGCTCAGCTGTGTGTGTTGGGTGGGTGGGGGGGTGGTGATGGGCGGAGGAGCTGCATGAGTATGTGTGTGTGCGCGAATGCACATTAAGCGGGAGAGGAGAGCTGAGAGGCACTGGACGCCACTATTTTGACCGTCAGTTGGGACATTTTTCAGACAGCCAAGAATAGTGTAACAAACATTGTTGACAGGGCAAAGTCAAAGTTCTACTCTTCTAAAATCCTTGCATGCACCACAGCCAAACAGCTTTTCAACGCTACGAACAATCTACTATGTAAAATGAAAAACACTCCTCTCCCTACAAGATTTTCGGTGCAGGAACTCCCTCAAAAGTTTTCTGACTTCATCACCGGCAAAATATCATGCATTCGTGAGAAGCTTGACTCTGTTGTGTCTCCTTCACCCGTTAAAGAACGCGTGTACAGTGGTCCTGTTTTACATTGTTTCCAACCGGTTACTGAAAATTTTGTGAAGAAAGTGTTTCTGAACGCTTGTCTGAAATCCTGTGAGCTTGACCCTGTCCCGTCTTCTTTGTTGGTTGAATGTATTGATGTTCTACTGCCACATATTACTCATGTCATCAATTCTTCCTTACTGTCTGGTTGTTTCACTGAAAGCTTCAAATCTGCTGTTGTACGTCCACTCATCAAGAAACCATCTTTGGATCATAATTGTTTGAAAAATTATCGACCTGTCTCTAATCTGTCATTTTTATCAAAACTATAGAAAAGATCATATTGTTTCAGCTCTTAGCTCATCTGGAACAAAATGGTTTACTTAATTCCCACCAGTCAGCTTATAGACGTGGTCATAGTTGCGAAACGGTCCTTCTTAGAATAGTGAATGATTTGCTTTCGGGATTTGATGAGGATAAGATATCTGTTCTCGCTCTCTTAGATTTGTCAGCAGCTTTTGACACTGTTGACCACTCTATCCTCTTGAACAGACTTAAAACTTCCTTTGGTATTCGTGACACTGCACTAGCATGGATCACGTCTTACCTGTCAGATCGTACACAGAAAGTGTGTGTAAATTGTAGATACTGTAGAGTATCTGCCTTAAATTATGGTGTCCCACAGGGGTTGTCATCATGCGATGTCGCATGAGAGCTTTGCTGATGACACACAACTTTATCAGTCGGCTTCCACAGCTGGATTTGATGCACTGGTGACTCAAACACAGGAGTGCATTGCTGGCCTAAAGGACTGGATGACTCTCAACAAGCTGCAACTAAATGATGATAAGACTGAATTAATGATAACCTGTCCAAAGAAGTTTCGTCAACATCCTTCCTTTCCTGACTCTGTTCTGATCAATAGCACACCTGTTTCACTTTCTCTTTCTGTTCGCAGTCTTGGTGTAATCCTAGACCAATCTCTTTCCTTCCAACAGCACATATATCTGTAAAGTTGCCTATTTGGAAATGCGTAGAATCAGCTCTATCCGCCACTATCTCTCAACCGATGCAACCAAGACACTTGTATGCTCTCTGGTTCTCTCAAGATTGGATTACTGCAACTCTCCTTTGGCCGGCCTTCCCAAATATCTGTTAGACAGACTCCAACGAATTGAGAATGACGCTGCCAGACTCATTTGCAGAGCTTCTAAATTTGACCATGTTTCTCCTCTCCTTCAGTCTCTCTACTGGTTGCCTGTTTCTGATCGAGTAGACTATAAGCTATCCACTCTGACCTTTTCTGCAGTCAACGGATCTGGTCCCAAGTATCTTTCTGAACTCCTCCATATCTATACCCCGTCTCGCCAGCTCCGTTCTTCCTCTGACACTCGACTTCTCAGGATACCTCATGTCAGAAGTAAGACCTAGGGACACAGATCGTTTTCTTTTCAATCGCGAAAGACGTGGAACAAGCTCCCTGATAACCTCCGTCATTCTGATTCCCTCGCATCTTTTAAATCTCGTCTCAAAACTCACCTTTTTCCTCAGCAATAAGTTCAATTGTGGCAGGTCCACTTCCTGTGCGTTAGCTGTGCTTGACTACGTGTGTATACATATGTATGTGTACATAACTACATGCATGTATATGAATGTGTATTGTGTGTGCGTGTGTTTATGTAAGTGTGTGCCTGCCTATGTGTGCGTATGTGTTAGTACATAACTACATGCATGTATATGAATGTGTATTGTGTGTGCGTGTGTTTATGTAAGTTTGTGCCTGCCTATGTGTGCGTATGTGTTAGGGTAGCTGTTAGATACACATGTATGTTAAAATGTATGTATGCAGTGTGTGTGTGTGTGTGTGTGTGTGTGTGTGTGTGTGTGTGGTCACATTTTGGTGTGTGTGTATGTAACATTGATGTAATGTTTTATGTTAACAAAAGCGTTTTTGTAAAGCACACTAAGGATATTACCAAATACATGTACATTGACTCTAAAGATATTACCAAATACATGTACATTGACTATAAGGATATGACCAAATACATGTACATTGACTATAAGGATGTTACCAAATACATGTACATTGACTATAAGGATGTTACCAAATACATGTACATTGACTATAAGGATGTTACCCAAAACTACATTGAAGCATGACTGTCAGCCTGAACAGCACCTTCTACATATGCATAAGATAATTTACTCGTATTTTCACTGCTACATTATTCAACATGAATAAAACATTCTGCAAAGCATCAATATTAATCCCAATTATACGTTATATTAATGAATATTAGAAATAGTATAGCCTTCCGTCCTCCCATCCACAAAGTACATAACAGACATTGAAATGAACAATATGATACCTTAATGAAACAGCGGGGATTGAGGAAGCACCTTTGGATGACCGGCAGCTGCACTCTCCTGGAGAGTAGAGAGACCACTAATCCTCATCCATCCACCACGTGCTGACTCCAAGCGTCACAACCAGACAAACCGTCTCAGCTGGCAGGCTAAACCACGTGAGGGGGTGGTGTTGACACGGCACCACTAGGCGAATGAACTTCCTTGTTGAAGTCACTGGCTAGGGCGGAAGCGTTCTGAAAGAACTCAACAACCGCGTGTTCAGGACCAAGGCGATCCACAGGTTATGTGGATGTTCGGCTGAGGTTAACAGCCTGAAGAGGGATGGGCTCCATCCGCCTTTCTTGCCCAAGATTCACTTATGATGAGACAAACAAGTAATCAGTCCATACCGGATCGGTCGCAGCCCGGGTCAACATTGGCCGCGCCTGCTGCTGCACATCAGGGCGGAGGTGGAAAGTATGTTACTGGTGGATGCCCCAGTAAGGAGAGGGAAAGAGATGTTACTGGTGGATGCCCCAGTAAGGAGAGGGAAAGAGATGTTACTGGTGGATGCCCCAGTAAGGATAGGGAAAGAGATGTTACTGGTGGATGCCCCAGTAAGGATAGGGAAAGAGATGTTACTGGTGGATGCCCCAGTAAGGATAGGGAAAGAGATGTTACTGGTGGATGCCCCAGTAAGGATAGGGAAAGAGACGTTACTGGTGGATGCCCCAGTAAGGAGAGGGAAAGAGGTGTTACTGGTGGATGCCCCAGTAAGGATAGGGAAAGAGATGTTACTGGTGGATGCCCCAGTAAGGAGAGGGAAAGAGATGTTACTGGTGGATGCCCCAGTAAGGATAGGGAAAGAGATGTTACTGGTGGATGCCCCAGTAAGGAGAGGGAAAGAGGTGTTACTGGTGGATGCCCCAGTAAGGATAGGGAAAGAGATGTTACTGGTGGATGCCCCCAGTAAGGATAGGGAAAGAGATGTTACTGGTGGATGCCCCCAGTAAGGATAGGGAAAGAGATGTTACTGGTGGATGCCCCAGTAAGGATAGGGAAAGAGAAAATATTGACATAGACACATGGAACGTAACAACTCTGAGAGAACCAGGAAAGTAGAAGAACTCACTCACAAGATGAAAAGTGCGGCTTTAATGTGAAATATTTTGTTAAAAAGTACACAGTGTACACACTTTGTATGTTTGTTTGTTTGTTCGTTCGTTTGTTTGTTTTTTGTTGTTTTTTACCTGGTGCCGACATTCACACGAATAATACAATAGGATCACCAGTCAGTCTGAAGATCAGTATCAGATGAGTATGACATTGTCTGTCTGATTTATTATTGGGAAAAAATATTATCATGTGTGAGAATGCTGAAACGATGAGGAAGATCAGATCTGAATTAACCACATCCAATTCACTCTAAGCTGACCTGTTCCAAAACTACTTAGTAACGAGGAGAGATCATTAACACTTATCTAAAGAATCTCCGACCTTCCGTATCGCCATTTTCTAAACAAATTTGAACATTCAAATGCATACACAACACTGTTCACATTTACTCTCAGTTGTAGAATAGATCCACTTCACTTGACCTGAGTCAGGTCAGGGGCATAGCCCTTGCTACTGGTACCATGTAACCCAGTACTACCTGCCGCATGTGAAGTCTCCCAACGACGGACCAGGCGGAGGAGGAAACCTTTCACGGCTGTGAAGGCGGAAGAGGATGACCAAAGGGCAGGGGGAGCTCTTATCCTTGGCTGGAAGTCCTCCTAGGAGACCGAGCTCCAAAGAAAAAACCTGCACCTGCCGAGGCCGTCCTACACGTGGCAGTATCTGCACCTGTGGGACTGTGAGCGTCGGTAAGCGAGAGAGTGGGGAAGGGACTGCACAACTCCTCCTCACTAAAAAAAAAAAGTCACCTGTGCTGGTCAGGCAACCAGACTAATGTCGGAACGATGAGCTAACCTTTAACACCCAGCTTTTCCAAGCCCTGCGGCGATGGAGAAGTGGTAACGGGGACAGGCAGAGGATGCTGCTGGCAGTTCCTAGTCACGACTCTGCACGCAGGCGGCTGTGGGGTGATGGTCGTCCGCCATAGAGTGGGGCAGATGCGGCGCCCGTATCCTCCCACAGTGTCAGAGCAGCCCTTTTTAGGGACAGCACTGCTCTCCCCACATGGGGAAGGGGAGATAAAAGGATCCCTAAACAAAGCCTGCCTCGCCTAGTACCTAGTAGGAAACTGCATCTACTTGGACATCCAACACTAGTGGTCGAACACAACAGAAGAAAAGAACCAGGAGTCATGCCCTGACTCTGGGTGCCTGGAATGTTCGCACCGTACTCGACAGAGACGACAGACCAGAAAGACGCACAGCGCTCATTGCTAGAATGCTTGATCGCTACCAGGTAGACATAGCAGCCCTGAGCGAAACCAGGTTTGCCGGTGAAACCCAGCTGGAGGAAGTTGGAGGGAGCTACACCTTCTACTGCATTGGGAAGCCAGATGGCACCCCAAGAACCTCAGGCGTGGGCTTTGCCACAAACCAAATTTGCACGACAGCTTGACAGCCTTCCACGTGGGATAAACGAGAGGCTGATGACCCTGCGTCTGAAGCTGTCCAAGGATCGCTTTTCCACAGTCATCAGCTGCTATGCCCCGACGATGACCAGCCCTGATTACATCAAAGAAGCTTTCTACGAGGTTCTCAGCCGCACCATTTCAGCGGTAGACAGAAAGGACAGGCTGAACATCCTTGGGGATTCCAATGCCCTCGTCGGCGTGGACTTCTCCTCGTGGCCAAATGTCCTAGGATAGCACGGCACTGGCAAGTGCAACTCAAACGGACTGCTTCTGATCTCGGTCTACGCGCAGCATGGACTGACCACCAACACTCTCTTCCAACAAGCGGACAAGTACAAGAACACATGGATGCATCCCCGCTCCAAGCAATGGCACATGCTGGACTATATGATTGTCCGGCAGAGGAACAGAGGTGGTGTTTCCATTACACGCTGCATGAGAGGAGCAGTCTGTTGGTCGGACCATCGCCTGGTACGCAGCAAGATGAACAGTAGACTTGCACGCAAGCTCCAACCAGCCAGGCAGAAACCCCCTAGGAAGCTGAACATCCACCACCTCCCTATCACCAAGGATGTGCTGCAACAGCAAATCCAAGCAGCTCTCTAAGATATTCCTGCATCTACTGATGTAGAAGAGATATGGAGCACCTTTAGAGACGCTGTGTACACAGCAGCAGCTGACACCCTCGGCTTTGTACAGAGGGGCCACAAAGACTGGTTTGACGAGAACGGCTCTGGAATCTCCAAGCTCCTGAACACACTGCATATACGGCATAAGAATCACATTTCCGATAAAGACTGCCAGAGGAAAGAGAACCAGTTCTCGTAAAACAAGCAACTCGTACAGAAAAGGCTGTGTGAGATGAAGAACACCCGGTGGGAGAGAAAGTCCGAAGAGCTTCAGTCCGCTGCTGATGCTCACGACATGAAGACCTTCCATGATGGCCTCCGAGCTGTGTACGGGCCGAGAGTCACAGGATCAACCCCTGTCCGAGCCTTGGACCAGACCACCCTCCTGACAGACAAGAAAGACATCCTTGTCCGCTGGGCAGAGCACTTCAACACCCTCCTCAACAGGGACTCGTCTGTATCTGACGAGATAATTGCAGCCCTCCCACAGCTACCAGTCAATGACTCGCTAGCTGCCCCTCCCACCAAGTGCGATAACCACCGTGGAATCTCTCTCCTCTGCATCGCCAGCAAGATCTTCGCCCGCATCATACTGAACAGACTGGTTGACCATGTCGCCAACACAGTTATCCCTAAGGCAGTTTCAGTTTCAGTAGCTCAAGGAGGCGTCACTGCGTTCGGACAAATCCATATACGCTACACCACATCTGCCAAGCAGATGCCTGACCAGCTGAAGCACAGTGCGGCTTCCACTCAGGCAGGGGAACATGTGACATGGTGTTTGCCGTACGCCAGATGCGAGAGAAGTGCCGTGAGCAAAACAAGGAGCTCCACATGGTCTTTGTAGACCTGACTAAGGCCTTCGACACGGTGAACCGCCGTGGTCTGTGGAAGATCCTCCTAAAGTTCGGCTGCTCAGACAGCCTAATCCAGCTGATTGCGTCTTTCCACGATAGCATGCAAGCGAGAGTACAGGAAAATATTGACATGTCGGATCCGTTCCCTGTGGTAAATGGAATGAAGCAGGGCTGTGTCTTGGCACCCACACTGTTCTCCATTCTCTTCTCTGCCGTGCTGATTGACACCTTCCAAGACTGTGACCGGGGCATCTACATTCAGTTTCGCACAGATGTCAAACTTTTCAACTTGCGGCGACTCCATGCCAGGTCCAGGGTGTTTGAGGCACGCTGATGACTGCGCGCTTCCTGCACACACCCATGAGGACATGCAGTTTATTATGGACAGGTTCTCAACCTCCTTCAGGCGCTTTGGACTCACCATCAGCCTCAGCAAGACCGAGTCCATGTACCAACCAGCTAGCTCACAGAACGCCAGTGCCTCCCCCCCCCTCCCCCCCACCTGCAATCAAGATCGATGACACAGAGATCAAGTCATTCGACAAGTTTTGCTACCTGGGAAGCACCCTATGCAACAACGGAGCCCTTGATACAGAACTGACGCTGCGCATCGCCAAGGCCAGCTCCGCCTTTGGCAGACTCAACAACAGGCTGTGGAACAACAAAGGCATCAGGCTCAGCACCAAAATCAAAACCTACAGAGCTGTTGTGCTGACCACCTTGTTGTACTGCTGTGAAACATGGACGACGTATCGCCGTCACATTCAACAACTTGAGCAGTTTCACCAGAGATGCCTACGAAAGATCCTCGGCATAAAGTGGCAACCTCCAGGTCCTAGAGAGGAGCGCCTTGCCCAGCATCGAAAGCCTGTTGACCCAGTGCCAGCCACGCTGGACATGACACGTTGTCCGCACGACGGACAGCAGGATCCCGAAGATCCTTTTGTATGGCCAGCTGAAGGAAGGCCACCGTGAACTTGGAAGACCCTGCAAGCGCTTCAAGGACACCTTGAAGACAAACCTCAAAGCCTGTGACATAGAAATCGCTTCCTGGGAAACTGATGCCCTTGACCGCTCTCGCTGGAGGATGCTGTGCTCTAGTGGGATAAAGACGTTTGAAAACAAGAGAACGCTGGCCATTAAGGAGAAGCGTGAGCGAAGGAAGTAAGGCTCAACTTCTGGAGACGCTTTCCCTTGCAACACCTGTGGGAAGTGCTGCGCATCCAGAATCGGCCTCGTCACCCATATGAGGACACACACCGACAGATAAGCCTGCCTGCCTACTCATCACTTGACCTGCTCGGACGTGCACCTTCAATGTCATTTGCAGGAAACCAGCACTGGTGCGCATGTTCCGCATCTTCAATTCAAATTACTTTGGTGATTTTCTCGTTATTTTCATGACTTCACGAAGAACGGGGCTTATCATTTTCATGCACTTATTACCACTTCACAACTGCACAACAGAGACGGTAAAAATAACCGAAATCTGAATGTAACGAAATCATTTTAGGTCAATTGGGAGTGGAACATGTCTATGTTCCCCCAGGTTTTTGTTTCCCCTAAAACGTTTTTAGTCAGTCTATGTTCCCCCAGGTCTATATTCCCCCACGTCTGTGTTCCCCAAGGTTTATGTTCCCCAAAATATATGTCTGTTTAATCATACATATACTTTTGTGTGCTGATCAGCAGTAGTCAGTGGTCAGCAGTGATCAGTGGTCAGTAAAGGCCAGTGGTCACCAGCCATGGTCAGTGGTGGCCAGCGGTCAATAGTGGTCAGTGGTGTCAGTGATCAGCAGTGGTCAGTGATGATCAGCGGTGGTCAATGGTCAGTGGTGGTCAGCCGTGGTCAACTGTGTAAGTTGTGGTCAGTGGTGGTTGGTGGTCAGTTGTGGTCAGTTATCAGTGGTGGTTAGTATATAGTGGTCAGTGATGCTCAACGGTGGTAAGAGGTGCTCAGTGGTGCTCAGCAGTGGTCAGTGGTAGTCAGCGGTCAGTGGTGGTCAGAAGTCAGCAGTGGTCGGCGGTCAGTGGTTGGCAGCGGTGGTCAGTGGTGGTCAATAGCAGTCAGTGGTGTCAGTGTTCAATAGTAATCAGTGATCAGTGGTCAGCAGTGGTAAGTGGCGGTCAGTAGTAGTCGGTTGTGGTCATGGTTACTGGTGGTCAGCGGTCAGTGGTGGGCAGCAGTGGTCAGTGGTGGTCAGTGACCAATGGTGGTCAGTGGTGGTCAGTTAACAGCAGTGGTCAGTAGTGAGCAATGGCCAATAATGATTAGTCGTCAGTATATAGTGGTCAGTGGTGGACACCAGTGGTCAGTAGTGGTCAGCGGTCAGTAGTGGTCAGCAGAGATGAGTGGTGGTAAGTAGCTAGTAGTGGTCAGTGATCAACAGTGATAAGTTTTTTTGGGGGAAAAGACGTCATGGAAATGCACACATGTGAGGCACAATATGATTATTGTATGCAGTGGTCAGTAGTGGTCAGCAGTGGCAAGTTATGGTCAGTAATGACCATCAATAGTCAATAGTAGTCAACGAAGACGCCCCAATATTGCAAAGTGATGCAAGCTTAACTTTGATAGTGGTCATCAGTGGTCAAGCAATGGTCAAACACTTGCCAATATATGATAATGCGCAGATTTGACAACATAATGCAGTCTGAGCACTTTTGGATTGTAATCAATAGTGGTCGGCAGTGGGGGAACATGGACCTGGGGGAACATAGACCGTGGGAAATATCTATAGACCTGAGGGAACATAGATCCAGAAAACGTGAATTTAGGGGAACACAGACCTGGGGAAACTTAGACCTGGGGGAACTGAGACCTGGCTGAAAGAACATTTGGGGGAACATAGACCCGGGGGAACATAGATCTGACCCTGAAACCCGAAGCACCGACCGCGCATACCTGGCGTATCTATGGCAAACCAAATGTGTCAAAACTGAGCAGTTCGGAAATGTTGCACAAATATTCATGTTTGTCCTGCCTGTTAATGGCCACGCATTCAATGTTTCCTAGGCTTATATTGTGCTCTGTGATCGAAAGTATTTGTGTGCAAACCTGCTTGCTTTCAGTCTTCAACGCAATGTCTCAGTTGCACTATTCGATAACTGATTTGATTCATGATTACCCCGTTGGCTGCTGTCTTCCTGGTCCTTCGTCCTCCCTGACCCCCTTCCGTACCATGCTGAGTCAAACACCCCTGCGACGACGTACACATGCGGCATGCATGTGTACACATACAAGTGGAACTTGGACACGCGCATGCACGTCTGCGTATGTGAGTGGGAGGATGGGGGAAGAGGTAACGGGTGCTTATTTTCTTAAATGTCCAACACATTACAGGATTCCGTCACAACAATAACTTACTGATTGTGCCCGTGCTTCCTTCCCTATTTATGTATGTGTGTCTGTGTGTGTCTGTGTATGTGAGCGCAGGCTCTCAAACGACACAGAGAGATGAGAGAAAATGACAGACACTATGCGGTAAGAATTCTCTCTCTCTCTCTCTCTCTCTCTCTCTCTCTCTCTCTCTTTCTCTCTCTCTCTCTCTCAAATGCTCTAGAAGCAGTAAATGAATATAATTATCTAGGGTTTCTTTTTACGACAAAAATGAGTAGCCGTAAAAGGCAAACGTGCATGTATTGACTGTATGAAATACATAACGATGCTGAATGATATTTCCAAAGGATGTTTTTTCAAAATATTTGATGCTCAGGTACAACCCATTCTTTTGTACGCTTCTGAGATGTGCGGTATCAACAGACTTCATAATATCGAGATGGTTCATTCCTTTGCATGTAAACGTGTTTTTAAAATACCACTTAGAGTTCCAAACAAGTTTGCATACGGAGAATTAGAACGTTATCCACTGTATATAAATAGTATTATGAGGTGCATCAGGTACTGTTTAAGGTTGTTGAATATGAATGTGCACCGATTACCCAAGCAGGCATATTTGATGTTCATTAACCTGGACGATAGGAGAAAAAATGCTGGGTGTCTTTAGTCAAATATACTTTATTTAGACTTGGATTTGGGTATGCCTGGTTGCAACAGGTTGTGAGCAAACTTTTCTGTAATTATTTAAGCAAAGAATGAAAGATATATTTATGCAAGAGTGGGAAGAGTTGGAAATATCTAAAGATATATAACATAACTACAGACTGTTCAAAACTCGTTTGGAATGTGAGCAATATTTTGTCTTTGTGGATAAAAAGTGTTTTAGGGACTTCTTGATTATAATTACGGCTTGGTTTGCTCCCAATAAATGGATCATTTTTTCAGGAGAACATTCAAATGTAATTCAAATTATGCATGTAAACGTTGTAACATGGTCGAAGATGAAAATCATTTTTTTAAAAACAGTTGTGTCCTCTGCAATAACTTAAGTCGAAAACATCTAAACTCTGAAGGTCAGTTGTATGTTCACTTGCTGAAGAATGGTTCTATTTACAGTATTCGTAAACTCTTTGTTTATATATTTAATGCGCTGAAGATAGGACAGGAATTATTTGACAACAATGAAGAAATTTAGAATTAATTCACAATGCGCAAGAAGCACTGTAGTTCTACAGGTTTAACAGTATGTATTTTACATTTTGTTGTCGCTACGTGATCACCATTGTGTACTGTTGACCTTTTTCTTGGGGCAAGAGGCCTAGAGATATATTAAGTTTTTGTTCTCTCTCTCTCTGATTGATAGATAGATAATTTGAATGATTAATTGAAAGCAGTTTCCGCTGCAATTTATTCACGGATTTAAAAACTCATTCTCTCACTTCCCCCCCCCCCCCCCCCCCCCCCCCCCCCCCCGCCCCCCTACTCCTCTCTCTCTTTCTCTCTCTCTGTGACGCAGTTACAAGCACGGGCGCTGGCAATGAAGCAGTTTGGAAGCAAACGGAAGTCCAGACAATACAGCAAACGCTGACGACTGACCTTCCCCAAGAGCTCCGGACATACATGCGTACATATCTCAGTGCTGTGAAACCAAACTCGCCCTCACGCGTTTTTTTTGTTTTTTTTATCGTTTTTTTTTTTTTATCCGCTTCCGTAAATGTTACGTAAGCTGACATAAAACCGCAGAACATCCAAGGGAAACTTTGCTGTCGAAGTTAAGATGAAGTTAATCCGCCTCATAAGTCCTTTGTCAGGACAGCCTTGTTGCTCACTCTTGTCGATAACGGTATGGTTGCCATGGTATGGTTATGTGATCATGGCTCACGTTTATATTGTCATTACAATTGATTATTTAAGGAGAGCTTACATCTACATTATAATATAGGGCCACATATGTTTACATTTTGAGTCATTTTGGTAGTTTCCCATTTTTTTTTGTATCAAATATGATTTTTAACTTTTTCATTTTTTAAAATATGTATGGTATGCATGTGCATGTGTATTTATCTGCTGTAAAATCTGTGTTGTGTGCAATGTCAACCACATGGTTTCTTGTAGAATTTAAGATTTGATTTTAAATGTTTTTTTACCAGCAAATAGTTCATTTGACGTCGTACATTGTATGGTGTGAGGCGACAGCTATCTGCTGGCACTATGCTTTGTGCTGGCTGTTGCAGTCTGGTGAAAATAGCACCAACATACACCAAAAATTTAGACCACAACTGAAAAGTTTTCTTTACTGAGAATTGAAAGTTTTAACTTGATTGTATATTTTGGTTCTCTGATCACCTCATCAGCAAAACCTGTCTTCTTTTCTACCACTCTGTTCCTGCCTTTTTTCTTTCTTCACTGTTGTCTCCTTTTTCTGCCTTCACAGTCAGTTCCCCTTTCTTTTTTCAAGCAAGCCTAGACACTTTTTTTTTCTCTTTTCCGCAGTCTATGATGTACTAACTGTGCTGTTTTGCTCTGGCGATTAGGTAGTGAGATTGTAAAAATTGGGATGGGCACTAGCTGCCCATTCTGCAGTGTTGTTTGCCTATATGGCCTTTTTATGTATTTTTGTTGTTGTTGTTTGGCTTTGAAATATTGGGTTTTTCCCATTTTTATGATTTTTTGTAGTCTGAGGATGATAAGTTATGCGGAATGGCAGGCGTCCTCAGCATGGCCTAGTCTTATTTGCCCTGAGGAGCTAAATGGTTGAGATAATGTGTTTTTTATGTAGATGTGACAGTTTTGTGTTGACGCGGTTGAGCATTTGTATGGTTTGACGACAGTCCTAGTATGGCCTTGCGCAGTCGGCTGAACAATAAGCAACAAGAACATGACAGTGAACCTCTTGTTTGATGAGACAGTACAAGACAGTGAAACTCATGTTTCCTGTGACACAGTACATGACAGTGAACCTCATGTTTGGTGTGACACAGTACATGACAGTGAACCTCATGTTTGGTGTGACACAGTACATGACAGTGAACCTCATGTTTGGTGTGACAGTACATGACAGTGAACCCCATGTTTGGTGTGACACAGTACATGACAGTGAACCTCTTATGTTTGGTGTGACAGTACATGACAGTGAACCTCATGTTTGGTGTGACAGTGCATGACATTAAACCTCATGTTTGGTGTGACAGTACATGACAGTGAACCTCATGTTTGGTGTGACACAGTACATGACAGTGAACCTTTCATGTTTGGTTTCACAGTACATAACAGTGTACCTCATATTTGGTGTGACAGTACATGACAGTGAACCTCATGTTTGGTGTGACAGTACATGACAGTGAACCTCTTATGTTTGGTGTGACACAGTACATGACAGTGAACCTCTTGTTTGGTGTGACACAGTACATGACAGTGAACCTCATGTTTGGTGTGACACAGTACATGACAGTGAACCTCTTGTTTGGTGTGACACAGTACATGACAGTGAACCTCATGTTTGGTGTGACACAGTACATGACAGTGAACCTCTTGTTTGGTGTGACACAGTACATGACAGTGAACCTCATGTTTGGTGTGACACAGTACATGACAGTGAACCTCATGTTTGGTGTGACACAGTACATTACAGTGAACCTCTTGTTTGGTGTGACACAGTATATGACAGTGAACCTCATGTTTGATGAGACAGTACATTACAGTGAACCTCATGTTTGGTGACAGTACATGACAGTGAACCTCTTATGTTTGGTGTGACAGTACATGACAGTGAACCTCATGTTTGATGAGACAGTACATTACAGTGAACCTCATGTTTGGTGACAGTACATGACAGTGAACCTCTTATGTTTGGTGTGACAGTACATGACAGTGAACCTCATGTTTGGTATGACAGTGCATGACAGTAAACCTCTTGATTGGTGACACAGTACATATGACAGTGAACCTCATGTTTGGTGTGACACAGTACATGACAGTGAATCTCATGTTTAATGTGACAGTACATGAAAGTGAACCTCTTATGTTTGGTGTGACACAGTACATGACAGTGAACCTCTTATGTTTGGTGTGACACAGTACATGACAGTGAACCTCTTATGTTTGGTGTGACACAGTACATGACAGTGAACTTCTCATGTTTGGTGTGACACAGTACATGACAGTAATCCTCTTGTTGGTGTGACAGTACATGACAGTGAACCTCATGTTTGGTGTGACACAGTGGTGGTGGTGGTGGTGTGTCCATCGAGATCGATGATGACCATCGTTGTCATCCAGCGGGGGGATGGGGGGAGGGTGGTGGTGGGGGGGGAGTCTATCTGTGAATGCGCAGATGGCTGAATAGTCCAATCTGCGTACGAAATGTTCGCTGACAGTTGGGGCAGACAAAGACAGGCATACCATTGTCAGGGAGCTTGTTTGCCCGTGACTTTCTGGCCTGCCTCTTCTGAACAGCTGCAGCAGTCCTGTTGGCCTCGCACAACATGGCGCCTTTGTGCACAGCAGCGCGCCATTTGTCACGGTCCACTGCAGATTCCTCCCAGGAGTCAGGGTTGATGTCAAACGCTTTCAGAGAGACTTTCAGAGTATCTCTGAAGCGCTTCTTCTGACCTCCGTGTGATCTCTTCCCTTGTTGCAGCTCGCCATAGAAGAGCCTTTTGGGCAGCCGATGGTCAGGCATGCGCGCCACGTGTCCAGCCCAGCGAAGCTGGGACTGCATCAGGATGGTGAAGATGCTGGGAAGGGTGGCTTTTGCGAGCTCCTCTGTGTCTGGGATCCTGTCTTGCCACTTGATGTTCAGTAGCTTCCTGAGGCATGTTGCGTGGAAGTGGTTCAGCTTCTTGGCATGTCGTTGGTACACTGTCCAAGTTTCGCAGGCGTACAGTAGTGTGGGGAGAACTACTGCTCTGTAGACCTTTAGCTTGGTCTCAAGACTAATGCCTCTTCTGTTCCAGACATTTGCATTGAGTCTACCAAAAGTTGCGCTTGCTCTTGCAATCCTGACGTTCACTTCATCGTCGATGGTCGCATTTCGTGACAGTGTGCTGCCAAGGTATGTGAACCGCTCCACTGCAATGAGTCTCTGACCGTTGACTGTGATGTTGGGCTCAACGTAGGGTTTCCCTGGGGCTGGCTGATGGAGAACTTCAGTTTTCCTCGTGCTGATGGTAAGGCCGAAGTTCCTGCTGGCAGTGGCAAACTTGTCGACGCTGAGTTGCATGTCAGCTTCAGATCCAGCGTTGAGGGCACAATCATCAGCAAACAAAAAGTCTCTGATGATGTCTGTCATGACCTTCGTTTTTGCTTGAAGCCTTCTGAGGTTAAACAGCTTGCCATCTGTTCGGTACTTTAGGCCGATTCCAACATCGCCATCTCTGAAGGCATCAGTAAGCATTGCAGAGAACATGAGGCTGAACAGCGTTGGAGCCAGGACGCAGCCTTGCTTGACACCATTTGTGACAGCAAAAGGAGCAGATGTTTCGCCATTGTCCTGGACTCGAGCCTGCATGCCTTCATGGAATTGGCTGATCAAGGAAATAAATTTCTGAGGGCATCCGTACTTGGCCATGATCTTCCACAGTCCCTCTCTACTCACGGTGTCGAAGGCCTTAGTGAGGTCGACATAGGTGGAGGACAGATCAGCATTTTGCTCCTGACATTTCTCTTGCAGCTGCCTTGCAGCAAACACCATGTCGGTGGTTCCGCGCTCTTTCCGGAATCCACATTGGCTCTCAGGCAAATGACCTTGGTCAAGGTGTGCTGTGAGGCGGTTTAGTAGGATCCTGGCAAGTATCTTGCCTGCGATGGAGAGCAAGGAAATGCCCCGATGGTTATCACAGGCTTGCCGGTTCCCCTTTCGCTTGTACAAGTGAATGATAGATGCATCTTTGAAATCCTAGGGGATCGTCTCTTCTTACCACATGAGTGAGTACAGCTGATGGAGCTTCTCAGTCAGCACAGTGCCTCCATCCTTGTAGACCTCTGCTGGATAGCAGACGGATTGCTTTCTGGGTCTCAAGAAGTGTTGGCGGATCGTCCAGTGCTTCGTTGATGGGGACTTGTGGGAGACGGTCTATGGCTTCATCATTTATGGAGGAAGGGCGATTTAAGACACTGTTGAAGTGCTCAGCCCAGCGTTCGAGAATTTTCTCCTTCTCAGTGATCAAGGTATTCCCATCTGCTCTGAGGAGGGGGGATGATCCTGAGGATGTGGGGCCGTAGACTTCTTTTAAGGCATCAGAGAACCTCTTCATATCGTGCCTGTCAGCATATCCCTGGATCTCATCAGCTTTGTCACTCAGCCACTTATCCTGCATCTGGCGTAACTTTTGCTGAACAGTCCTGCGGATGGCATCGTACGCATCCTTTTTTGATGTGGGCTTTGGGTTGCTCAGGTAGGCTTGATGCAGACGGCGTTTCTCATCCAGAAGCTGCTTGATTTCATCACAGTTTTCATCAAACCAGTCTTTGTGCTTTCTGGTCATGGGTCCCAGGGTCTCTGAAGCTGTACTATAGATCAGCTCACGCAGGGTCCTCCAGTCAGACTCCACATTCTGGTTGTCCAGAGAGGCGGATTCCAGACGATCTTCCAGCAGCTCCACAAAGGACTGTTTGATGGTGATGTTTTTCAGCTTAGCGATGTTGAGCCGTTTTGGAGCCTTCTGGCCTTGGGGGCGTCTCTTGGGCTGGATTCGAATATTCAGCTTCGAGACTACAAGGCGATGGTCTGTCCAACACTCGGCGCCGCACATGGTCTTTGTTACACGTACATCTTGCCTATCCCTTTTCCTGACGATGACATAATCGATGAGATGCCAATGTTTTAAGCGAGGGTGCATCCATGACGTCCTGTTACGGGTAGGGAGGCAGAAAACTGTGTTGGTTATCAGCAGTTCGTGCTCTGCACAGGTCTGAAGCAAAAGCAATCCATTTGGGTTGCAGTGGCCCACACCGTGCTTTCCAATCACTCCATCCCAGGAGATGTAGTCAGAGCCAACTCTAGCATTGAAGTCCCCAAGAATGATGAGCTTGTCTGCTTTAGGGATAGCAGCAATGACAGAGTGAAGGTCCTCGTAGAACTTCGCCTTCACTTCATCCGGGTTGGTCATGGTTGGGGCGTAGGCACTGACAATGGTGAGGTGCTTCTGGCCAGATGCCAGTGGGAGTTTCATGGTCATAAGCCTATCGTTGACTCCCTTTGGGATTCCAGCTAGCTTGCTGACAAGTGCTGTTTTTACTGCAAAACCAACGCCAGCCTCACGTCGGTCTTCGCTTCCTCGTCCACTCCAGAAGAAGGTGTAACCAGATCCCTGTTCACAGAGCTCGCCTTCGCCTGCAAGCCGAGTCTCACTCAAGGCTGCGATGTCAATGTTGTATCTGGCGAGTTCGGATGCAACTAGTGCCGTTCTCCTTTGGGGTCTGTCCGCGTTTCTTTCCAGGAGAGTCCTTATGTTCCAAGCACCAATGGTGAGAGGAACGATCCTTGTTTTTTTCTTTTCTTTCTTGTTTCGACCGCTGATGTAGGGTCCCCGCCAGCCGCGGTATGCTGGCCAGGGTGATATGGAGCAGGCATTTTTTAGGGCACCTTTTCTAGCCCCTTCCTCATGCCAGGGAGGTGAGCAGTGCATTCCTAAAGAGGGCTGCTCAGACGCTCAGACGGCTGCCGAGCTCCATCGCTGCTCCTGTCGACGAAGAACGACCCTATGGCCTGAGCCGCCTGCGTGCAGGTCTGCGGCTGCGACTGCCAGTGTACCCACACCTGTCGTTTCGTCGCTCGCCTGTCGCCACAGGACTTGGGGGTGATGAAATGATGAAGGATGAAAGGTCATTTTGGATGACTGATGACTTCCGCGATGAGTTTGTTTAAAGTGAAGAGGAGTTGCGCAACGTCGACCTCACTCTCTCGTCCGGGTCCACCAATTTCCAGTGGCAAGACTAAGTCGAGACGACTGGAGGATGAGCACGGATGCAGTGGATGACCAAGATATCCTTTCGGTGTCTCATCTTGCTCTCTGCACTCCACAGTGCGTTGCTGTAACCGCCTTCCTCTCCGTTGAACCGATAGGTTTCTTCCGCAGATTCTGCCGGATCCAGACTTCGCATGCATGGGTAGACACACCCCGGGGGCCAACTGCGTGTGGCATGCACACAGCATGGTGGAGCTAGATGGCCGTCGGTGGCTCTCCTGAGCCAACGCCCTTTTAAGGATCTCCATAAGGGTGTCTAGCCACCCGCCTCACCAGTCCCGGAAGGGAGCAGTGGGAGTGCCGGTTTTGTCGCCGGCAACCCGACCCTGAACAGGTTGTACTGGATTACAGGTTACCAGTAGCAGATCTAATGACCTGACCTGACATATACATACATACATACATATATATATATATATATATATATATATATATATATATATATATATATATATATATATATATTATATATAATATTATAATTGTAAAGCATTTAGAGCAAAATTATTTGATTAGGCGCTATAAATAAAATTATTATCATTATCAAACAGGGAGTTGGTGCTTTCATGGTAGTTTACTGTAAATTTATGCATTAATGCTCATACAGTATGTAATATATTTCCAAAGTATGTAAAACACACACCATGCACACTCATACTTGTCATAGTCATTCAACACACACCACAGGCAGTTGTATTTTTTAGCATTACAAAATATTGCCTTTCTAGTCATATATGGTCATGTTAAACTTATTTAGAGCTTTCCCACTTTATTGCTTTAGTTCTTTTTCCATTGTTTCCACAACACCTGTGATTTTTAAATAAACATTCTGATCACTGTTTGCATATCAACCAAATGGTCAGAAAATCCCATCTAAGATGACTCCAGAACATTTGAATATGCAATGATGTATACATGTATACTTATATAGTTATAAATATAAACATATGGCATACGAATACTGTCACAGACATATTGACAGAATCGTACATGTCTTAAGACACAGGACACATGTAGTACACAAACAAACAAAAAACATGCATCTCAATCTCATATATTCAAAATGACAAATGTAAGATGTGCATGTATTTTCTTCTGTCCACTTTTGACATATTTTCTATACTGCCAGAATACACACAAGATGACAGATGTACATGACACATTTTCAGTGTACATGTATACACAACATGACAGATATTTTCTCTACTGCCATGCACACCATGACTCCAGTCCGGTATTTACCCATCATCCTTCTTTTCCACCAAGTGCTGCAAAGTTGCATCCAGTCGAAACCTGGCTGATGCCACTTCCGCTGTAGGAAGAACACACACACACGCACACACACACACACACACACACACACACACACACACACATACATTACCCTGCACCTCCTCTACCCCCTCGTCCACACACTCATTTCTAGTCTATGTATCGCAGCTTCCACGGCACACACACACACACACACACACACACACACACACATACAAACAAACAAACACGCACACACACACACACACAGATGAACGCTCACTTGTACAAGCACACACACACACGCGCATATCTCCCACCCCCAACCCCACACATATATATACAAAGATATATATATATAATATACGTTCCAATATCCTGTTGCTCCCACAGTGTAGGCATGCATACACTCACATACCTCATCCTCTACCCCACCTCCTCCCTGCACCCCCACCTCCCCCTCACACACACACACACACACATGCACATGCACAGAACTCTCCTGACACTTGCGTACACTTACACTCTCACGCATGCACAAACGCACTCAAAAACACAGACCCACACATACACACAAAAACACACATACACACGCACAGAGGCTGCCACTGATTGGCCGCAAGAGGGATGGGAAAAGATCTCTGATGCCAAGAACGTGGCGTCTAGTGTGTTGCTCAGTCTATTGTATTTGGAAAAGCCCACAGGGACTCTGTTCCGTTTTGAAGAAATTTGCGCAATGTTGGTTTGGAAATGATGCCTATATTTGTTTGATTTGCAAAGCATCGTGCTCTACCTTTCATGTTAGACTTACGGCCGCTCCCTCTCTCTGCTTTTATTTCTTTGAGGCGATCGATGGTGTGATGGCCTTGTACCTGTTCTTTTTGATATTCTTTGACTTTTCTGAGGATTTCCGATTTTCCTAGATGTAGGCCGCTCGTTGGTGTTGCGTTACCAGCAAGTCTGTCAGCTCGCATGTCACTTTTTTTTTTTTCATCACTACTACCTTTTTTATATCATAATTATTATTTATTTATTTATTTATTTATTTATTTATGTAAGCTTATCTTTTTTTTCTCAAGGCCTGACTAAGCGCGTTGGGTTACGCTGCTGGTCAGGCATCTGCTTGGCAGATGTGGTGTAGCGTATATGGATTTGTCCGAACGCAGTGACGCCTCCTTGAGCTACTGAAACTGAAACTGAAACTGAACCTGAACCTCATGTTTCGTGTGACACAGTACATGACAGTGAACCTCATATTTGGTGTGACACAGTACATGACAGTAAACCTCATGTTTGGTGTGACACAGTAAATGACAGTGAACTTCATGTTTGGTGTGACACAGTAAATGACAGTGAACCTCATGTTTGGTGTGACACAGTAAATGACAGTGAACCTCATGTTTGGTGTGACACAGTAAATGACAGTGAACCTCATGTTTGGTGTGACACAGTAAATGACAATGAACCTCATATTTGGTGTGACACAGTAAATGACAGTGAACCTCATATTTGGTGTGACACAGTACATGACAGTGAACCTCATGTTTGGTGTGACACAGTACATGACAGTGAACCTCATGTTTGGTGTGACAGTACATGACAGTGAACCTCATGTTTGGTGTGACAGTACATGACAGTAAACCTCATGTTTCGTGTGACACAGTACATGACAGTGAACCTCATGTTTGGTGTGACAGTACATGACAGTGAACCTCATGTTTGGTGTGACAGTACATGACAGTGAACCTCATGTTTGGTGTGACACAGTACATGACAGTGAACCTCATGTTTGGTGTGACAGTACATGACAGTGAACCTCTTATGTTTGGTGTGACAGTACATGACAGTGAACCTCATGTTTGGTGTGACACAGTACATGACAGTGAACCTCATGTTTGGTGTGACAGTGCATGACAGTAAACATCATGTTTGATGTGACACAGTACATGACAGTGAACCTCATGTTTGGTGTGACACAGTACATGACAGTGAACCTCTTGTTTGATGTGACAGTACATGACAGTGAACCTCATGTTTGGTGAGACAGTACATGAAAGTGAACCTCATGTTTGGTGTGACACAGTACATGACAGTGAACCTCATGTTTTGTGACAGTACATGACAGTGAACCTCTTGTTTGATGTGACAGTATTTGACAGTAAACCTCTTGTCTGGTGTGACAGTACATGACAGTGAACCTCATGTTTGGTGTGACACAGTACATGACAGTGAACCTCATGTTTGGTGTGACAGTGCATGACAGTAAACCTCTTGATCGGTGTGACACAGTACATGACAGTGAACCTCATGTTTGGTGTGACACAGTACATGACAGTGAACCTCTTGTTTGATGTGACAGTACACGACAGTGAACCTCATGTTTGGTGAGACAGTACATGACAGTGAACCTCATGTTTGATGTGACAGTACACGACAGTGAACCTCATGTTTGGTGAGACAGTACATGAAAGTGAACCTCATGTTTGGTGTGACACAGTACATGAAAGTGAACCTCATGTTTGGTGACAGTACATGACAGTGAACCTCCTGTTTGATGTGACAGTACAGGACAGTAAACCTCTTGTCTGGTGTGACAGTACATGACAGTGAACCTCTCATGTTTGGTGTGACAGTACAGGACAGTAATCCTCTTGTTGGTGTGACAGTACATGACAGTGAACCTCATGATTGGCGTGACAGTACATGACAGTGAACCTCATGTTTAGTGTGACACAGTACATGACAGTGAACCTCTTATGTTTGGTGTGACAGTACATGACAGT
Organism: Babylonia areolata; assembly: GCF_041734735.1. Lineage (NCBI taxonomy): Eukaryota > Metazoa > Mollusca > Gastropoda > Neogastropoda > Buccinidae > Babylonia > Babylonia areolata. The sequence goes on from NC_134897.1 coordinate 5,375,657, forward strand.
AAACCTTTTGTTTGGTGTGACACAGTACATGACAGTGAACCTCATGTTTGGTGTGACACAGTACATGACAGTGAACCTCTCATGTTTGGTGTGACAGTACATGACAGTGAACCTCTTATGTTTGGTGTGACAGTACATGACAGTGAACCTCTCATGTTTGGTGTGACAGTACATGACAGTGAACCTCTTATGTTTGGTGTGACACAGTACATTACAGTGAACCTCTCGTGCTTGGTGACAGTACATGACAGTGAACCTCATGTTTGGTGTGACAGTACATGACAGTGAACCTCTTATGTTTGGTGTGACAGTACATGACAGTGAACCTCATGTTTGATGTGACACAGTACATTACAGTGAACCTCTCATGCTTGGTGACAGTACATGACAGTGAACCTCATGTTTGGTGTGACACAGTACATTACAGTGAACCTCTCATGCTTGGTGACAGTACATGACAGTGAACCTCATGTTTGGTGTGACAGTACATGACAGTGAACCTCTTATGTTTGGTGTGACAGTACATGACAGTGAACCTCTTATGTTTGGTGTGACAGTACATGACAGTGAACCTCATGTTTGGTGTGACAGTACATGACAGTGAACCTCTTGTTTGGTGTGACAATGACAAATGTTTTATTGAGGGTAGAATGGATAAGCTTGAAGCTTCTTTACACCATGCCCTCACACACGCATACACACACATATACACATTGTAATAAATGAAATAAGTATGAATAATAAATGACATAGAACAAACCAAATAGATAATAATAGTTACATGAATGGATGAATCAAAGACTACAATTTCGGAAATATGAAAATCATACAAAACATTGCCACATGAAAATCTTCAAACACACACATGTGTGTGCACACACAGGCATCATACACATAATCTCGAACACACAAGTGCACAGAGATACACACGCATACTTACACTCGCCGATTTTCCTTGCTTACACACTGTTGGAGAACAATTAATCAAAGTATGTTGGCTTACTAGGATCTCATCATATGCTTTGATTTTGCTGGAACTAATTACATTTGTTGCATCAGATATTTTTGATACGCTTTTTTGAAAGATGCTATGGTAGATCTATTTCTAAGATACTCGGGGATTTCATTCCACAGTTTACCACAAGAATACGTGAGAGAGGACATGAAAAGGTTAGTTCTGGGACGAGGGGTAAAAATAGTACTCTTGCTACGAATCATTTTTTCCGGGAATTTCCTATAAAGATAGGGCGGTGCAAATTTCTTCATAATTTTGAACATAAAAACACCCTTGTTAAAGCGACATTTAAGATGAAAGGGGAGAGTATTTAGTTCAACATAGCCATTTGCTTGAATAGAAGATTTAAGGAGAATGAGCTTAAGCGAACGTCTGTATATACTTTCGAGAGGTTTTAAGCAATTTTTACTAGCCCCGTCCCAGCATGTTGATGCATAGTCAATATCAGGTTGGATGTATGCATGAAAAAATAATTTACGGGTATGTTGATTAAGGAAATGCTTAATTCTATTGAGCTGAAATACTTTTTTCGATAACTTATTGCATAAAGCAGAGATATGATAAGACCAGGAAAGGTTATTGTCAAGTGTAAGACCAAGTAGTCTATAAGAACTAACTTCCAGGAAATCGTTATCAAGTACCTTGAGCCCTTTTATTTTAGATTTGATATTTTGTCGTTTTTGTCTGCTTGTGATTAACATAAATTTAGACTTCTGTGGGTGAATTGCCATGTGGTTCATTTCAGTCCAGTTTATAAGTTTATCAGTATCGCTTTGCAACTTAGTGCATACTGTATTGACATTTGCATCTTTTTGATGGAGTGTTGTATCATCAGCGAAAAGTTCAGAAGAGGATGAAACATGAAGTGGAAGATCATTTATATAAATTGAAAATAAAACAGGCCCTAAAACTGATCCCTTAGGAATACCATAATTAACTGACATAAGAGGGGACATTTTAGAAGCTTGGATAACCGCTTGTTTCCTATTATCAAGAAAAGAAGATATCAGTTCAACTGAATCAGATGATAAGCCATACATGACTAACTTTTTTCGAAAGTAGTTTATGATGTATTTTATCAAAGGCTTTTGCAAAATCGACAAAAACAGACCCAGTAAATAAGTTATCATTAATATTTAAATGCCATTCCTCAACGAGATTAGTCAGTGCAGTGTGACAGGATTTTTTTTTTCTAAAGCCACTTTGATTGGGGTGAAATAAATCATGTTTGTTGAAATGTGACTGAAGGTTAAGTTTGATATGTTTTTCGAGGGGTTTGGATAATGTGGACAATATTGATATAGGTCATAATTAGTAGGGTCAGATGGATCACCATATTTAAAGACAGGCAACACTTTAGCATTTTTAAAAGCCTGTGGATAGGAGCGTTTTTCAATACAGAGGTTATAGATATAGGTGATGTGTTCAGAGATGATAGGTGCTGCTATCTTCAAAATTTTACTATCGATACCATCTAAACCTCGGGATGTGGACTGTTTTAATGAGCATAATTCTTTGAAAACATCATGTACACTGATGTATGCTAGCTGAAAGTTAGAATGTATTCTTTTCGTGTTTCAAAAACATTTGAGCAATTGTAAGTTATTGGACTCGGTGATATCAACCCCGACAGTTCTTTCTGCGACAGTGGTAAAGTGTATATTCAGAATTTCAGCTGACATCTCATTCCCAGAAGGAGTAAATTGAACTTTTTTCCTGAGAGTTGATTGACAGCTTTCCAAATGGATTTTGTATCTCTTTTAGATATTATCAAATCACTAAAATATTTCTTTTTGACAGCCCGTTTCATTGATGTTACTTTATTTCTCTGTTTCTTAAATTTCTCATCTTTTCCTGTAGTTTTTAATAACAGTTCTCGAGCCTTTATTTCAATATTTTTATCTTCTGTCAACCACGGGGCCTTATCTCATCCTGTCTAACGCATTTAGTCCTCAAGGGAACATGTTTGTTGAAGACGGAAAGAAAGTACTTATACCATGTCGCAAGCGCACTGTCAGGGTCGGTACACTGGTAAACATCAGAAAATTTAGCCATACATAAATCAGACAGAAACCCTTCTGTGTCAAAAGTTTTGTAACTACGGAATGACATATACCTGTGACTGCATCTGGGGATTTTTATACCTTTCTTTGACCATGTTAGACATACTGGAAAGTGATCGCTAAGGCCAAATACAGGAACAGAGGTTTCTACAACATTTCTAGGGTTAGTTACGTAAATGTGATCGATTAGTGTTTCAGAGAGAAGTGTCTTCCTTGTTGGAGTATTAACTATCTGTGTTAGATTATCAGTTGTGCTCCTTCCTGGTCTGAAACCTGCCTGTTCTTCAGCAATGATGTTTTCTGCTTGTGGTTTCAGTCTGTTAAGCAGGATCTTCAACATGACTTTGCTGGGATGACTAATCAGGCTGATGGTGCGGTAGTTTTGACACTGCTGGAGATTGCCCTTTTTGGGAAGGGTGATGATCAGTGATTGTGTCCACGGTGTGGGCCATTCCCCTGTTTGCCAGATCTTGTTGCAGATTTTCAGTAGCACATCTATCATAACTTCACCCCCTGCTTGGACCAGTTCTGATGGGATGTTGTCCACTCCTGCCGATTTCCCTTTTTTCAGCGATGCTATTGCTGCCTCTATTTCTTCACGGAGTATGGGGTGATTACTGTTATCAGTGGCTGGTGGAACATTCAGTATTGCTGGATCACCTGTGGTCTGTATGTTGTATAGCTCTGAGCAGTATTCTGTCCATCGCTTTAGGATGTCTTGTTCAGGAAGGAGCACAACTGAACAAATCTTCAACTTGAGGTTGCTATGTGAGAGGTACCATCAACACCAACAAGACCTCTACCACGTCTTCATTGACTTTAAGAAGGCATTTGACAGGGTCTGGCATGCAGCTTTGTGGGCTACCATGAATCTGTACAACATCAACGCCAAACTGATCAGACTGATACAGCACCTCTATGACAAACCCACCAGCGCCGTCTACCTCAACAATAGCATCGGGGACTGGTTCAGAACCACAGTCGGAGTGAGACAAGGCTGTCTACTCTCCCCAACACTCTTCAACATCTTCTTAGAAAGAATAATGACTGACGCACTGGAAGAGCATGAAGGAACAGTCAGCATAGGCGGCAGAACAATCACAAACCTACGTTTTGCCGACGACATTGATGGACTGGCTGGAAAAGAAGAAGAACTGGCAAGCCTGGTCAAACATCTGGACAAAGCCTCCACATCGTATGGAATGCAAATCAGTGCGGAGAAAACCAAACTGATGACTAACAACACCAACGGCATCAGCATTGACATCAAAGTCAACGACGAAAAACTTAAAACAGTCCACAGCTTCAAATATCTGGGAGCAATCGTGTCAGATGAAGGATCTAAACCAGAAGTACTCTCGAGAATTGCCCAAACAACAACGGCACTCAACAAGCTGAACACCATCTGGAACAACAAAAACATCGCTCTCAGCTCAAAAATCAGACTGATGCGTTCCCTGGTTATATCAATATTGCTCTACGCCTGCGAGACTTGGACCCTGACTGCAGACATCGAGAGAAGAATCCAAGCTGTCGAGATGAGATGCTTTCGTAGACTACTTGGCATCTCCTACAGAGACCACATCACTAACACGGAAGTGAAGAACAGAATCAAGCAAAGTATTGGACCCTACGAACACCTTCTGTCCATAGTGAAGAAACGCAAACTTAGGTGGTATGGACACATCTCCCGATCATCTGGTCTTGCCAAAACGTTCCTGCAAGGCACCGTACAAGGAGGCAGAAGGAGAGGACGGCAGAAGAAGAGATGGGAAGACAACATCCGGGGGTGGACAGGCTTGACGCTCGGTGACGCCCTGAGGAAATCAGAAAACCGTGAAGAGTGGAGAGGGGTGGTGGTCAGGTCAGCAGCGGTGCCCCAACGGTCTGAACCCAGACTACGGGAGAGGTGAAGGTGAAGGTGAAGGTTAGATTATACATTTCAGTGATTCCCTTCCGTTTGTCATGTGGTTTTAACAAATCAGTGTTAAAATCACCCAGCAAAATAATTTCGGTGGAATAGTTGCATCTTCCATCATGTGCTCAAGGCGATCAAGCCACTCAACCCTTTCTTCGGGATTTCTGTATAGAAAACATACAAGGATTGGCTTGGTCTCTTTTAAGCGAATCTCTAACCAAATGCATTCAATTTTATATTTATCAAAAATACTAACTTTTTTGTTATTTACAGACTGATGAACATAAGCTACCAATCCTGTTTCCAGTTTAACTGTGGCATCACGCCTGATGAGGTGGTATCCTGGAACAGATATCACATTGTCTGAAACAACATCAGATAATCGTGTTTCGGAAAAGGCAAAAACATGAAAGCAATTACCGGCATTAAAAAGGATGGGGGAAATGTCTGACATCTTGTTCAGCATATGACAAATATTAAGGTATCCTATTTTGAATCCAGTTTTAGTCAGCCACTTGGGGGTGTTGGAGCAGTTCTCCATAATCAATGCTGATAAAATCACAGGGCAAATGCAAGTGGTGAATGGCCTGAGCAAACACAATAACACTTATAAAAATACAAGTTATTCTAACTAAACTTATTTAAGAAATGCAGAATACAACGGTTATTTTTGTACAAAGGCAAAAATTCTGGAGAAAAAAAATGGAAAGGTTTAAGTATAGACACGTGACACCAATTGTTCACACAACTTTAGTCAACAAGACGGAGAGTAACGTGCAGTATTACACCGTCCCAATCCGAGTGTGAAAACTGGCCTGAATTGGCAATGCATTCACAATATAAGAACAACGTGAAAATACATTCTTTATTTTAGTTTAACATTGTTTAACCAAATGTAATTAAAAGATACATGAATAATGTCTGTTTTATGCAGAGCATAATAGCGACCTTTCAGTCCTGTATATGCCGCATTGTCATAGGCCGCATATATGGCACACAAGTGTAGCCATACCGTATCGCGTTGTTGAGAGTTTAACGACCTATTGGCATCTTCACTCTTAAGGTCAAAACATACCGTATCAGATCATGTCAGTATATATATATCAGCCGCCCAATGCTCCATAGCTACCATGGTGGCGTCGGTCGTTGACGGTCTCGGTCGTACACCAGCTGTGACGCCAGGTTTACCAGCTGCTGTGCTCACTGGCCAACAGGGTTGCGTGGGAGCCAGTTGTGGTTGTCGCACATGGATCCGCGGTCCGCCCTGTGGTGTAGGTGTTAAGTCCATGGCACCTGGTCCCCATGTACTGACTGTGTGTGAACCCTCCACTGTGGGTACTGAAGGGAGGGAAGGGGAATGGGTCTGGGACAGTGAACCTCATGTTTGGTGTGACAGTACATGACAGTGAACCTCATGTTTGGTGACAGTACATGACAGTGAACCTCATGTTTGGTGTGACAGTACATGACGGTGAACCTCATGTTTGGTGACAGTACATGACAGTGAACCTCATGTTTGGTATGACAGTACATGACAGTGAACCTCATGTTTGGTGTGACAGTACATGACAGTGAACCTCATGTTTGGTGTGACAGTACATGACAGTGAACCTCATGTTTGGTGACAGTACATGACAGTGAACCTCATGTTTGGTGATAGTACATGACAGTGAACCTCATGTTTGGTATGACAGTACATGACAGTGAACCTCATGTTTGGTATGACAGTGCATGACAGTGAACCTCATGTTTGGTGTGACAGTACATGACAGTGAACCTCATGTTTGGTGACAGTACATGACAGTGAACCTCATGTTTGGTGACAGTACATGACAGTGAACCTCATGTTTGGTATGACAGTACATGACAGTGAACCTCATGTTTGGTGTGACACAGTACATGACAGTGAACCTCATGTTTGGTGTGACAGTACATGACAGTGAACCTCATGTTTGGTGTGACACAGTACATGACAGTGAACCTCCTGTTTGGTGACAGTACATGACAGTGAACCTCCTGTTTGGTGTGACAGTACATGACAGTGAACCTCATGTTTGGTGTGACAGTACATGACAGTGAACCTCATGTTTGGTGTAACAGTACATGACAGTGAACCTCATGTTTGGTGTGACACAGTACATGACAGTGAACCTCATGTTTGGTGTGACAGTACATGACAGTGAACCTCATGTTTGGTGTGACACAGTACATGACAGTGAACCTCATGTTTGGTGTGACAGTACATGACAGTGAACCTCATGTTTGGTGTGACAGTACATGACAGTGAACCTCATGTTTGGTGTGACACAGTACATGACAGTGAACCTCATGTTTGGTGTGACACAGTACATGACAGTGAACCTCATGTTTGGTGTGACAGTACATGACAGTGAACCTCATGTTTGGTGTGACAGTACATGACAGTGAACCTCAAGTTTGGTGTGACAGTACATAACAATGAGAACTTTTCCTTTAGGGGCTTTCAGTCTTTCTAGAAGGCTGCTAAGGCAGCCGAAACCACACGGGTCTTACAATCGGCAGACAAGATTTTTGTCTTGCATCATAATTATACCAGTGTTGTACCTCTCCACTTTATTTAGTTCTGTGCCACTTTTCCTTGCACAAACTGCATGATGTCCCCGTTTTTTTCCGACCACAGTTGCTTTCTCCCGATGCTCTGGTGACTCTGTTGGCGTTGTGTGGTCATGTAAGATCAAGATATGTCTTTTTGATGGAGATGATCATGATGAAAGGCTTTTGGTGCACTCCTGTATTGAATTTTATTTTAAATGGTGTTCATTATTCAGTGATCTGAAAACCTGTTTCTGAGTCAGATGAAACAAACTACGTCTTTCCCTTAACCGTTGTTTGCTGTTTGAAGGGATATGTTCTGAGGAGAAGACAGCAGAACGGTTATGCTGCAACTGGTGGCTTGATTAAAATTTCAGATATTGTCTGTTGTTATGTCGCAGACTGACAGGATGGTGGCCCGTCAACCATCAATAAACGCACTGCAAATATTGTAGTCACTAAATGTAGAGGTGAATCATCCTGACATTCAGCCATTTAGATCAACATGTCAAGGGGAAGTATCATAAACAAAAACTTAAAGATTATGCAAGGAAAACCAGCACTGAACTTCAGTGGGTTCATACAGCGTCATGTGATGGAAAATCAAGCTTTTGTCTCCAGATTAAGACCCCTGTATTTTTCTAGTTTCAGTTTCCTGAAAAGACTGAGAACTCATACTGAAAAGTCACGCATTTTGTACATTGATCCATTTTTGTCATTAACGAATGTTTTGTATTATGGAATAGTCATATGAATTTTAATATTATTTCTTTATTTGCTCTTCATGTACAGATTTGGACATTATGAGGGTGAATGTGCATGCTTAAAGAGCCATACTCCCTTTCTCACTGACCATTCAAATGCTTGAAACACAAGTGAACACTTAAAACGGAGTTTAATACCGACTGTTCAGTGCCATACAGTCACCTGGATGTTTCAGATTTCAATGCATACAAACCCCAACAATCAAGTCTGGGATGGAAAACAGAATCGAACCATGCCCCCAAAACCCTGGAATCGTGGTCACCTGAGTTCAATGAAGGGTAGTACCAGCACCTCACAATAGTAGTACATGATTTCAACAAGGATTTTCAAACAAACGTGAATATGGCGTCGATCACTGGGTAATTCTTTTTTCATATCCTCACAGTAGTTTGTCATTTATACGATCGCGTCATGAAAAAAGGCTCTGTTCATTTTCAAGAAACCAAAGTTTTTATGCTTGATGTCTACTCATCACAATTCCATGAATCATCTTGCATCATTCCAGATACTGTTAAAACAAAGACATACAAAACAACCCATGGCTGGGTTGGGAAATTACTGTGAGCAATTCAGTTCATTCCACAATAACTTACTGTGTACCATTTAGGTACCAAACAACTGGTAGTGTGTCAGTTAAAAGGATTTGTTAAAATCAAAACCTACAAACAGGAAACAAAACCACAACAAAAGAGAGACATACCGAAAAGAGAAACATCTGAAATAAACAGCTAAGATACACATGAAACCAACAGCTTAAAAACTGGAACCATTCGAATTCTAAATTTACACTGAATTCCTTGTTATACATCCACTAACACAACATAAGGCAGACAGACAAATAATGGAATTTAAGTGAGAACACAACATGCATGACCTTAGAAAGCCACCTCGTTATGAGAATGATTGATCACACATTAAATGCTCGTTTCTGACCCAAGGAAACTGAAAATGTGCTGAACATAAGGCTAAGCTAATAACGCACAGTAAACTACAAGTTTATCATAGTTATGTTCAACAGTAACTGCCCCTCCCCCTCACCAACACACAAGACAAATAGGGTGAAAAAAGCTTTGTCAAACCTTAGTTGACTATAAACTATCTCTGGTCTGTTACAAAAACATGGCTTCCATGCCACTTGCACAGTGTGTACTTGTGGACAGCTGGATGACTTTTTCGTTGACCAAAAATGCCCTGTTTCTCCTGCAAGAAAGATCTCAGAGACAAAGTGGAAACTATTTTTCTATTACTGTTGCTTATAGTCCTGCCGACTGTATAGGGCCATATCAGGACAGCCTAACTACACAAATGACAAACCACAAAAAAGACATTAAGATAAATGTACAAAACACTGTTCATGACACATTATCCTAACCATTTAGCTCCTTGGGGCATATAAGATTAGGCTGTGCTGTAGATGTCAGCTATTCTGCTTAATTCATCATCCATATATTACAAAACAAAACAAACAAAAAAACAAACAAAAAAAACCCAACAACAATACTTCAAGCCAAAAATAAGCCACACATACAAATAACACTGCAGAATGGACAGCTAGTGCCCATCCCAGTGTTGACAATTTCACTACCAAATAGCCTGAGCAAAACGAACAGCTAGACAAAAGGGGCAAAAGCTGTTTTGTTTTGTTTTTTAAAGAGGAAGCCATAATGAAAAGTGTTTTCAAATTCCAGGGTGGAATAAAACAATGGTTTGTTGTTGCTGGTTTTCTTTTTTTGGGGGGGAGGGAGGGAGTTACATGTATTTACCTGGTAAGTGATGACATTAACAATCATAATACAAAGCAAACACACATGTTCCGAGGGCAAAATTCTATAATTCTGCACGTTCAACAATGTTTTTAAGTTGTTTACACATTAGTCACTGTGTATCTTTATGCCAAATATTTTCAAAGATAATGAGTCTTTATGCCAAATATCTTAATTATTAAAGAAAAGATAAAGTGATGTCAATCATTTACCAGCAATTCTTCAGACTTCACTCAAAATGTGATAATACTCTACTCCATTCTAACTTCAGGGAAATGAGTGACTGGGTACAATATCTGTTTCATCATTGATATCTTAACTGTCAGTGCTGTTTGGTTCATACCCAGTCAACCAAGAAGACTAAACTAGTACACAGGTGAATCTGCCAGTACATTTCAGATGAAGTCCACACTGATTTTTTTTTTTTAAACTACACATCTGAAATGATGTTTGAACAGAAAATAACACAACAAACTGAAATGTACAAACAAAAAAACAAAAAAAGCTTCCTGAAACAAATCTCACCACCTATTCCCAGTGATTGTTTTCACTTTATGGCAAAAAAAAAAACAAAAAAACAAAAAACCACACACACATACAGTCAGTTTTTTTCAGAATCTAGGTTCCCAACCCTTTTAAGTTATGGTGTCCTGATTCCAGTCAAATTCAATGGGCTCCTTTGACTATCTACCTACTTGAACACATGTGACAAAGGACTTGTACATTGAATTATTAAAAAAAAAAAAATGTACTTACCCTTAACCAACCTCTTTCATTCATTATGTATTGGTGACATATTTCATTCATGAAGAACAAATATATGAGGATGAAAATTAAAATATTTTCATAAATTTTGATACAATGAATCAAAGTTGTCCATCAGAAAAAAGCAGAAAGATCATTTTACATGTGCATATAAATTTACATATATAAAGTTTGTGCTATAAAAGATAGAGAAACAAGAAGCCGGACATTTTCACATTTCGACAATGAGGATAAAACCCATGTATACAAATGACTTCTACAATAGTGAAAAGTATGGGGTTCTTCCACTATCATCTGCAAAGAATGTCACAGAAAATCCATCAAAATATTTCCTTTTGTTGTTTTGGTTTACTTTTCATTGTGTTTTTAAGGAGGTTGTCAACAAAAGACAGTCCTTATATACACTGAGGAGTGAGATGTTAGAAAAAAGGATAATAATTTAGTATAATAGTTATACCTGTAGGTGAAAAAAAAACACCTGACAACTCTTTCCTCAAGAATAAACTAATATTCTATGACTGATCATAGCCATAGACTGATCAGAACCATAGATGTGACATTCTACTGGATCACATACAAATGTCATGCTGCAACAACAGCGGCTGGCTCTTCCTCCCTTCTTCCACATCTTTCTCATTCACCTTTAAACACCTGTATTTTGACTGTAAAGCTTGTATGTCTGATTCATTTAGCTCACTCGGTTTGTCTTTTAGTTCGTCTTGACTTTTGAATCAAAACGTAGGGTGGTTTTTTTCCCATAAATATCACATCCAAAACACAATGTGTTTATCTTTAAAGTCTTCCTTTTCCCTGACAGCTGATAATTGCAGCTGCCATATGCCTCACGTTTCAAAGAAAAGAAAAGGAAAAAGCAAGCAAAAAACCAACAAAAAAAACAACCCAACCTTTATTTTGAGAACAGGACAAAGACAAGATTTCTCATGAAATGGTCACATACAGTGAATACAACAGTATATCATTATACATTTTTGTCTTAAGATATTGTTTGCTGGGTGCGCACACAAAACACACTTCTGTATTAATTTCTATTTGACAAGTGCTTTAAAACTTCTCCCTTGATGGAAGGAGAGGAGACAAAACATGTTACTGAATGACATATCTTCATTTAAATTAAGAAAAAAAACCATCTTTGCAGAATTCTGTCTTTGTGGATTTAAAAAGACCGACAATCTTTTTGGGTTTGCTTTTGATCAGCACAAATGTTGTTAGCAATCTTGGCTTCAGACACAAGATCAATACTTTTTCCTGCAAGAACAGCTCATGAATGGGGAGGTGAATTTCTTCCAACTGGCTAAAAGGTTCAGAGCTGTAATGAAGATCCAGACCTGAAATGAAAAAGGACCCAGGATCAGAAGATAACAAAAAACACAAATCTCTTAGGACAGATGCTGTTCAAAACCTGAATGGATAATGGATCAGTGATCTAACAGATTTATAGAAAGAACATATGCAGTAAGAGGAGAAAAAATTAAACCAAGAAGTTCAACATCAGAAAAGCAACAACAGATATACATTTTTCCACAACTGTTCATTTATCAGAGGACATATTGATGTCTCTGTGAACAAAGACTTGAGCCCATGGCAGCAGAGATGTACCTGGGGTTCTTTGTCACAGTCAAGAAGACTGATATTGCTGTGTAACTGAGCCAGCAACGAAAATTTTCCCACATCAAACGCCACAGAAACTGGATCACAGATGAGGAATTTCAACTTCATTTGAAAATTAATTTGTCTGTGACCCTTCCAGATTTTGTTTAGATGTTCTTTTTCATGTCACTGATTTGATTTTCAAAGAAAATCTACAACAAAAACTGCACAACAAATAAGATACGGAAGAACAGGTTTCTTTACACAGATTTAAAGAACAGTTCTCAGTTCTCGGTATGAATTCCTTGATGACAGGGTTTTGTTTTATATTGGGTATGATAGACATGTACAGGAAAAAATGCAAAAAGTTGGACAGAAACAAATGTCCACAACACAATGAACCTTTTCCTGCTTTAAAGCGTAGGGTCTTCAACATATGTTAAAGCGTAGGGTCTTCAACATATGAAAGAACACAAACTGAAGTCCCACACCATGTTGCAAAACTCTTTTACAACTCTACAAACATTTCACTCACAGAATAGGCCACCACAGATACATTCATGCACAAACAAAATATACAAAACAGATCCCCCAAAAAGTAACCATATAAACTCATATAAACACAGCAAACGACTACTAAAATCAATCAGTTGCCCTCCAAAACTTTTACAACCAGACTTAGAAATGCCTACTTGGCAACTTTTGTCAAGTAATGACTTTTTCTGTCATGATGATAATCTGTCTGCAGAGAGGTGCAAAAATGTTGCTCAAATCAACTTCAGCACAATGTCCCTTCCCATCCACATGTAAACAAATGAGGGACTGATGGAGGGCACTCCTACAATGTCAGCACAAAGTCAGGTAATCAATACACTCAGCTCCCTTCACTTTTCTTTTTTCATGAGGTTGTTATATGAAAATTAATATCACTGCAGTAGCTGCACATACACTCAGTACAAGCGGGGTTTTTTGTGTTTTTTTCCCGTCTGGCCATCCCTTCTATGAATACATACATATATACTCCTGGCATGTCAAACATATTTAATGCCAAAGGGCTGGTAACTTTACAGTTCATGCAAAAAGAGAATTGGTCTCTGAAACAATATTGGAGTTTGACCACTGCCTGTCAAGCCACTTCCTTAACTGTTTTCAATGTGGATAAACTGATAGGCAGGGAATGAATGACATCGGCACTTACGAACATTCTTCAAAGTGCTCAATGCATCATAGCAAGATGAAGTAAAATAGAAACTGTGCATGCAGCTTGATGTTCCATCTGCCAGCAGATGATAGATCCCAGTGCCTGCACACACAAGGACTGACAAGTACTTATTTACATACGTATATAATGTTCCGTTTGTGTCCTTCACTTTCTCCACCTCTCACAATGTCCATTCATAACATCAATTAATAATCAAGAAACTTGTATATGATCTCTAGCACCTTCATTTATTGTTGAAAAAACTGTACTTGCTCACTTTGAAGCACACTCCCAGTACAAAATGATGGGGATATTTGGCATATGAGATAGCATTCAATACCTTCTTTAAAAAGTGATGACTTTGGCAACTAAGACAAAGTGAAATGTGTTGTCACTACAACAATGCACAAAACCTGAGAATTTGTGCAAACATAATAATGCTTCATCTCTAGGTGTCTCATCATGCCTGTATCCTCAATTCCCATTCTGGTTTCCTTTCACTCAATCACACCATGTCAATCTGCATTACCTCTCACCATGGATGTATCTGCATTTGGAAACCTATTGCAGATCCCCAGCATTTTGTTATTTACATTTAACATTACTTCTCCCAATGCAGGTTCAACATTCACAACTTCATCTCATCTGCATTAAATTTTGTGGTAATGCTTTCAAAATTCTGGATTTAATTTGATGGCAATACCTGTGGAAACTGCTCTTGTCTCAGTAAAAAATATTAATGACTCATTTACAACATACCTTTCTTCATCCAAGTGCAAATAAAACATGAACTGAAAGTGAAGACAAAGTTGGACACTGCTGAATGAAACAATGAGTAGACGTTATCACAGTTGGTGCTTTGGTCGTAGCTATATCATGACGATTCTGTGAAGCTGCCCAAGCTTTGCACCAATGACCCAAACTCCTGTCTTCAAACACAAAGAAACAGCAATGAACTCAGTGAACTTCTTCCAAAGAGAGAAGAAAAACTATTCTTGACAATATTTTGATGAAAAAGAAGAGCACTCCTTATAGTGAAAGAGTGAAAGGATGGATTATTCAGTGAAGGCTTACATTCATCTCCACTTCTCTGAAGCCCTGAGATGACTGCTGTCACTAGCCTGGCTATACATTTTCACTCGAGTCTAAGGCTGCTATCCAAGAAAATATGCTGACTATGGAAACACGGGCAACAAATATGCATCCTTTGGAAAACTGACACAAACAGAACAGTCAGAAAAAGCATAGCAGTTTTTTTTAGCAATATAAAAAAAAAATGGCAGAGAACAGATAAGGAACACTGAAGAGCTACAGCCATACCAAGGACAATGTCATCTACACAGTTTCCTGCGACAGTAAAAATGAACCGGTTAATGTTTCCATTTTTGTCACAATCCTCAGTGTACCACAAGTTTACAGGATTCAAGATTACGTTTGTGGCACCTACCCTTTTTTCGCTTTTGATTTGAACTGCTGACCTGGTTCCACAGAAGCAGATTTACTGAAGTGAAATAACCTACCTCCTCAACAAATACCCATCCCCCCCTGACCCCTTGCTATTCTTTGCACCACTCCATCCCATCATGATTTTCCCACACCCCACCCCCACTCCCCTCCTGTACTGGACTTTCTTCCATTGCTTTTTCTATTTGTCTGCAGTTTTCACTGTCTGCATGGCACAGTTTCACTGTTTGCATTTATAACAAAGTGACTTTTCTGTTGAAAGTAAACTTTGGACATCTTTTCCAGTACAGTCACTTATCTGCGCCACGTGTCAACTGCAAATATCAACAGTAACAATTTTCTCCACTTTTTCACTTGCATGCTCACTATTTCTGATCCCTTGGGATGAAATCCCTGTAAAGTCAGGAATTCAACTCACTGAATGTCTCTTGAAACAAAAATAAAAACTATAGCCTCAAGACAGCCGTACTAAGTTCAAACTACACAGGAAATCACAATCCGTTTTGAAATCTGATAATCCTGCAGAATTACCACTTGAAGGCTGTATCTCAAGTGCAGAATTACCACTTGAAGGCTGTATTTCAAGTGCAGAATTACCACTTGAAGGCTGTATTTTAAGTGCACAACCCCACCAATCTTTGTCAATGTCTTCCTGGCATCAGCTACAAAATGAGGGTGGGGATGGGGGCAGATTCAAACATGACATATTTAAAACAATGGTGCTCTTATTTATCTTATGCTTCCTACTTCCATAAATATTCCAGATGGATTAAAACAACTTCTCTGTGTTATGTTTGGGAAGCCAAATTTTCCCCTCCACATGAGTTTTCACTTTCCCATGCATTATTACAATGTCAATACCTCCCAGATTACTATTTAAAGAAATACATAGTTGTTACCTCATTTTTTTAATTTTTTTTTTTTTTTTAAATCCGAACAGAATCTGCAATCAAAACCACTAAAATCCAGCAGACTTCCATTCTGGTCTTTTACACACATTTCATTCAGTCCTAAACCCATCCTAAAAAATAAACATAACAGGGTCCAAATAAATAAGAACCAAATGTTCCGAGAAAAAACACTGTACCTAGATAACTAGTGTCAGCATTTTCATGTGTGGATACAGACATTTCCCTTCATGCATCAAAAGAATGTACACAAAGACTTGATGCGTCACTGAAAACTTAACAGGGAGGACTTTGCTTGACAGAAGCAACCATGCTCATTCCATTTTAAAAAATAAAACCGTTAATGCTTTGATGAAAAGACATTGCTGCTTTAGGTCAAAGTACTTCCAACACAAATGCTTTGTTTCCTTTTCACTGCCAGTAATCAGATCCATCTTCCTGAATGATGAAACATAAATCAATTATCACTCTGTCAACAAAATTCTCTGCTTTTAAGTAATTCTGTTTGTTCCTTTCTCCTTGACTTCACTGTCCATGGTTTTTCTGAAGGGTTTTGGTGATGGGGACTCTTGGTTTCATTGTCATGTACTCAACATTTTCCATGTTTTCATGGTCAGCATCTACCCTTCATACTAACCAACCACAAACACCAAGGTCTCCAATCATCACCACAAGTATCAAAGTTCAATACACAGTTCACTGTAACAACGATGACATCACTCTTCCATAACATAACTGGTCACCCGCACCTGTCTTGCTGTCTGCTTGTTCACTTCTACAGAAATGGGGAGGGTTGAAAGTTTTATACATTAGCTTGTGAGAGAGGGTCTATCTACACTCTCAGCTTGGTGATCTGAGTGTAGCAGTCATTTTGAACAGTGAGAAAGCAGCAAGATATTCGGGATCTTTCATATTGTGTTTCTCAAAAAAAAATGAGGTATACAAGTGGTTAACAAAAAGTCCAAGTCCAAAACGAATTTAAGGCAGCAATAACAATTCTCTTTTTTTTCTGACAATGATCATCAGCTGTAGTAATACCAAAAAAGAAAAATGACATCATTTTACAGCCTGCGTTGCTGTTGATTTGATAACAAGAATCATCTCCCTTGTGGTGTGTGTCCATCACGATACAATCTGCCCTGGGTTTAGAGAGAGATGACATCACAGACTTTTCAGAGTGAACAAATGTTTGTCGTTTACATTAACACCCATACTGGTTGTTTCTCTGTAGATGAGCCAATCGGCACAAAGACAAGTTGGAATGGTTCAAGCAATTGTGTAGTGATGATTGTGGAGTTTCTCCCCTCTTCCCAACCACCATCCTGTGCACAAAATAATCACCGAAGTCATGTCAAACAACGAAAATGCCCAGCTCACAAATTACAAATGTTCACAGCTGCTCAGAATTTGATATCCAAACGGACTCGTATCTGGATGTCAAGGTAGAAATGGGCTTTCCTGTTGTTTGATTTCAGACTGTGGGCACACATTGATGACTAGTCGATTCTCAATGATTTCACTGACAAAACAGTTTGTGTTGATAATGAAACAGATATATTTTGAGTCTATAACAAAACAGTTTCTTCTCCTCATGCTCACTTTGAGGCTGAACGTAGTCGCCAAGGTTTTCACCTCCCAGACTTTGGACTGTCAAATGAACACTTTCAAACACAAACTTTAGACACAAAGCCACACAAGCTGCAGGCACCAAGCTGGAACCGATGGTTGCACAAATAGCTCTTCCTCCGTGACTGAAAGCTGACTAATGACATTCTTGGTCTGTAGGTCGTAAAAACTGCAGTTGTAACCGGTTTCTGTTTCACCAAAAGTGTCTTCATAAAGAGGGATAAAAAATAAAATCCACCATGACAACACAACACATACAACACAAACCAAAAAAAAGTCTAAACTCTTCAGACTGATCATTTTCCAAAATGGCAACAGCATCATTTATGCAAATCACATGACATGGAACACAACAGAGGAGTATGTACATATCGTTACTGACATGAGTTAGTGAGTTTTTCTTTCTGTCTGTACACATTGGGCTTTTCTTTCTGTCTCTATACACATATTCAATTTATCTCTGATCAAAATTATCTCTGGCCAACACAACTCCGAAAGACAATACTCTCGGTTTGCTTCTTCTTCTTTTTTTAACTTGTGTGAGGAAAGGAATTATGTGCTTGGCTATACAGCAACCACAAACATTTTCAAAATTCATGCCCATGGGACTACACTTCCAGATCAGTGACATTTTACACCACTCTTCCCTTCCTACTGTACAAGTTTCAAACATCAGTTCATAAATAGAAAGCAACTTGTTATTAACAAACAAACAAAAAAACAAAACAAAAAGCAAAGGAAATGAAGTGGAATGAGAGAGAGAGAGAGAGGAAGAGGAGGAAAGCAACAAACTGGAAAAGCCTTACAATGTACAGCCTGGCTGGTAAAAAAAAATCAACAATGGTTAATGGTTTGGGGTTTTTAGCCTTTTTTTCCGCATACTATCGCAGTATCACAGGAAAGCGCAAATCTCAGAACAATTATCACTACCACAGACACCGTCAATGAAATACACTTCAACTGCATACTGTGATTTACAGTCAACTCGGTTAAATGAAAGGTTAACTCACTCAGTACGGCCAGTCCTCTCTTTTCCTCTACACAGACCCCTCAGATGTCCAGTGGGTGTCTGAATGACCCAACCTTTAGCTTCCGTCGTCAGAATTGTGGTATTCTTTGTCAACATTCACCTCTTCAGTATAAGAGCCTTCCGCTTGCAATATTTTCATGATGGTAATTGGGGAGAAACGCTGTCAACGTCGTCTCTTTCGCCGTTCGTATGGAGAGAGTTAACCAAGATATCAACGGATACAGTCGTCTTCTTTTTTTTAAAAACTACACAGCAGGATTTCTCTAATTTTTCGGTCATCACTGTTCTGCTGCTTTTTCTAAAGGTTATTTTTCACACTGTGATGTAGTTTTCTTCAAACATAAGAGATTATATATATATTAAAAGAAAAAAGAAAAAAAAGAAGTTAAAAAAAAAAAAAGTGAGGCACATATTATGTTTCGACAAATACAAATTTTATCACTGGCCTCAACACACTTTTATTTGTATGCTAAGTTTCTTAAACATATTTTCTGTTTGCAAATTACATATATTGTAATTGCATTTTTTTCTCCCGCCAGTCTTTCAATTTAGGACTTTGCTTTCTTTGCTGCTTTCTCTATCGCTTCCTTTAATTTTTTTTTTTTTTTTTTTTTTTTTTTAGCTGAATTTTCTTTTCATTCAACTTTCAAGATCATCTTGTGTCCATTTATTAGTGATGAAGATAAAACATGGTTAAAACGTTAATATTAAAAAGGAAATTTTCTATCTAAAATTACGTTTAAATAACATATTTACCGTGACCCAACTAGTGTAGACTCCGGCAGGGGTCTGACATTCCTGTCCTGTGCAAACTACTATCCGCCTATGCGGAGAAAACGAAAGCAACCACGGCCGATAACCCCCCGGAAGTAGGTAACCTCCCCTTTGCTGCCGGAAAAAGAGGGCGCTAGCTAGCGGGACAAAGGGGAGGTCACCTACTTCTGGGGGGTTATCGGCCGTAGTTGCTTTCGTTTTCTCCGCATAGGCGGATAGTAGTTTGCACAGGACAGGAATGTCAGACCCCTGCTGGAGTCTGCACTATTTGGGTCATGGTAAGTATGTGTAATTAAAATACATATATAAAATAAAAGTCACAGAAAAAGAAGAAAGACACTCAGAAGAAAAAATTTCCAAACCTTTGAAACCTCATAAACGATGAAATCAAACCACTTATAGAGCAGTCCCTCAAC
This sequence comes from Babylonia areolata, assembly GCF_041734735.1. NCBI lineage: Eukaryota > Metazoa > Mollusca > Gastropoda > Neogastropoda > Buccinidae > Babylonia > Babylonia areolata. Next base: position 5,395,544 of record NC_134897.1, read on the forward strand.
CACATCAGTGGTATCACCACAACACCAACAAAGCTTGCCGTGTCAGAAAAAAACAGACACAAAAACTTGACACTCAAACAAAACATAAAACCAAAGAAATATGTAGTCCACCACAGATGCACAAGTAGCTACCTCTAAGTTGCATGTTTTCATCAACTGATGACCAAACTATTTCACAGAAAAATCACACATATCAAGAGGAAAACATAGTGTGAAATTCATATTACATAAACCAGATAGTGCCAAGTATGGGACAAATGACACTTCTTTGTCTGGCTTCAAAGCAACATAAATCAGATTTTAATCTGGAGGAAAGTTCTGCAAGATTTTTGAAAAGACACACTATCAGCTAACTGACTGAGATCAATAATGAACATCTAACAACCACTGCAGCTGGCTTTACCATGATTGTAACCATGAGTAATCTGTTTCACAGTATGGATACAGCAATGTGTAGTGAACAAATATCTTGCGTGAGAGCATACTTGCATGCATGAGTACATGTGTGTGAGCACTTACACATGAACATACAAACATAAACATATATATGCATATGTGCATGTGTACACATGATTGTATGTGTGAGTATGCACAGGTGCATGCAAACTTTCATCAATAGGCATGCTGGGGCAAAGGTCTATGTCTCTCTACAAAAGGAAAGCAGTAACTATGAAGACAGGAACAATAGGCATGCAGATACTTGCCTAACTATATTAAGATACACTTCTAACAGTGCAAGCAGGTAATAGAAAAATAGAAATATTTCTGACAACGATAAAAAGTAGACTACATGAGTACTCAGAGTAACAGAAAAAAGACATATGCCCTATAAATGAACTGGTGACTACACAGCCAACAAGTAAAGGGAAAGCTGCAATAAGCCGTAGTGACAGTCCCTGACAGTGATTCTTCAGACTTGGAGAACACCAGTGGCAGTGGGTTTACTCATGTCTGTCACTGAACTACACAAAACAACTGACAGGGATCAAGTACTACTGCTCAAGTGTCCACTTCTGACGCTTTTCTTCACACTCTTTGATCACCAAAATACCTACTGTTCGAAGGTGATTTCTTATCCCAATATTGATAAACACATATTTGCTGTGTTTCAAGGTTGTTTTTTTTTTTAAAAATAAGCCATGTCATAAACTTCTTTGAATTACTCACAAAGGACTCATAAAAGGACAGAGGACTCACAAAAGGACTTTAAATATAAATATTCAAAATACAAAATCAAAAAAAGAAAAAATACCAAAAAAATCAAAACAATATCTGACAGTATACTGTGACCAAAGCCCATCTATTCATGAAACATTCAGCCTGACTGGGGGTCACTGAGGACCAAAGGATAGATATTCTGGAATGGGAAGGCTTTGCAATGTGGCCCATTGGAGGTCTCCCTGCAGGCCTCATCGTCACAGCCCCCATCTTGGAACCAATATATCACAGAAATTCTCTCTCTATTCTGCACAAAACTGTCCAGCCTGAGTGATGGCCTGGGCTCCAGGTCTTCAAGAAACTTCAAGAATACATGTCAGGTAAGCTGTCTGCACTTTGCCCATCTACAAAAACCGTGGGAAATGGTTGGGTTACCCCCTGCAAAACCCTAGAAATATTCGGTTGAAATAAGCAGAGGAAGAAAAAAAAATTGCTGCATTGTGGTAGCATGGCAACACACTCAACCTGGGAGGAATGGTCCAATATTGGTAAGGAGAATCTGAATAAATATTGTACATTGTAAATAAACAAATTTTAAAAAAAAATTTTTAATATGAGTGGATTAAAAATGAGAAAAAGCAAAAAACAAAAGATGCTCCATGTCACACCAGTGAACAAAGGAGGTTGACAGTACAGCCCAAAGATTCTATAAATACAAACAAGAAGCAAAGCCTTAATGGCTCACATGTGATTCCTGCTGATTTAAAAAAAAAAAAACACAACAAAAACACCCCAAAAAATGAAACTGAAATGCAGTAAGGTTGTGGTGTGTGTTGGGGAAGGGGGGCTAGGGGGGTTGTAGGCTGGGAGGATGGAAGAGTTCTAGTCCTTAAATTTAATGATCAAAATCATTTTGTTGCTTATCATTTGGAACTGTTATGACCAAGTCTTTTGGTCAAAGATCCTTTACATTCACTGCCCCTGTCCAAAGGAACATCTTATCTTATAAAGACACTAAGCCTGTGAAAGTGCTGATGTGTGCTGGTTTCTGCTTTCTGCATGTGTTGCCGAGGTGTTGTGTGGAGGGGACAGAGGGCGAGTGGGACTGATTTTTAAGTGGTGTAGTTAGTTGTGCATTGTTTTGGACACTGGGATGTACATGACTGGACATGGTTGTTTAAACTGGTTTGGCGGTGTTGTGGACTGGTTTTGGTTGTTGTGATCTTGGTGTCGGGTGCTATGAAGTGAGATTGCATTATCTGGGTGTTGTAATATTTGGTATGTATTTTGGATGTTTTTGTTGTGTGTTTGTGTGTGCCCATGCATAAATCACTGTCGGCGTTTGATTTTATGTCTGTGCAGGGTTATACATATGGAAGTGTTGGTGTTTGAATGCAAGTTTTACATGTCAATTTTTAAGCTGTGCAGTGTGATTCAACATATTTTTTTTTATGGAGATGGATGTATGTATGAAGTTATCATTATCAAACTAGTGTTTGTCAAACTGAAAGCAGTGTGGTGGAAATGGAACAATTCATCTCCAGCCATTCACTTCCATCAGCATTTCATCATTTTACCACCAGAATACATATCTATAGATCAAAGTCTTCATCACAACTTCCCAGCTTCAATGATCATTACAAACACTTGATGCAAAAACTGATTTTTAGTAATCTCCTATTCTATGGTTATCAATAATGATTGGATTCCTGCAATCAGATGATGTGTAAATTGCATACACTGATCCACAGTATACCGATTGCTCACTGTCAAAAAAAGAAACCTGTGTACCCCTATTACACAGAATGACTTTGCTTACACATGTGAAACAAAACCGGACTATAAAAAAAATATATCTATACTAAAGTAAAGACACTGCATGAACCAATATTAAAATTATAAAATATCTCAAAACTAGAAGGGCAAGACATAGATAAACAGCAGACATGCCTTACAATAGTTTACACTTGTCTGTAAAACCCGCAAAGAGCCATCACAGAGAAATGAAACACAAACAGTAAAGCCATGTTTCGCAATCCTACTCTGATGCGATAAAAGATTATTCACATCAACTGTGTCACCACTGCTTTCACAATAATCAGATGGTTCAAGTGTCTGAGTGGTAAACATATGCAAAAGTTTTGTTTCACTGAAGCCAATGTGAACAACAATCAATTTCAAGCCAAAATATAGATGTTGCAATTATAGTGATGTTATAAAACATGGAATAGGTTCTTCAAGGACTGTCTTTCTGATTGACACACAAAATTCAGCCTCACAAAAAGTTATGGGACTGCATTTCTTTGAAAGTGAAGGCAACTTTCCAAAGCCTTCTTTAACCCTGCCAGAAAAGCTTGTAACATTGTTTTAAATGATCAGCAGTGGGGAAAGGTCAAGGAGTCAAAAAGAGTGGGGCAGAGCATAGTGGTATGGGGGGTTGGGGGGGAGATGTAGGGGATGAAAGAGTGGGTGAAAACCATCACCAAAAATGTGTGGGAAGTATGAGGGATGTGAGTGACAGAAAATTTTAGAATGCACGGTATGTATTCAAAGAATAAAGGCTGTTTCCAAACACCACTGAATCTGTCTTTACCTAATCTGTTTTTAACAAATCTGTTTGGTTTTATTTTAGATGTCTTTCTCTTATCTCCACACTTCAAAAAATGCCTGTTATCACCATCACGGGTGGTAATAAACAAAAGCAATCATGTAGCAATCACTAGTAACTGATGTGTTGTGAATACTGATGACACTATTTCAGGCTTATTGTCATTCAGATAAAACCTTTTCATAAGCTGAACTGTCCACTCTCTAATCAATCAGAAACACATAGTACTGAAAGTCAAACTATTGTTTTGTACAGTTTATTTTCACTTCAGTTTGCAGGTACTTATCAGAAACAATGCAAGCAGATTCTTTTATCAATCAGATAAATGGAAGACAACACAATAAAAGCGAATGGCACCACTCATTAGTACTACAGAGAACATTGACTCAAACCAGAAATAGTATCTGTTGTTTTTTTTCTAACAATGTGTTTTATGCCATTCGTACTGTGTGTGACTGAAACATTTTCTTCAAGATGGGAGTTGGCTATGATTTTATTCTTTGACACTCTGACTGGCTGCTGTCTCTCTGTTATTTCTCTTTGCCAAGGGGATGGAAGGGTGGTGAAGTGTACAGATGATGTGGGCTGGGTTGTATTGCGATCTTAACTGCGCTAAGTTTGCTCCGTGTTCAGAATTTTCCGAAGTCTATGAAATCAGCATAGACTTTGGACAATTTCTAACAAAAAGTAAACTTAGCACAACTAAAATTGCTTGTACAACCCAGCCCATGTATGCAGAGTGGAGGGAGACAAAGGGAAGGTTTCTTGATCAGTAGCATTTCTTTAGTGAAGCTAACTGGGCTCTCTATCAACTGCATCTCTCAGAGTAACGTGGCTAACTGACTCTGACAAAATTTACTTGATGAAAAACATACCCCCAAAAATTCTGCCAATGACTGATTCTTTGCCACGGTCTGTTTTACCACTGATTATTTACATCACTTAATCATAAACCATGCAAAATTTGGCTGCACCTAGCATGTCGAACATAAATATACAGCATCCGAATCATCAGCTTTGTTGATGTATAAATGCAACAGGTATCTTCCCTTTCATTTTGTACACATACAATCACATATATATACAGACAGAAATCTTATATAACTTTGATTGAAGATTGGGCATTCAAATTTGCAGCAAAAAAAAGTGCGTACTGAATGATTGATCAAAACACTAATGCTCTCAATGGATGCTGATCTTGCTGAAGTTGACAATTCAGTATTTCTTATTTTGGTCGAATGAAGTTCTTCCAACACAGCTCCACACTGGGTCACCATGAAAGAGTGGATTATGTGCTTGGTGTGGTCACTGATGAACACTCACAGGATACAGGACTTGCTGGTGTTGTTGTTGTTCAGGTCTTGGAAAGGGTTCTGGTCCTTCAGAAGAACGGACATGTATGCGCTCTCTGCATCCTCTTCTGAGTGCAGAACAGCAGGCGGCAGCTGACGATCCAACAGAGGATACCACTGCCGCCCAAGGCTCTTGGATACCTGCAAACACTTCCTTTTTTCAGAGAAAGACACACAGGAGCTAAACTTGTCACAGATGGTGCTGGAAACTTTCCGACACATCAGCTGACCTTCGCCATCAGGCATTCATTGATCATGAACAACTGATTATGTATTATAACAATCACTCACCACACAATGAATAGCAGGAAAACATTTGATTGAAATCATACCAAGAACAGTGTGTGTGTGTGTGTGTGTGTGTGTGTGTGTGTGTGTGTGTGTGTACATTTGCGTGCGTGCGTTCATGCGTGTGTGTGTGGAGAGGGAGTTTCAGAAAAGCAGCATGAGAGTATTGTCACTGATAGCAAACAGAAGATAGGGGTCCCAAAGGATTTCTTTTTCAATTATTATAACTGAAATAAATGGAATATAATCAGTTTTCAACCTGCAGGTGCGAACTCTTAACAGGCAGTAAGAGCCAATCCAATGACAGATTTGTATGGAACTGTCTGAATGCTATTGTGTACCTGAACACATCTGCTTGTGTATTCCTACAAAAGAACAGAGTGTACCAAACTGACCTGAGCGCAGAAATGATATTTCTCCTCCTCTCTCAAGTGGCACAGAGGCACCGACCAGCTGCAGCCTGCCTCGTCTGAGTCATCATCATCTGACAGGGAATGCATCAGACAGCTCAGGGAGATGTCCAGCCTCTGCAGTCGGGGACCTCGTAGCCGAGCAATCGCTATTATGTCCATGATGGCAAGTTCAATACCTGATGCATACCATGGTAGAAAAGAGATGGACTGGTGCTAAACATGTCTGGATGTTAGTGAGGCATATTGTGTCTCTCATCAGTCTCATATCACCTCCATCCCCACCACCCTTTCCACCATCCATATGTATTGTGGCCAAAGGCCGATGTACATTAAACTTAAAGCTTCTGAGTTCTGAGTTCATCAATCTCCATCAATGTAACCAAATATAAGAAGAGAACAGCTAATCACTTAACCCCAGGTAATTAAGTTTTAACTTTCCACACTAAAATATCTCAGGCCAAAGCTTTCACAGATCTGTGCTTGTTAGAAAATTACTTTATTTGGGTGAGATTCAACATTACAATGCTATGTAAAAGCCTTCAGACTCAACTTTTCTGACCAGTACGAAGACATTTCCTGAAGAATGATCTGAACTTCTCAAAAACACAAAGACATATAAAAATCTTATAGTTCAACAATCACTACCGTGTGGATAATAATAATATGAAAATCTTCTACGCACAACAACATTAATACAGCAACCAATGTCTCATTCAAAATCTTACACACAAGATATGCTCAATCAACAATACAATGGCACAACCAACAAACTAGAGCACTGACAGTACTTCTTGCTGGAATAACGACCATTATATGTAAGTAGACTTTGTGTGAGTGAACATCAAATCTAAATTCAATAAATTTCTAAATAATACATTCCACATATTCCTTACTTTTCTTCAGTGAATATTCCAACAGCATAACTTGCAATTCCATTTGACGTTTTTCGGTATTACACTGAATAGAAACTACTACTCTGACTAAATCTTCATAAAACCTCTCTTTTCTGAACCTAAAATTAAGCTCAGGAAATGTGACAGGCAAACAGGCAGAGAAGTGACTAACCAATCAGACGTAGGGACTGCAAGCGGTGGCACCGCCAAGCCAGCATGACAAAGGGATCCTCGGCACAGTTGGCATCATAGGGCTGCGGCTGCCGGTTCTCCATCTCCTCCACTATCTCCAGCTCTCGAAACTCCTCATTCAGGTGGTTGCCAATGAAGGTGATGGCAGCCACACTGACATGGTTGCAGAAGTATTGGCGCAGTCGCACCAGTGGCATGTGAGGCTGCAGGATGGAGGTAAGGGCCATGACCCCAGCGTATGTGTGCAGCATGATGAGCGTGACCTGCAGGCGGGGCAGGGTCTGACACGCACGCCACCAGGCCTGGTCACACACATACTCCTGCCCCATGCGCACCCCATGCACCATCAAGGTGAGAGTGTGCAGCTTGCACACCTGGGGCTGGGCCAGGCTAAGCAACAGCTCATCTGTCAGGTTGTCATAGTCCAGACTGAGGGTGGTCAGCTGGCTGAAGGGGGTCAGGTCGCGGGGGCCGATGTCGATGATGTTGTAGACCCAGTCCTCCTTGACGCTGGCCAGGTGGAGGGTATGAAGGGAGGATGCATGGCGCTGGGTCAGGGCCTGCAGAAGATCAGGCGTGAAGCCCTGCAGCACCTCCATGCAGCCCAGCGACAGGTGACGCAGGCATCGTGCCGTCAAGACCAGCTTCTTGATTAGGTACACGCACCTGTAAGTGGGGCAAACTTACAGATTGGTTACCTCCTTGAGCTTGAAAAAGGCTGACCATGCAACTTGTCTGCTACAGAAAAACAAACCAGAAACATGCTCTGTAAATAATGCAGTTATATAAGAAAATATACTCTTGAAACACCTAATGACGTAGGCACTGTGGGAAGACAAGCCCCAGGAAAAACAAAACAAAACAAAAAATTGTAAATCCATGTTTTTAATTCAGGTAAGTAAACTAGTATGAATCCCAGCACAGTTCATCATATCTACTGGATGTTACCAACATCTGTCAACTTTTATCTTCATCTGTTTGCTGCTTATGAACCAGCCAACCACAAAGGGCCATAGCTGGGGTGACAAACTCAAATATTGGTCCCACAGAACCTGAGACAAAAAAAGGAAAAAAGAATTAGGCACAAATAGTCACATTCATGCACACAAACCTACGACAAGCCTCTAACATTGACCATTCCTTCAGTTCTTTTTATCAAAGGATTAATATCCAAAAAATTCTTTAAGTAACCTGTACAGAAATAGTCCATAAAAAACAAAATTTAACCCTTTCACTTTTGGAACTATTTGTGATTTCTGCAGAATAATCACCAACCTCTAAAAAAACAACAACAACCAAAAATCAAATTTATGCTACAAAATATGTAAAGTATATATGTTTTCTTCAAGGAAAATGAATGCAGAATATAATCATCATAATGTCAATGTTGACAGAAAGGGATAACTCCAAATCAGGGAAAGATAACTCAGATTTTCAGAAGAAAAAACAAAATTTCGAGGGGAAAAAAGAAAATTCAAGTCTGTTTATTTTACAGGTGGAAATAGTGCTAAAAAATTAGCAAATATATTAGACACAATAATTAAGTGCAACTGTGCTCTTTCCTGCACTGTCATGTTGTTTCAAATATAAGCATTATACATAACCATTCACATACACCCACAAACACTATCACACAATATTACAACATATTCTACAAAAAAAATTCACTATAAACAATATTTCGGCTTGATACCTGGCAGGTTTCATAGAAGATGAAATGCCCAAAATGAAGGTTTCAAGCTAAACTGTTTGTATTTCTCTTTTTGTCACAACAGATTGCTCTGTGTGAAATTCCGGCTGCTCTCCCCAGGGAGAGAGTGTCGCTACACTACAGCGCCACCCTTTTTTTTTTTTTTAATTTTATTTCTACTGCATGCAGTTTTATTTGTTTTTCCTATCGAAGTGGATTTTTCTACAGAATTTTGCCAGGAACAACCCTTTAGTTGCTGTGGGTTCTTTTACGTGCACTAAGTGCATGCTGCACACGGGACCTCAGTCTATCATCTCACCTATCGTTTCCTAGGTGGACGGATTACCTCAAGGCCATCACTCTACTGGGGTTTTTTCAGTACCCACTTCTGACACAACCCCGCCCCCTTCCTGTTGATGTACCTTGTAGCATCATCGGGATAACCAAAATCACTTCAGTTGCTATTCTCAACACTGTGCGGAAAATAAAACAAAATTCTAGCCACCTCTTCTGTACTGTTCATTCTGGCAGCCATGTTAACACACTCAACAGCTTTTCGCTTTATAAAACACACAGAACAACAACAACAACAAAAACGCATCAAAACCGAGCCAAAACTTCCCAAGAAATTGCTTCGAAAACTAACCAAGAAGTCACTATTTGCAAGGGAGGTAACATATGCAATTGAGTAGCTGGAAACCTAATTAAGCAGTTACCCCTAAACTGCAGATATATCCGCAGTTGGAAGTGAAAGGTTTAAAAAGAGTAACACATTTACAAAACCGAATATTACCAACAAGCACCTCATATATCCTTGGAGCAAATAAGAATAGAACACATTAAGAATCCCCAATGTAAATTATGAAGTCCAAAAAAAGACGGATAATGCCGGATATATTCTTGTTTCCGTAACCCATTGAATGCTGACATGGATTACAGGATCTTTAGTGTGCATATCTGATCTTGTGCATGCGTATGTATACAGGACCAGGATTCAAACCTGGGACCCTCACAATTTGAAAGTCTTAACTCTTTAATCACTCAGTTGTTATGCCAATCATCCCCATAAGTCAAACAGAGTCCAAGAGGAAAAAAAAAAAAAAAAGATTTGGGACTTCAATGATAGCACATTTTAGAATTGTTCCAAAATGTGTATATTCTTGACAGTTTTTTGCTGTTTTAGTTCAGTCACAATACCTTGGATGCTATGACATCATTTGGTGGGTTTCTTTGTTTCCAAGCTTGTTTGTGTTGTTAATCAGATTTCTGAGTAAAAATTCTCAAGGTATGTTTTGAATTTCAAGAAATGTAGAATTGCATGACTAAAAATACATAAATTTTATTGTTCAGCCTGCTCAGAATAATAATCTATACACCCCATAAATTCATAGTTTCAAGATTCAAGATGGTTTATTCATATTGGCCAAGGACCCTTATGGAGGGGTATGTGAACATAAATGTCATAATACAATGAAAAACAATGGAAAAAACACACAAAAAAACCCACAAAAAAAACCCGACAACAACAACAAAAACCAACTCACATAATACAACATACACAGAAAATTTGACATAAGTTCCAAATGAAAACTAGCCTAGCTACGAAACAGTGTTTTCATGACGTAATAGTTTCTCGGACTTTGAAAGCTTTATATATATATAAATACAAGGCAAGGTTTCTAAAAAATTTCACAGGAGGTTGAAGACATTAATAGGTTCAATTTAAACATATTTGGTTGTCTATAAAAAGTATAATATTTTAGCTTAATAAGTGAGTCTCGAACATTCCTCAAAGCTGGGCAACAAAGGACAAATCATCTTCTGTTGAATGGACAAACCAGATCACTGTCATTACATGTTCTGTATCTATAATGATGAACCGCTAACTCAGAAATACCTAATCTGAATCTTGTTATATATTTCAAATGTCTATCCATATTTAACATCAGGTAGGGTTTCAAGTCTGGGCTGTTGCTGAAATTCCTATAGAAATCAAATCTCTCACTATTTGAATATGATCAGACCATTTCTGCCATCTACAATTGATTAAACGTTGGCGGAAAGCACAAATAAATGACTGAATGCTGCCAACACCTTGGTTTAACCAAACAAAACCAAACCCATACTCAAATAAACAGTGGCGTATTTTTGTTACCCAATTTACTTTGCCTCTAGTATCTAAATCAAACAGCATATTATAAGCTTTACGAGGTAATCTGTTGTCATCCATTTCTAATAACCTTAACCAGTAACGAATACATTTAACTGCAGCAACTAAATACATCGGGTACCGATTTGTTTCCCCATAACTAAATCATTAGGAGTTTGCCTCTCAACACTTAAGAATTTCTTCAAGGCAAAAGTATGAACTGATTCACAATGAATAGTGGCTTTATCTAGGCCCCACAACTCTGAACCGTATAACACAACTGGCTGCACCTGAGCATCAAACAGCTTAATAAATAAATCAAAAGAGGTATTACTGAACACGTGTAACTTTTTCATAATATAAATTAAAGCATTTTTAGCCCTACTTGCTAAATCTTTACAAGCACCAACAAAACTCAAACATGTGGAGAAAAATATTCCCAAATGTTTATAAACATTAATAACTGGCATCAACGTATCACCATACAACCACCTTTCCCTGCTACTAAAATAACCACCCTTACGAAATACTATGATATTGCTTTTAGTCATGTTAACACTTAATTGAAGTGAATCTGCTGCACGATGTAAAGAATTCAGCTGTGTTTGTAGACCTACAACAGTTTCTGACATCAAAATAACATCATCAGCTAACAGAAGTATGAACAATTCAAAGGCATCAACTGAAAATAAAGCTCCATGTCTCCCATTGTTAAACTACCTGAATTGCAAGTTCATTTATGAAGAGAGAAAACAAAAAATAGAGCTACAAGCATCACCCTGTCTAACCCGAGCTGTACAGTTGATAAATTCTGTCGGTTTGGCACCACAACGAACTCTAGCTCCTACTACATTATACATACTTTTTATACAGTTATAAAGTTTACGTTTGATACCATTCCTTAGTAAAACAGGCCAAAGAAGATTTCGGTTAATAGAGTCAAACGCCTTTTCAAAATCAATGAATGCGACATACAATTTTTGATTAAAGATGATGATCACCAGTGATGTTATTTTCGTCAATCCATTCCTGTAATCTTTTATTGATAATTATTCCATACAATTTACCACTTATATCACCTAAAGAAATACAACAGTTTATTAAATAACTTAACGAAGAAAAGGACTACTTCATCAGAAGAATTTTTATACACATACAGTTCACTAACAATTCCATCAGGACCAGCTGCCTTACCATTTTTAAGTTTTCTTAATGCCAGTAGTACCTCTTCTTTAGAAATTGGTCGATTCATGTAAAGATCTGCTTCATCATCATTTATAGCATCATTGTCATAAGCAACTTCATTTTGCTTGTTATCAGCATTTGATTATAACAAAAGTTTGAAAATGTTGAAACCAAACGTCACAATTAATAGTATGTCTAGGTTGTTTTCTTTTCTGCGAAACTCTATTAATATTATTCCAGAATTCCTTTTGGCTATGTATAGATGTTACAAGCTTATCCATTAAAGATTTATTTAATTTTAAGTCCTTCTCTTTTCTTTTTAATAAATGTTTATACTCTCGTCTTGCAACCACATATGTGTTTTTATCTTCCACTTTTAATGTCCGTCGACTAATCCGTAATAACCTTCTTACCTCCCTTTTACTCACAGCACACTCATGGTCAAACCAGTCATCACGTACCTTGTTATTGACATACACACGTCTTTTCATACACTCCGCACTTTCCTTCATACATTCATTCAACAATGTTAGTGCATCATTCACATCAATATCTATTAACTTATTGCATTGTCAATTTTTGTACTAATCTGCTCATTACTTAGAGTATCACGAAATAGCTGAACATATTCTTCATTCCATATGATTTTTTCAATGACAATGTCCTGTTTTTGTTCAGATGCATCAAAATTCTTACCTTTAGGGAAAACAACGTGGAGTGTTACAGGTAGGTGGTCAGAGTCGATACATTCTCATACAATTAATTCACATGAATCAAACACAATATGAAAGAGATCTTTTGAAAATATGAAATAATCGTTGACACTGCATCCAGCATCCGAAATGTATGTATAGCGGCCTTGGAGGTCGCCCTCACATACTCCATTTAAATTACATAAATCTAAGGCAGTGCACAAATTCAACAACAATTTACCATAATTGTTCAAGAGATTATCTTCTGAATGTCATGAATTATTGACAGAATGACTTTCATGCTGCTTGTAGAAATCAGAAAAATATTGAGAACTGACATATGTTTAAGGTTCTACTATTCAAATCACCATATAGGATAATATGAGCATCATGTAATAATAAACAGTCAGTCAAGCAATCTTCCAGCATATTTATTCCATTATCAATATCAAAGAACGTATAAAAAGGAGAGCTTTCAGGAGGAATGTACAAGCAAACATATTGGATATCTTTATCAAGACCAAATAATATCTTATCAATTAAAAAGACACAAACATTTGGATGATTCACATCGACAGTTTTAACAAACGGACACAATTCATTCCTCATCAGACCCACCAGACCTCCGGATTGTCTCCCTTGTCTTGAAAACTTAACCGCCGGTTTACAAAATGTAGTATAACCAGAGAACATATCAAATCGGCAATCTTCTATGAAAGTTTCAATCAAACACACAAAATCAAAGTTAAAAATAAACGCAATGAAATCAGAATCAGCAAGTTTAGAAAACAATCCATTAACATTTCACAGTAAAATTGAAAAAGGTTTATAAACATGAAATGTGTCATATGTACACGCCGTGCTCTTCATTTGACTGCACGTGCAAACAGAAGACAGTTCAGCGGGACTGTTCTGGTTCACCGACCATGTCTCAACAATGACACTGTCACCTGTGACAGGCAATTCAGCCGGTGTAGCCATTTCATGGTTCCCTTTCCCTTCTTCAACCATAAAAAGACCTGTTTTTTTAACTGGCCGGCCCCACCCTATTTATTTTCCTTCAAACCATCACGGCCATCCAGGAAATATTTCCTGCCGTCGATGATTAAGTGGTCACAGACCATCACCGCTCTTTTCCCCTCTGATCTTGCCTTTTTTAAGTGGGGCGAGAGATTCCCTCTTGACTTGAACATCAAAGTAAAGGACAGAATGGCGGCTCTTCCCTAAAGGAGGCCAGTAATCCACATTAGAAATATCATCCTCTATATTTGTAAATAATAAATCTAAGACACTGGGTGTCTGTAGACTTCTAAAGTGAGAGGGCTCAGTAGTCAATTGTACAATATAATTTTGCTGTACACACTCCAAAAATTTTGTGGCCGGGTGGTCTTCACTCTTACAACAAACCTCATTTTGCCTGTCAATATCTGGATAATTAAAATCTCCAGAGACAATAACTTTATTTTCAAAACTACTAAATATATGATGAAACAATTTAATTATCTTAGCATCATCCACATGATCAGAATTTGGAGATCTATACAATTTGAGTGAGTAACTGTCTAAACAACTCTAAATTCTAAGTCTAAATCCTTATCTTTTTCTGGTATTCATTTTGACTCTACACAGCCTCTTATGACCCGGAATTTACTATTTTTGGGCACATATTCAATTATCTTTGAAAGTCATTACTTCCGCCAGTTTCGGTACTTCAAAAGGTTTTTAAATTTTCTGAAGCAAACCAGACTCGTATTTGTTTTGCAATCCCAAAAGCCATGTGCCAAGCTAATGCCAGCTGCTTAACCCTTCTTTAAAAAGACCTGCGCGAGCCAGCCTACGGGTACAAAACAGAACATGTAGCGCTCTGGCAGAAGGCCAGCTGGTGGATGCGTTGACGAGCATCCGTCTGTGCCACCAGCCAATACAAAGATAAAACAAACAACTGTTGTGTTCATAGGTCCTAAAAATATACTTGGATCAATATAAAAAAAAATTAATAAAAAACAACAACAATCATTAAGTTTATGAAACGACCTGAAGCCTCCTATCACCAAAAGATTTGTTTCAGTAAGCCCTGACCTACAAAATTCTCAAACGAGGCATGTTTACAAACACAGCCACAAGGCCACTGAACTGCGCAGAAATTGCCTACCTGTCAATGGACCGATTGTCTTCATCCGTCAGTGGTCTGTAATCGAATTCTAGCAGATTCAGATGGCAACTTGAAGGCTGAAGCGAAAATGTCTCGAGGTTTCTGTTTCTGGAGAGATGCTCGAGGACATCAAGGCACTGTCCTGCCTCATGGAAAATGCGCGAGTTGAATTTGACGACTGCAGCTCGAATGAAACGACCACAGTTCTTTGCCAGAAATTTGCTGCGTTTTCGTTCCCAACAGTTGAAGTGCATTGAAACGTGGGACCAAAACTCAAATCGGAACAAGCAGGCCCTCCATTGCTTACACGTAGCAGAAGCTGCAAGCTTGTCCTTATGTGGCAAATGTGTCAAAATTCTAACAATTGGCACTTCGGGCAGCGCGGCCCAGTCGAAACCATCTGCCATTCTTCATAGTTCTGATGACGTAATTTGTCACGTGACAACGCATTGCTGAGCAGATTGATGGCCTCAAGGTCGCTGTTCGTCGCTCTTCAAAGACTAATAGAAGTGCGAGTTAAGTGATATGAGTGCATAGATTGTCCGCTATGCCGCATTTTCCAAGAGTTTACAAAAATACGGCTTTATCATTTTGTACACAAAATATGGCAGAGACGGGTCACGGATGTTAATGGGACATAACTGTTCTTTCCTTGATTTTCATATACATCAACACAGTTATTTCCCTTACCTGAGTGCCAATCATTGCCAACTGAGTGGGTCGATGGGTTGTTTGCAAGCAAGTCTAAAAATAGCTTGCTGGCTGCCTTGCACGATTGGCCAAGCTTGCTTGCAAGCGCCACCGCTCGATAGGAAGACGAGGCAACACAAAGCATTGATCGGCTGCCATGTTGGTTGGTTGCTTGCTTGCTTCGTGGTTGTCGGTAGGTCCCCAGTTGATGCTAACTGTAACTTGTGTAAGCGATGAGCATCAAAGTTTTAATTAATTTTGATTTGTTGTTTCCATGATCGCTGTTCCTAACTAGTACTGCTGAAGGTGAGTTTGTCGATTAACGGGTTTCATGCATGTAGACGGGTTGATCGCGCTGCCCAAACCTAGAACCGAGACTGACAGAAACTGGTCGAAAATTTGTGTACCATCGATGCCACCATCATGACCATGATCCTTCTTTCGTTTTTGTAAAGTGGCAGTGTTTCTGCTCAAGTTCCGCCCATGCTCTTCGATTTCTCTACTTTAAAAGAAATACACAGAAATAATGTCTAAACTCAAGTGTCGTCTCCTCTCGATTGTAAAACAGTTCAGTAACATAACCTATCTCGATGACAGTTGAAAAGACTGCAGGCTATTGGGGTGGGGGAAGGGACTGCCGACGATTCCAGAGATTGTCAACGGCAGATTTTACAATCGATTCGATGTTACAATCTAGTTGTTCCTCGATTTTTTTTGTGATTTTTTTTTTAATTCCTTGAACATAAACTGGAATCTATCATTCACTTGACGTGTCACATTATGCATCGGTCGTAAAAGAGGCTTCGATTTCATTGCAGAGTTGACACTAGATGGCAACAAATACGCTAGCAACTGAGCCCACTACCGTAGGGGGTGATGCCGGTTGGAGGGACAGCTACAAAACAGCACAGATGATTAGGCTTCCTGACGTCACGAGCATTTGCGGTCAGCAGGCGGGACAACTCGTGCAGAGTTTGGCGCAGGGAGTGGGCTGTCCTGAAGAGGCGGTTCTCTTGCCTCTGCTGTCATGTTGTTCAGGTGATCCTTAGTTTGACTAGCACCACATCCTTTTAAAATCCCACTTTTTTCTTTCTTTTTTTTCTGGGAGGGGGCGAGGGAGGGCGGGGGTTAAGAATCTAAATATAACAAAATAATAATCGTTAATATTTATCATGATTCATACCAATTACTAAATACTCCCGTGTTTTGGTGGTGGAAGGGTAGGTGTGTTTAACCTCTTAGGTGCCGTGCATTATTTTGGCCTGTGCTTCCTATTTGCCAGGCGGTTTTTTGCAGCTGCAAGAAAGTATACATAACCCATAGTTTTCTGAAAGAAAATGAATATTGTATCCATTTCTGATAGTTTGAAGCATACTATCACACACTGGTTAGCAATGAGTGAACCACAATGTGAGAAAAAATTTTTCACTTACTTTCTGAATGTATATTATAGACTGTTAGCAAAAGCAGCTGAATTGAAGCAAGAAAATATACATCTGAAAACTGAAAATGTTGCCTCACCTTATGTACACATAGTGTCATGAATTATAATCTAGTATTATACACATTTTCAGCCCATCATTCACTTACTTTTTTTTTCTTTTTTTTTTTTTTTTTTTTTTTTGCAACTACAGTAGAAGGTATTCAGCAAACTGTTTCTTTAAGTGTAGTTTTTAAAAAATTCAAAATCACACGTGCGCACACACACATGCACACACACATCCTTTACGTGCCAAGCCTCTCTGTGCCACGCCCACTCACCTCATGCTCACTTTCAGACAACATCAAAAAGGTAGATAGTTACCCAGTTGGCACAGAGTGCAGGGGAAGGGATTGAGTACAGTTCAGAATTTGAAGGTGAAAATTTCACCTGCAGGTAATATCTGATCCCCATCTTTGATCAATGCCAAAGTGATTTTAAAAATCCATACTTTTCCAGTGATTAATGCAACACACGACATTGTTCCACCCCCTTCATCAGTCTCTCCTTCCCTCCCTACCTGTCCACAATCTCTCTCTCCCTTCCTGTCCACTATCTCTCTCCTTTTATTGCAACATCTGGCTCTACAGCCATCCCTACCATCCACTCTCTCTGCAAATCATTACTCTGACTTTTATTCGCATCTAGCAAACCATCTGACAAGATTATGTCACCAGAAACGGTACAGCTGGATTGTCTTCAATGGCTTGTGAAGCTTCTGCAACATTGTGGATTGCAAAATCACAAAGGTTGTTTGCAACACGCCGCTGTTTCAAGCCACTGGAACCAGATTGTGCCTCGTTGTTCGCCTTTTTTTTCCCCACGTATCTCTTCAATTCAAAGATTTCATAGTAGAAGGAACAAAATACATTTGATGAACAATTACGCTAACGACTAGCAAACATTAACAACAGCAGGGGGGGGGAGGAGATATTTTAAGAAAAAGGAACAAATAACAAAAAACCACAAACAACAAAAACTGTATGTAACAGACTAATTATTATTAGATCGGAAACTGGTCCCAGTATGGAATAGATGTGTGTGTGTATATATATATATATATATATATATATATATACACACACACACACACACACACACATTCCATGCGAAATAATATAAACTTACATGTCATAAACATGCACATAATCCATATCATTTTGTTATCCTTGTTATTATGTGTCATATTAGTACAGTGCAAAGCACCACACTTTTCTATTAACCAGAAAAATTCCATAGACAGACCAGATTCATACACAGAGAAAAAAAAAAACAAGAAACTAAATGTGACTGTCTGAGATGTGATATATTTTGATTTCATTTTCTCTTTTTTGATATTATATTTATCTTTGGCACACATACATAATTGTTGTTAGCTTTGTGTGACATAAGACAAATATAGTGAACAATTCATCTTTCAAGAAATCCTTTATATGGATGCCACCCGTTTCCAGTTCTGCCTGCTTCATATTTGAATTATACTGTCCATTTTATATTTGTAATGTAATTCCCCTAAGAACCCATTAATATTAGTGGGGTTTTTTCTATTAATTTCAGACTTTAAAACCTGAAATCTACCAAGCAGCACTATTGATTCAAACATATCATCCATTTTTGTCTTTTCATCTGTACCAAATGGTTCCAGTTGAACATTAAAAGATGATCTTTAACAATGATGACAACTATTTTTCAAGGTGTTTTCAAGTTCTCTCTAGAAAGATTGTGATAACTGACAATTCCATAAATATTTAATAGTGGTAAATTGTTTCTGTGTCACAGAAACTACATCAATCACTTTCAGTAATTTTCTCTCTCTTTATTTTTTTCTTTTTTAAATAATGTGTTTGTTACCGATATTCTGTGACATGTTCTAAGTTGGAACCATTTAACCCTTTCAGCCCTTTAAGGTCTTCTGCCTGTGCAGCCTTTTCAGCCTGGCCTGGCTGCATAAACAGGAAGGGGTGCTTCACTTCAGGCACAAATTTATAGCAGCTGCTCAACCAATAGCTTCCGAACTTCACATTATGACTGAAATGTAATTTTGACACAAATTGCTGAAGTCTCAAGACAAAGGATGAAATAGTATACTTCTAACTTTAAATAAAAAAACAGAAATAGTAAAATGTCATTTGGTGTCATATACCGTACCATGTCAAACTGATGCAAACTGGGTGTATCGGTTTGCTCTGCTTGGCCAAATTTCACGTGGCTAACGGTGAAAAGACGACCTGTCTTGCCCGGTCTGCTTTTAGCCAATCAAACGCCTCGAAAAGCTACAAGCGCTGAATCATTCCTTTGGCCAAGGCTCTCGATGCCATCTTGTCAGGTTTACGCTCTATCTTGTCTAACACTTTTTGGCTATTAAGCATGTTCGTTTGGCCTTATTTTGTTGCATGCGGCTTGATTTTATTGTATTCCTACCTTCTGTGTACTTGATTCGACTCTGCCCCCTTGAATCATACTTTTTCTCTACCTCTCAGTCGACCTTGTCTTTCCTTTCTCTGCTGGGGATTGGATTTTTCACTGGGTGCCTAAGCGCGGTTACCATGCCTCGTACATCATCCCACGACAGCAGAAACCATGATGCTGGGATCGAGACTCGGCAAGAGACTCCCAGGCCTGGAGCTCATGGTTTCTCCCGATAGGGACCGCGGCAATGCGTCTTTGGATTCAGATTGCAGAGGCGACACTCGTCCCATTAAAACGGTCATGAAGGGGACCGGGAGGAAAGGGGTACGAGCGTCGCCTCCTGAGGGTATCCCAGTGGAAGGCAGGAATAAGGGGGAGTGGCAAGTCCTCTCTTGGCGAACTCTAAAGTGGAGGCCATGCCCAGTCGTTACCCTGGTCCTCACACTGAGACAGCCCTCGGGGGCTCCATTGCTATTTCCCCTCCTCTCCTACTGCTGAGCCCCCTTCCCCACCTCCATCTGTGAGGGAGAAAGTCCTGGTTCCTGGGGAGGGGACTTCTACTTTGCCCAATCCGAGCCAAGTCTCCCCGTGGGAGGGGATTCAGGGCACGTGGCCACCTGCTTTGTCTTCTGGCAGGACTGACAACCAAGTCAGACCTGACCTACCTCCAACTTGGCCAGGTTTTTCCCTTCATGGAGGTCAAGGCGTCAGTGATCCTTGGGGGTGGGGTCACAGGATGGCTGGCACCCACGGGTGGTTTCCCCCATTTTACCCGTACTGGGAGCACCTATGGTGCATGCTGGGTTGCCAGGAGGACCAGGGGCCAACCCCTCGTCCTCCCCCCCCCACCCCCCCTGCCTTCTTCATTCATTCAGGCGTCAAGGAGGTAACAACTGTGGCCATGGTCCCCGCTCGAGATCGTCCCAGCTCATCCCGCTGGGCTGACCACAGCTCACAGGACGCCCCAGCGGGCACATCCACTTGGGATGGCACCCAGCAGGGGATGGACTTGGAGCAAGAGTGGGAGCCTCTGTCTTCGGAGGAGGATGAACAAGCGGATGAGCACTCTTCGCCACCATCCTAGGGGGACAGGTTGAGCCCGTGCCTCCCTAGGGACCAGCCTGAACTAAACTCGGACTTAACCGAGCTTGAACTGACCCTCCCCAATCAGGTCACGCATGCAGGAGTCGGTCCCTCAAGCTACATTGTCACCCTTGGCCCTCCTTTGGCCATGTGACTCTAACTCCAGAACCACCAGACGACTCAGAGTGCCAGAAATGGCACAGGAATGGCTTAATAAGCCAGCCCGCACTGTCAGGGGTGCTGCTTCCATCCCTCCTCCAGGCAGGGAGTCTCCCTCTGCCCGGGCACCTTTCCCCCAGGCAAGTTCCTTAAAGACTCCTCCAAAGGCAGGGTGTGGTCTTTGTACACACAGGACCACCCTCCTACATGGAAGCGGAGCCCTCCACGCAGGACAGGATGTTGGTCTCACAGCGCAGCACCTTCCCCACTTGAGCTAATCTATCCTTTAAAATGTTAGCAGAGTAGGACAGATTGGCCTCTATCAATCTGAAAGATGCTTATTTTCATATCCTCATTCATCCGGCATCCCATCGGTACTTGAGGTTCATGTGGAGGGACAAGGTGTTTCAGTTCTCTGCCCTCTCATTTGGTCTGTCCCTTGCCCCTTTCCTGTTTACCAAGGTGGTGCGGGAATTGGTGTCCATCGTCTGGTCAGAATCCATTCGTCTCTGCGTGTACCTGGACGACTGGCTCATTCTGGTCCAGTCACAGGCCCTGTGTCAGAGGCATACATCCAAACTTCTAGACCTTTGCTCCCAAATGGGCTTCCTCACGAACCAGGAGAAGTGCGATCTGTCCCCAAGTCAGTCCTTCAACTTCTTAGGGATGAGATTCAACACGCGGTCCATGATAGTCTCTCCAACGCCAGATCGCTGGGACCGACTGTCAGACCTCCTCTGCCACTTGCGCCATTCCTGTCGGGCAACAGTGCGGACACTTTCATCTCTCCTGGGCATGATGGAGTCCATGGCACCCCTCATCCCCCTGGGCAGGGTTCTCAAGTGCCCTCTTCAGTGGGCACTGAGGCTACGGTGGTCCCAGAGAACCCAACCATGGGATACCCAGATATGCCTGGGCTATTGGTTCCTCAAGGTGACAGAGTGGCTAACCACCCCTCTTCGGACACGGGGTGCCCATAGCCCCACCTACACTTCAAGTGGCACTCTTCAGACGCAGATGCACTCAGCAGGTCCAAGAGTGTCATCCACACAGAGTGGACCCTGGACAAGGACACCCTTCAGGGGTTGTGGGAGTGGTGGTTTCGGCCGATGGTGGGACTCTTTGCCACAAAGTTCAACAAGAGACTCCCCACTTATGTCTCTCCGGTCGCTGGCCCTGAAGCATGGGCAGTGGATTGTCTGTCTCTAGACTGGAGCAATCTGATTGCTTACCCATTTCCTTCTTTTCCAATTCTGTCCAAGGTGATCTGGAAAGCCAGATTGGAACACCCGCAGCTGATTCTCATTGTGCCGATATGGCCAGCTCTGCCCTGGTATCCAGACCTCCAGTCCCTGACACACGTTCCACCTCTGGAACCTGAAACCAAACCTCATCTGCTGAGGCAGCCTCATTTGGGGATCCCTCATTCCAATCCTCAGCTGCTCCACCTGCGCGCGTGGCTGCTGTGCGGTCGAAACTGTCAGCACCACCATTGAAGTCTTGACCCCTCGGTCGGCCTCTGTGTCGGAGGCGCTTTCCAAGGGGGGCACCTCCTCTGACCTCCTCTCCATAGTCTCCAAAGCAAGGAGGGCGGGGACTGAGGCTTTTTATGACTTTTGCTGGAAGAAATGGTTGCGGTGGTGTACAGCTCAGGACGTTCCCCCTTCTAACCCTACGAGCATGCAGCTGGCCAGCTTTCTGGCTTACTGCTCCTCGGTTCTCAACAATGTCTGCTAGTTCCATGCGAGGGTACAGGTCTGCCATCTGTACCACCATCAGACAGCTAGGTGGTCCTTCCTTTGAAGCGGATTTCCTGCTCAGAGAGGTGGCTAGGGGCGCCTGTCTGAAGGAAGCTAGAAACCCAGGAGAGTGCCCCTGTGGGACTTGTTCCTGGTGCTTGGTATTATTCGAAAGCAACACTTCGAGCCATTGGGTACTATTCCTTTTGACTTACTCACCCTCAAGACCACTTTCTGTTGCTGGCAATGGGCCATCGTAGAAGCGAGATACATGGTCTCAGTGGAATGCCACAAGATCTGGCCTTCCACAGAGATGGTTCCCATCACCCTCCATTTCCTTCCAGAGTTCCTGGCTAAGAACCAAGTCCCAGAGGTCCCTTCCCCCTCTCTGAGGATCAGACCTTTGTCTGATATTCTTGCCCAAGATGATGAGGATAGGCATCTCTGCCCTATTCGGTGCCTCAAATACTACTGAGATAGGTCTCGCCACAGGCGTTCTTCTCAGAGACGTTTTCTCATCTCCCTCAATGAGAATGACAAGAAAGACATCGCTGCAGGCACCATTTCCCGCTGGGTTTCTCAAGTCATTCTTAGAGCCTGCTCTCATGCTCACAGGGATATCAGCTGTCTTAATCCCAGAGCACACAAAGTGTGGGCCATAGCCACTTCAGCTGCTTTCCAGCACTCAGTGCCACTGCAGCATGTCTTGGAGGCAGCCTTCTTGCGGTCTGAGAATCCCTTCATCAACTTCTACCTCATGGATTTCCGTATGACCAGGGCTGACGGTTCCAAGGGGGTTTCTTTGTCGCGGCTGACACCGACATCTCGGTTACAAGGGTTCCCCATGTGAACCAGTAGGCTTTGTCCTCCTCCCTTTGCTTTGAATTCTGCATCAGTTTGACATAGGACAGTATATGACACCAAAAGGAGAAGTTTGTATTATACTCCATGTTTGGTGATACATATATTTACCATGTCAAACTCGAATGCCCGCCCGTCCGTCCCCACATCTCTGCCATGGTTCTCATGGGGCATTTTCTCGATGGCCACAGAATGACTCAGCGCTTGTAGCTTTTAGAGGCGTTTGATTGGCTAAGAGTGGACCGGGCAAGACGGGTCGTCTTTTCTCCATTAGCCACGCAAAATTTGGCCAAACAGAGCAAACCGATAGGCATAGTTTGCATCAGTTTGACATGGTAAGTATACACATCACCAACATGGAGTATAATACAAGCTCCTCCTGCTCCTGTCGATGTTGAAGGTTGTGGACTATCTTCTTGATTGAAATGTCCGCCACTTTGTCTACACAGGTTGCTAATTTCATCTCCTTCACTTTCCCATGAATCATCAAAAGAATTACAAGACAAATCATCATTATCTGGATTGAATTCGCTGCAAGAGTCCATGATAATTTCATTTAGCTCTAAACTTCGCAGTAAGCCTTTGACGTTTTACCATTATAGATGCGGAAAACCAGATAAAAAAGACACTAATCGTTCAATATTTGGAGCGAAACTTCGCGTGACAGAGAGGAAGAAAGTTAAGTTGGAGTTACTTCCCTTACCTAGCAGTTTCATGCATAATAATGAGCTGATGAACCGGTTTAAATATTACGGGTTTCTTAGCCCGCCTGTCAGGCAGGCTCAGGCAGAGAACGGCAATCAGTGGCGCACACCTCTCAGGTGTGTGCAGGGTTGAATGAGTTAAGTTTTATCTCTTTTATTTTCTGTCAAAACCTCTTCTCTTTGATATGTTTTTCCTTGTTCAAAAAGGCTTTGATGTTGGATACCTCTGTCCTTTCAATAATGATGTTGATCCCTTTTTAGTAGTGGTTATTTTTTGTAATATGCTGGTTTTCTCATTGCTATCCGACATTCCAGTGTTATGGTGTTTTCTGCACATCGATTGAATACAGCTGATATGATAAAGAAAGTTGGCTACAAATCCCAGTTTTTCTGATAATGTTTCATAGATTATGTATCAGTTATCTTTTATTAAATGCTTAACTAAAAACAAGTTACCCTGTGTCCATTTCTTATAGCAAAAATGTCTGTTTCACACTTTGAATTTATCATTGTATAAGATGAGTTGAGATAAGTTGGGCAGTTAGTTACTTACAACTGTTCAAATCTATTTGTTCACAGAAAAGTTCATAAGAATATAAGATTTTTTAAAATCCTTCCAGAATCTTATAACTATACTTTCTAAAGAAGTTTTTGTACAAATGTATCAAAGTGATCTTTATCACGGGGAAAAAAACTGTAGTATTTTCCTCCGTTTACAATTTTGTGTGTGCACTTTATTAACTGTGACATTTTAAGAAATTGTATATAAGTTTTGATCTGTGGAATTCTGATTCCACCATTCTAGATATCTTGTACTGGGTGTTTTCTTTTAATTTTGTCTGTTTTGTTATTCCATATAAATATGTAGCATGTCTTTTGCAATTGCATGATTTGAGAATCAGGAGGGTTAGGGAGCAAAAATCCACAGATAAACTAACTTTGACAAATTGACCAGATCTTGAATAAAGTTCAGGCTACTAGTAATTTGTCAGTTGTGTTTATTCCTGTCATAATCAGTACACTGTGAACCAAAACCCTATAGTAGTTTGAATTGTTTAAGATTCCATTCCATTCTGTTATGTGGAAAGTCGATTCTGTGTGAGTTTCTTTCTTTACCAAGCCACACATTATTTGTTTTTTCATAATTCAACTTTAACCGATATATCCTCATAATGTCTTTTTGTATACCTCTGATTTCTGTATCTTTTATCTTACATGCAAGAATTTATGTGCATAGAACAAATATGGTGATATTGGGTTCCCTTAATTAACAACATCCCCTTTCAACAGAGAAAATTGAGGATGCTTTCCCATTCACAACTACATCTGATTTCATGTTCTTACAAAAGGTGGATATCCATTTTTGTATTCCTGCCCCAAACCTGAATACTTTGAAGAGCTTTGTGCACAAATATCCAGTTGGCAGAATCAAATGTTTTTTCAAAGTCAGTTCAAAGCAATAATCCTGGCAAGTTTTTTACTTAAAGGTACTTAATTATAATCTATAATTTTCTTAAACTAGTCCCTATATGGATATCTACCTGGTACAAATCCTGACTGATCTTCATGAATTATATTAGGTAATACCTTTTTTTTTTAAATTCTGTTTTGCTATACAGGCTTATCCCATTTTATAAACAACATCTGTTCTTGGGCTTTTATCATTTTGCATGTTCTTCAAAACATCTGCAGCTTCCTTTAACATAATTTGGCCATCAAGTTCATCTCATTCCTTTTTGGACAGTTTGAGTAAACTTGTAAAATTATTAATTTCTGAGCTTTCAGTATTTCTTTTGGAATACAGCCTTTCATAGATATTTTTTATTTCTGCTAATATGTCTTCTGTTTCAGTTTGTCCATTATCCATTGTGACCAGTTTTAACATTTGCTTGCTCACACTTTCTTTTTTCTCAAGAACAAAAATATTCTCAGCAGTCATTCATCATTTGAACCAGAACATACCAACAGACTCTCAGCAATGTTTGATCATAAGTGGATAAATCTCAGTCAAAACATGCCACCTGGAAATAGGTATCGCCGAATTAAGTCCCTTATAAAATATAACCGGGTTTTATATAAACAAAGCACACATTTATTTATTTATTAAGACTTCTTGCTATAGCGCATATTCTTGAAGCTCTATGCGCTTTACAAAAGCACTAAAAACATTCACTCAAACATCCCCACACAAACATATGCATATAATTTGAAATATAGGCGAGAGAGAAAAATTAAAATAGGTCATGTCAGTTGATTAAATCAAGAAATGCAACAGGTATTTTTAAAAAAAAAATAGACAATTGAAATTGAAAGAACACAAGCACGTATACGCATGCATATATACGTAGGCACATACATACATACATACATACCTACATACAAACACACAAAACACACAGCGTGCGCACACACACACACACACATACACGCACACATGCGCGCGCACTCACACATGCACCAACGAACACAAGCCGCATACCCAAACACATTACTCACGCACTCACTCAGTGACACACACACATACACGCACCTACAGGCACAATACACACACGAACACAGATCAACAATTGAATAATGCAAACTACTGCGACATTACATATATATATATATATATACACACACACACACATACATTTATATACATACACACATATACATACATATACACACACATATATATAATAAAATAAAATAAAAGTTCCTGCTAAGCATTTCCATGAAGAAACATCCCGCATTACACACACAGATCAAAACTAGAATGATGAAACAAATGTTCAGACACACACACACACACACACACACAAATGACAAACAATTGAAACACACAGGCTACAACATCACATGATAAAGCAATATTCATCAAACATTTCAAGTAAAAACGTATGTACATCATTACATTTAAGAAATTAAACCTGAAAATGTAAAAATGTACGTATTGTTAAAAACAAAAAAAAACCAAAAAAACTCACACCTCCACCACGTCCACATACACAAGCACACACACACACACACACACACACACACACACACACACACACACACACAACTCATCAACAACAACAAAAGCACAACAGATGGACAACTGAGTAAACAAACTACAACATTACTTCATAAAACAGTTCGTGTTAAAAAAATTAAAAAATAAAATTAAAAAAATAAAAAAAATAATAATAATAAATTTTTAAAAAAATCTCTCACATACATATTTATACATTAGAAAACACACAACACACACACGCGCGCGCATGCACGCACGCACACACACACACACACACACACACACACGTACCAACTCACCCACCCGCAACACACAGACACAAGCTCGCGCGTGTGGATGTGCAAACACCCGCCACCACCTCTGCCCCCTCGTCCCCCCCGCTCCCCTTCCGCCCCCCCCCCCCCCACCCTCCCCACACACACACAACACAACACAACCACACACCTCTATTTCATTTCAATTTCATACAACATTGTATGACTGTCTGAACAGGTGTGTCTTCAGGGCAGTTTTAAACTGTGAGGGGGTTTCAGAGTAACGAGTTGTGAGTGGAAGCTGGTTCCAAACAGTTGTCGCAAAGTGAGAAAAAGATCGCTTGCCATAAGTCTTTGTTTTGATTCGAGGGACAGTAAAGGTTCTATTGTCTGAAGAAGAGCGGAGTTGTCTGGCAGGGGTATAGACATGAAGGAGATCAGAAAGATAGACAGGAAAGTAGGGATCAGTGAGAGAGTTGAAGCAAAGAGTGGATGTTTTATGTTGTATTCTTGCAGAGATTGGGAGCCAGTGAAGCTGTTGGAGGAGTGGCTGTACGTGTTCGTGTTTTTTGACTCCGAATATCAGTCGTGCTGCTGAATTTTGAACCTTTTGAAGTTTGTCTAGGAGGTACTGGGGAATGGCAGAGAGTAAGGAGTTACAGAGAAAGTTAATCATAATGCTCAGATTTTTCAATAGGAATCATAGTGACATGCTATTTTTTTCTGTACATAATTCATTAACACATATTTTTGCCCTGAAATTTTCCACTGCCCCAAAATAAAATTATTTTTCAGATTTTTTCTTTTTTTATGGAGACAAAAGTTACACCAGTTTTTTGAAAATTTAAATTGTATCACAACACAGCAGTATGCTAATAATATTGTATTTTTAAAATGCATAAGCAGTTAGTTGTGCTTTTTTACCCCACAGTTTTTTGTTATTCAAAATACAGTTTACTTTATCATCTACTGATCAAACTGCATGTTAATTTTCCTCATTAAAATCTTCAATTTCTTATTGCAGGGATCATGGGGCATCGTTCAGAAATACGTGTGCACTCTGGATGGAGTGAACCACCAGTGCTGTGGATGGTCATTGGTGCTGGTGCGGGCATGCGCAAGTCTGCAGCCCTGCGCCAGGTGCTGGCACCTCTTCTGACGCTGACTGAGGAAATGAGACAACAAGAACAACTTCACACCCAACAACTGCAGCAACATCAGGAGGATGGTGTGAATGGTGGGCTGGATTTACCTGCACTATACACAGGTCTGTTGGGTTATTTGCTGCTATTGTTTGTAGTAGTAGTAGTCTTCAATTAAGCATCTTTCCACTTAAAGTGATATTAGACGAAAAAAAATAAAGGGGGTGGGGTAGCAGGGGAGAAGGGTGTATGTAGGATAATGTGTGTGCGTGTTTGTGCATGTGTGCTTTTTCTTTAATTTAACGTCTTTACACTGCACGCACGCGCGCGTGCGTGTGTGTGTGTTTGTGAACATTTAAATGTAAACGACATTGTGAACATTTAAATGTAAACGACTGAGTGGTTAGGAGTTTATTTAATTTTAAATGTAATTTTGGATAGAATGATTACAAAAATTAGAACATTTAAAGTTATAATTTTGGATCAATCCTGTTGTGGATCAAAATCCTGTCATTGATTAATCAAGAATCAATATCCTGTTGGCAACGCCACTTTTGTAACCATGATCGAGTGGTGTATCATAAGGGGGTTACAAAAGAATTACTGATTCAGACAGGATAAAAAGAGTGAAAATATAGAAAGCTCCTTTGCATAAACCAAGGACATATAGAGGCTTGTCACAAAGGGTTTTGCTATTGTTTTATTTTCACAATATTTTAGTAAGAAAGAAGATAAAAAGACAGTGCCTGAAAAGACCAACACAAATGTCATAAGTACAACACGTCAGGAATGCAAGTGGATGGTAAGCATATCATATTTTACAATGGAAAGCTCACCACGTGGTTTGGAGTAGGCAACAAAATAACATAAATAATGCATATGTGTGAAGACCAAACACTTACAGCAAATGACATTTCTAATACATTTAAATAGTGCAGTTACTGTGGTTGAAGCTAAGATGATTTAGTGAAAGTACACTGACAGTATAGATTATGTAAAGCTTATACTGTGTCAGTGACTCAAATGAATCAGTTATCATGTAGCACTATACTGGAGTACACCGTACAGGAGAGAGCATGACAGATAGATTACAATTAACAGACTGTGATACATATCAGATGGTTTTAACCAATGACTGATATT
This sequence comes from Babylonia areolata, assembly GCF_041734735.1. NCBI lineage: Eukaryota > Metazoa > Mollusca > Gastropoda > Neogastropoda > Buccinidae > Babylonia > Babylonia areolata. The sequence continues at coordinate 5,424,978 of NC_134897.1, forward strand.
AATCCAACACTATCATGTAATCACCTCAACTGAATACTACACACACATTTTAGAGGACTAAGCACACTGTACATGTGTGATTGGTAGTACTGATAGTCAGTGTAACACACTGTAGCAGTACAACTGATACCAGCATGTGAAATGATACATGAATAATAAACAAGAAAATACAATAAGTGGCTTTGATATTAGATACTGGCAACCTGAGAAACCAAATAGTAAGTCAGTGCTCAATACAATGATTGGAAGAACTGTCATGGCTTAACCAAGTGGCTTCAGCTAGCAAATGAACTCACACAAGTTATCCAGTTGTGTCAAACATAAACACAGTAAACATGGCCTGTGTTCATTAAATCTCCTCCACTGAAAGCGGAATAAGTAAAGCCTAACCTTTATCAGTGTGAGCAAATGAGAAAGACCACATCAATCCCTAGAACATTCTCGAACGAACCGTCGGTGGGCAGAGACGTCACTGACAGTGACGATCGAAAGAATCTTGAAAAGAAGTACTGATACAAGCATATCATGATGACATGATAGCTTATGTCAAACAATAATGATACTTATGACTAAAAAACAGCGCAATTCTTCTAACAAAGTTTACCAACTTTAAACGCCATCAACATACTCATGTGAAAACAAGTACTGTGTCGAAACTTATACAGTTTACACATCATCAGTACAACTTATACAAAGTACTTACAGTAGAATGTTAGACAGCTGACTGTGTGTGTGACACGCTCAATGTGTATTCAAGAGCTGTGCCTCGGAAAGTGACTGGTGGGCGCTTTCAACTTTCAGTTCAAAATTTGAAATTGCGTCGCACCACACAAGTTATAGCAACAGTCAATGGTCAGACACTGTCACTGTAGTAAAACTGTCATCTGCTTCACGGTATGTGCTGTGAGTTGAACTATGGTTAAGGTAGCCAGCTGAGCGCTTGGCTACATAAAAAAAGGAACATTGGCAAAATGGTCGAAAAAGCTAACATCAAACAACTATAACAGATGTCCTTCTGGACTGCATACCGAACCTTCTACAATGGCAGATAACATGAAGTACTTTTATGCTTCTCTGAAAGAAGTCTACAGTCATACCTCCTCAAGCTCCTCGCCCCCTTTGTAGTGCTGGTGCAATACTTCTAACAGACAAGGACGAGATTCTGGAAAGGTGGACTGAACATTTCAACAGCGTCCACAATCGTCCCTCAGCTATCAACAACCAAGCCATTGATTGTCTGCCCCAAGTGCCAGTCAATGAGGTACTCGACGCCCCACCAACCATGGGGGAGACACAGAAAGCAGTTTGTCTGCTCTCCAGTGGCAAAGCATCTGGCTCAGACTCCCATTTCAGCTGAGGTCTACAAGGAAGGTGGTGTGGCTCCGGCTGAAAACCTCCATCAGCTTTCAACTCATATGGCAGCAGGAGACCATCCCAGAGGATCTTAAAGATGCCTCCATCATCCACCTGTACAAACACAAAGGGAACTGCCATGCCTGTGATAACCATCGTGGGATTTGCTATCCATAGCAGGGAAAATCTTTGCCAGGACACTCCTCGATCGTCTCATCGCTCATCTCTAGCAAGGTCTGCTGCCAGAGAGCCAGTGTGGGTTCCAGAAAGAATGCGGGACTATCGACATGGTGTTTGCTGCTAGACAACTCCAAGAGAAGTGCCAGCCTCTTCTCCACCTTTGTCGATCTGACCAAGGCCTTTGATATTGTAAGTAGAGAGGGTCTTTGGAGAATCATGGTGAAGTACAGATGCCCCAGGAAGTTCATTGCAGTCATGCGCCAATTCCATGACAGCATGATGGCCAGTGTACAAGACAACGGAGACGCATCTGAACCGTTCCCAGTGTGCAATGGCCCAACCCTGTTCAGCCTCAGGTACCGCACAGATGGTGAACTGTATAACCTCAGGAGGCTCCCAGCAAGAACCAAGGTCACAACAGACATCATCAGAGACTTCCTGTTAGCAGATGACTGTACCCTCAGTGCTGCCTCAGAAGCTGATATGCAACACAGCGTTGACAAAATCTCTGATGCCATTGACAACTTGTCTCACCATCAGTACCACAAAGACCCAGCTCCAGGATGGCCCTACTTTGAACCCAACATCAAGGGTCAACAGCTGAGATGCAGTTGACAGGGTCACATATATCTTGGCAGCACACTGTCCAGAAATGCCACCATTGATGAAGAGGTGAACTCAAGGATCACGAAAGCCAGCGCCACTTTTGGCCGACTTTACAACATTGTGTGGAATAGAAGAGGCATCAGCCCTGAAACTAGGCTGAAAGTGTACAGGGCAATTGTAGTTGTACTCCCTACTCTGCTGTATGCCTGTGAAACCTGGACAGTTTACCAGCACCATGCCAAGAAACTGAACCACTTCCACACAGCCTGCCTCAGGAAGCTTCATGGGATCAAATGGCAAGACAGGGTTCCAGACACCGAGGTCCTCTCCTGTTCAGGTCTGCCTAGCATTCACACCATCCTCTTGCAGTCACAACTTCGCTGGGCAGGACATGTAGTTCACATGCCAGACCATCAGCTGCCAGAGAAACTCTTCTATGGTGAGCTACAACAGGGCAAGCGCTCCCATGCAGGCCAGAAAAAGCGTTACAAGGACATGTTGAAGTCATCCCTGAAGGCCTACAACATCAACCCAGACACATGGGAGCAAGCAGCTGTGGACAGGTCCACATACCGCTCTGCCATTTCCAAAGGTGCCTTGACCTGTGAAGCCACCAGGACAGCTGTTGTTGAGCAGTGGAGACAGGCGTGGAAAGCCCGAGCCTTGGAACCCCCAACTGCCGCCACCATCACCTGTCCACACTGCAAGAGAACCTTCGGGGCACAGACTGGACTAACCAGCCATCTGTGCACACACCGGCCCCAACTACCCCAGCCCTAGGATGACTAAGATTGCCCTTGTTGCTCTGATGGATGAACAACATGCGTGTGTGTGCGAGTGTGCATGTGTGTGTGTTTATGAACATTAAAAAAAAAGGAAATGGTAGAAAAAGCTAACATCAAACAACTTTAGCAAATGCCCTGCTGGACTGCACACAAACCTTCTACAGTAGCAGATAACATCTTCCCCCGAAAACAGAGCAGTGCTGCCTACATGGTGGGGTAAAAACGGTCATACACATAAAATCCCACTCATGTACATACAAGTGAATGTGGGAGTTGCTGCCCATGAATGAGGAAGAAGATAACATCTTGAAATTGTCAAAAATACATTCAAGTGAACTAACAGAAACACTTGATCAAAACAATTTGAAACTCTGTCATTCAAATGCTGCTTGTTTGCTAGAGATCAGTTCTCTACATTTCACATCTTTGCTGAACTTAGTCACAAAAGCATCCAGCTTTATCCTGTTCAATAATGCATGACTCTGCCTTAATCTGACTAAATTCCTGTACACATTTGATTGAGGAATAGTTTCCAGTTTTTCAACATTAATTATATTAATTTATCACCTGAAACTTTATACCATTTTGTTTGTATATTATTTCCCTTACTTTGCTCCACAATGTTTGTTATAGTAATTGGTAGATTGACAAAAGTTTACATTTGGGCCAACAGCAAAGTGAGAGCTGTATTATCAATGGTTTCTCCAGTCAATGGGAAATCATTTACAGCTTAGTCTTTTGTGAAGGACTATGACTCTCAAACTAGGAGGCAAAATTGCACTGGCTCTTAGTGCTGCAGCCTTGGGGGCTAGTTGGCCTTTGGGAACCATCCCAACGCCGACTGTCCTAAAACCCTCTTGGCCGAGAGAGTGGGGATGTAACATGGGCAAGACACTCTCCACTATAATCAAATTCTAGCCCAAATAGTCGGAACAGCAGTTGCCTCCTCTGCTGTTCTGATGGTCATAGTCGGACACGACTGACTATCATATATATATATATACAAGAGAGGCAAGGCTTTCAAGACTCACTTGTGATACACTTAAAAAAAAAAAAATCTAATTGTTAAAATGTGTTCTGCATTTGCGTTTAAAAAAAAAAAAAAAAAAAAGTCCTAACCAGATTCAAACCCCGCATGTTCAGGTGAGAAGAAACTGCCTTATCCATTACACTGTCGTGGCTCCTTAACTGATGTTCTAAAATTTAACATTTCAACATACTTTTTTAAAGGGTGATAAATCAATTGCGGTATTCGCAGTGAGAACGCTGTTTAAATCATATTATTCTGGTGTATCTTGGGCATTCAAAAAATCTTTAAGGGCAATTAAAAATTCTTTTTAATGGCTATTGCCGCAATCACACTGCAACATTTAGCCGTTTTCACTAGATCTAAATAGATGTACAAGTTTAGTTACACCCGCCGGGAATGTAGTACGACACGGTCGATTCAATTTCTCTTTAATGTTCATTCTAGTTTTATAGTTTTAAAGTTGATATGAAAATTTAGTATTTTGTTAAACTAACAACATGTAGAGCCAAGTACAAATACTTCTAAACGTCGTAAGAAGTGAAAAGGACTTCATTTTGAGAAAAGTCAAGACTGGAAATTTTTTCGTTTCATCGTGATCAGTTCAAGAGTATTAGCTCGCATGGTTTACAATTTTTAACTGTGAATTCCGACTGATTCTGTGGATATTTTTATGGCAGTTTGGGGCATAATCCAGTAATTGATGAGGCGTTCACAAATCTTTCTCTGAATAAATATTTAACGGTCTCCTTCTCCAACTTTCCATCACATGGTATCGTGTATTGTCCATTGAATATAGGATTGAATGGGCAAGTCAACAACTTGAAACAAAATGGCATTGTTCGCGTTCGCGAAGAATATGAGCACGCGCTTTGAATGTGTATAAATATGTGTACGCAATTGATTTTTGCCCATGACCTTCAGGGCTCAGCCAACAGATCTGTAAAGTCCACTTGTATTGATTTTAGTATTTTCCAAAAAAGACCACTTGGGCGAATGAATATAGTGAAAGCCCTGTACACTGAGAGTAAAACACACAAGCTTTTTATGTATTGAGTATAATTTCAAAATGTAATGTTGAAGATGAGAAAGATCAGTTTAAAGCAAATTAAGTCCCCTAGCATTAATTACAGAGTAATTTCCCTTTTTTACTATCTGCACCAAAACGTTTGCAAAATAAATAAAACTTCCATGCTTAGCAAAAGAAGTTCCTGTTTGAACAAAAAATGATAAGAATGACTGCTCTTGTTGTTGTGTCAGAATATCTTTGATACCAAAAATATGAATATAACAGTAAATGCAGTTTGCTTATAATTAGTGTAATGGATAAGGCAGTTTCTTCTCACCCGAACACGCGGGGTTCGAATCTGGTTAGGACTTTTTTTTTTTTTTTTAAACGTGAAGCTTTATAATAACAAATACAGAACACATTTTAACGATTAGATTTTTTTTTTTTTTTTTTTTTTTTTTTTTTAGTGTATCACAAGTGAGTCTTGAATGCCTTGCCTCTCTTGTTATTTTTTTGTGCCCATCCCAGAGGTGCAATATTGTTTTAAACAAGATGACTGGAAAGAACTGAATTTTTCCTATTTTTATTTGGCGTCAATTGACAAAGTATTTGCAGAGAAAATGGCGATGTTAAAGTTTACCACGGACACACAGACACACACACACACACACACACAGACAACCAAACACCGGGTTAAAACATAGACTCACTTTGTTTACACAAGTGAGTCAAAAATATAAAATCATATATATATATATATATATATATATATATATGGTAGCCCTCGTGCACAGACAGAGGTATGTAAAGTTTTGTGGTACCCTGTTCATGCTATGCACCTTTTCTTGCAGTCCAGTCAGCCCATTCATTATAGAAAAGACCAAGGTGTGAGGGAACCCACCAAAAGTTATATGTGTTCTTTCAGACTCAGTGTGACTGATTTCTACTATAATCCTTGACTTGTTCTTACAATTTGACGAGTTTAAAGCATGTATTACAGATTTTGAATCTGTGCAAAATAAGACTTGTACAAGTCAAACTGGAAGATCAAGAATATAATTTAGAATTAGAGCCATAAGAATAACAGTGAGTTCAGCTGTAGTATGATCTCAAAGTTTCCAGTTCTGGTATGACAAAAGCTGAACCTGCTAAGTGCTAGGCTGTTGTCTTGGAGTGAGTCATCTGTGTAAATCTGTAAATGATGATGGTATTTATTCTGAAGGTGTGATCAGACTTGAGCTGCTTTATTTGGGTTTTCTTATCTTTTTTTATGTCAGTATGATTAATATTCAACTGTGCTTTACTAATCTCACAAGTGTGGCATGGGCTGACAGTGTTCTGTATGTCTCTATCATCAGAATTAATTTCCGACTTCTCGAACAGATTTGATATAAATGTGACAATGGGTGTTAAGTAAGATGTATTTATTTTGTTCTTTTCGGGAAGTTGTTTTCCTTTGTAATTCTTACTTCATCTGATGTAAAGTTGTCAGCAATTTAGCTTCTCAGTACATATTTGGCACATGCGAGGCTTCGGTGTTCATCCAAAGGTAATTCTCCTATTTCTTTATATGTTCTGAGGGTCGATGCATGGAAAGGTATGTCAAGGGCAAGTCTGTATGCTTTGCAGTCTATACTTTGAAGTTTCTTTAACAAATATTTTGGAGCATTGAAGCAGACTTCTTGTCCCCCATATGATAGTTTGTGTTGTTGTTTGTGTGCATCTGTATATGTGTTATAATAAGGAGTGGGTTTTTTTTGTTTTTGTTTTCACTGTGTTTTTGTTGCTGGGGGTAAAGCTTTCATCAATCATCAACTAAACTAAGATTGACAAAGCTCAAATTCACAGCAGTTCTGACATGCAAGCGCACAAACATTCAAATATGGAAACATAATGAAGTTTCCCATTCATGTTTGTAAACACATATTCCATGGGAAGCTGATAGACTGGTTCATAATATAGAACAATAAACTGGTTTGATGTAAACCCAAGAACACTAAAAATCTCCTTACCCTTTCCAGCTTATACTGCCCCAAATTAGGAGATATGAATTTGTCAAACTGTCGAAGTTTATCATTTCTGCCTGTCTGAAACATCCCACCCATGTTATCATTCCGTTCTATTCTTTTGCAGTGTTTTTGATTTATTGAACAAAAAGATACAGCAAGGGGCTGAAGTATTTCCAATGTAAAGAAACAGAAGAGAGAATTTATTCCTACAAATTATGATACAATATTCAAGATTTCACAGAGTCATTGGGATTCACATAATGCTGATACAGATCACCTTGAGATAAAGGGAACATTGTGTGTGTGTGTGAGAGAGAGAGGGTTGTGGAATGGGAGGAGACAGGGGGTCATAGAGTTATGGAGTGTCAAGGAACAAAAATGGACACAAAATGTTTAGTTTGTTGTGAATCTGCTACATGTTTATTCTGTATGGTTTCATGCGTTTTGAAAGAACCAGAAGAAGAGTAGGTTAACTGTCTTTTTGCCTACATGTTATATATACACTTTTTTTTGTTACTACTCTTTCACATTGCATTCACAATCACACACTCACACACACACACACACACACACACACACACACACACACACACACACACACAAAGTGGAAAGACGCACACACACACACACACACACACACACACACACACACACACAACACACACACACACACACACACACACACACACACCACACACACACACACACACACACACACACACACACACACACACACACACACACACACACACATACACACACAATTTTATTTCATATATTTTTAGCAGATGTACCTAACAAGCTAGCTAAAGATACAGTCTTGGTCCAATTTGCTGATGATATTTGTTTATGGATGAAGGTGACAATGAAAATAATAAAATGCCTACTAGGACACTGAATTACACAAAGAAAATATACCAGCAGGAACTTGATAAAATCAGCAACTTTATGACAGAATATGGCTTATCATTGTCCTTAGAAAAAAAACAAATATGATGCTGTTTAATACAGCATCAGACCCAGAAAAGCTCCCGGTGTTTACAGTAAATGGTATTATAATCAGGTATACACAGTCTGTTAAATTTTTGGAGTCTGTCTTTCTTCAAAACTTTCATGGAATTATCATATTGACTATATATATATTAAATAAAGCAAGGAAAGGTCTAAATTTCCTTAAAATAATTTGCAAACAGCACTGGGTGTAAGATACCAAAGCGTTGATATCTCTCGCTACCTCCCTCGTGTGTTCATGCATGACATACGCTCAAGAAGTATTTTTCAGTGCTCCACTGCATTTATTAAAGAAGCTGCAAAGCATTGATTGTAAGGCGTATAAACTCACTCTAGGTGTGCCCATTCTTACATCAAATTTAGGAACTTACAGAGAAGCAGGTGTTTTATCTCTTGATGAACAAAGGAAAGCTTTAGCCGCGAAATTCATTATCAAATCTTCCGCATATGAAACCTTTTCAAAAGAAGAAGCTAATTTGAGTTCACAAAAAAATTTTGCTGAAAGAGCTAAGACGATACAGTCTATGACATCCATTAATACATTTGCATCAGATATCATTAGTGCTATGGAAACAAAAGACAAGCAAATTGCAAAAATACCTACTTTTTCACCAGTCCCTGAATGGGAGCAGTGTAAAGCTACATTTGACATAGATTATACAGATCTGTCCAAGAAACAGTGACCATTTCTGTTAAAACCTGAAGTACTCTCCCATATAGAAAATCAATATTCAAATTATCTAAAAATATACACAGATGGATCTGTTCTAGAAAATGGTAATTCAGGAGCGGCTTTTGTAATTCCTCCATTTAGAATAGAAAAAATTATACTATTAGTAGACAATATTCCATTTTCACAGCTGAACTTATGGCCATACTTATGGCCTTAAATTATATTTCAGACATTCCAAAAACTGTATGTGAGATTTTATTATGTGTAGACTCAAAGTCAGTATTACAAACTATAGAATCTCCAAATTCAAAGAAGCGAATTGAGATGACAATGGAAATAAAACCTATTATTCATCAATTGACAAAACAGGGCATTAATATAACTTTCTGTTGGGTACCTTTGCGCCGTGGAATATCTTCTAATGAGTGGGTAAACCAAGCAGCCAGAAGAGCAGCACATAATTTTGAAGGAGCAATACAACTTGACATCCAGTTAGATCTACATGATTGCTTTAGTAATATAGAAAATTTATCAAGAAATCGATTTAAGAAATTGCTTATAGATTCAAATAATCAATATTACCAGTATTGTGTAAACACAAAGAATGCAGCTAATCCCAAACAATTTCTAAATTTGACAACAACAGCACATTCAAGACAAAAAGTCTAATGTATAGAATTCGTTTGAATGCCTTTCGTACAAAATTTTCTAAAAATATAAAATGTATGTGTGGTAAGCAAATAACTGTAAACCATCTACTCATTCATTGTCCTAGCATAAGACAGTTAATTCCAAAAGATGTAGTTGATGACTTTTCTACCAATATTCCATCAGCCGCTGAAAAGATTTTGAATGATTATTCATTGCTAAGAATGTTTTTCGGAAATTTTAAACTCCAGTCCAGTTGATATCCTCCTTTGATGTATTCTAATTAATGTCACTATTTACATTGTTGTAAGTTAATACTTCTTGATATGCATACACATATTCTCCTTCATATGACACCCCATTCATTACACACCACAATCTCTTTAAACTTTAATTTCTTATAATGTACTTTTCCTCAAATACATAACATGAACACTTTCTTACACTAATATTCACATGCTTTCCCTTTCCTTTATCCACTACTTTTCTCCTTTCTGTCTAATAACACTTACAGTGAATAGACGTTAAACTGAAGATAACACACATGCACACAAACACACACACACACAGACACACAGACACACACACACACACACACACACACACACACACACACACACACACACACACCACACTTAAAGTGGAAAGACATACACACACACACACACTCTCTCTCTCTCTCTCTCTCTCTCTCTCTCTCTCTCTCTCTCACACACACACACACACACACACACACACACACACACACACACACACACACACACACACACACACACACTTGTGGTTGAATTGTTGCTGTTTTGATAATCATGCCAGCCCCATAGATTTGGAATACATGTTTAACCATGTGTTGTTATCTGACACATCTGCAGGAGAGATGAACTTACAGCAGCTGCATGGGATGCTCCATGAATCAGCTGGAGGTGTGCTCCATATATCAGAACGTCTGGAAGACTGCCATCATACTCTGAACATGCATGCTCTGCAGAAAGAAGAACTGAGGGCATCAAGAACACAGTTCCATGACCTGTATGAAGCTTTGGCTGGTCGTCTGGCTACCCCACCACCAGCAGATCAGAAAAGCACCAGCAAAGAATGTTCCCGTAATACCCTGTGTCACGCCATGGCTTACAACCAGTGTGGGTTTGCCAGCCCTGAGTATGTTGTGAATCTGACAGTCAAGGCACCTCACTGGCTGTCGGGACGCTTCCTTGTGGCCTGTCCAGCTAAGGTGGAGAACAGCTTCATCAAGATTCACACATCTCACAGAGATGACTCAGAGGGTGATGACAGTTCTTCTTCTGAGCCACCCAGACCAAAAAAAGTGAAGAGGGCCAAAAAGCTGACACTGAAAGAAGTGTATCAAAAGCTGGCATGTGCTCATAGTCAGAGCAGTCCACGTCATTATGTGTTCACAAAGGATGCTGTAAGTGAACTGCAACGTTTTCAGGAAGAAGAGTGGTGCACCATCATCAATCAGCTTGGAGGGGAGGACAGTGGGGGCATAGTAGGCAAGTCGATGGGACAGATCGTCCGTTTGACGGGGATCCTCAAGGCCCTCACTGAAGCTTCCAAACCTGATCTGGAGAATGGACTTTCATTCAGCTCTGAAATCAACATGGGTGAGGCCGAGGACACCCAGGTGCAGATTATAAGTGAGGATGTGACAAGGGCAGTGGAGCTGGGCAAGTATTTTTTGGAGCAGAAGCTGTCCATGACATTCATGGTCAGTACAGGTTTCTTCAGAAACTCTGGCACCCCCAGACAACGCCAGGACTTGCCACTTCCCCCTGTCAATCAGACCACCAGCATCCCCAGCCCCTACATGCCTGCCCCCACCTCAGTCAACCCCTTGTTTGGTTTCCCAAGACACGGCACTGGTGTCGCCCCGTCCACAGCCTCAGCAGCTGGAGGGGTGCCCAGTTCTCCTGTCCCACAGCCTTCACATCCCCAACAGACCATGCCCATGACCTCTCTACCATCCCCGTTGAATCCCCCCTTCCATTTTAACATCTATGGAGGCCCACAACTTCCCTCCTTTCCCCTGATGACAAACAGAGGCATGACCTCCCCTTCTTTCCCACCTCCATCTACCTCCTCTCCTGCCTCAAATACAGCTTCAGAGATTGACGTTGCCACACTCCCTGCCACATGGATTCCAGCGACCCCAGAAGAGGAGATGGCTGAAATGAGTCAAGCTGCAGACTTTGTGCAGCTAGAACCGTCACAGTTTGTTGCCATTCATGCACGGCGAGTGAAACGACTGCTGGAGTGCTTTGATGATGGCTGTGGTGTGTCTGCTACCACGGCAGCACAGAAGTCCATTGCACCCCCTGTGAGAGTGGCAGGAACCAACAACAGACACCCTGCATGGGCCTCCGCTCTGTTCTTCCAAAAGGTCAGTGGGACTGGCCATGTGATTATGATTGTGGCAGTTTTCTGTGTGGTGGCAATTATTAATAGGATATGTGTAACTGATGTTAATGTCATTGTCATAATCATCTATCTGATATACATATATATATATATATTATATATATATATATATATATGCAGAAGCATTCTTTTGCATGTACAGAATACATTCTTGACTCCCTCTCTTTCTCTTTTTAATCTGTGGCCTTGACATAAAAAAACCGGTTGTGCTTATACCACTACTCTCGTGAAATTAAAATTTCCATTTGTTCATTTGTTTTCTCTCTCTTTCTCTCTTGCTTTCTCATTCACACACACACACACACACACACACACACACACACACACACACACACACACACACACACACATCATTCAGGTGTGTCTTCTTTGTGTACAGGTGGGAGACCTGGGCCTGGGTGTGGCAGAACAGGTGCGCCACCCGACCAATGGACGTGTGTACTGGCGCTTCAAGCGGAAACCAATGGCAGACTTAACAGAAAAGAACATGCAGCTGCTGCAATACCTGCGCATTGATATGGTGCGATATGCCCGTGTGGGCCAACCCACTTTAAATGTTACTGACATAGAGTTAGAACCTGTGGCAGGCAGTGGCGCCTCTGAACGCAGCCTGGATGAAGAAAGCAATGGCTCTAGTGGCAAGGGGAATCAGCATGATGCTTCGGTGGCAGGGGTCATTGGAATCAAACAAGAACTTATTTGAATGACAATGGAGGGTGAAATATTTTCAGTAACTTGGTGCTAGTCATGAAAAATGTATGTGAAAAGAGACCTGGTGTAAATAATTTGATTATACTTTGTGAGAAAAAGACGTATATCACTCTGTGTAAATATATTAAATTTCCATTTCAAACTTGACTAGTTTATATTTAAGTTGTTTTCAAGAAATGTGATGTGTTTTCTGCTGTTTCACTGCCACAAGGTCAGACATTTCTGCTGCTAATTCAGCAAATAACCTTTTTTGTGATCCTCCTTCACAGACAGTTTGTCAGTTTATTTCTTTAAGGAGGCAAATAGTTTTATGTTCCATATGTGTTATGTCTGATTGTAAACTTGACTGGTCTTTTCCATTAGGACAGGGAGTTCATGTGAATTTTTTATGTTCACATTACTTCACAAATCTTGTTTTTAATCTCTTTTCAGTCCATGTAATGACTATACTGGGCTGTCAACAGCATTAATGTTGGTTGGTTGCATTTAAGCTTAACATTGACACATACCTGAGGCAGATATGTCTGACAGGGATAGACATCCTAGGAAATATTTATGGGTTGCCATATGATGTTGTCTGAGACAAGTAAGGTCGACTACACAAGCAAAAGTCAAGAGTTTGTGCTCTTTGCTGGTCATTTGTTACAAAACGTGTTCTTTACTTTTCGTTTAACATTAATTGTAATGGGGTAATATCAGTGGCCTTGGCATTCACATTGTTTCAGGACACTTCTGATTATTGATTAATTATGATTGGGATAATGAGTGAAGTGAAGAGAAGTGTATCGAACAAGGAAGAAGCAATGACTGAATGAGTAATCTTAATACAACAAAGGCACATAATTTGAGCCATTGCAGCAATGGTTTGAATTGTGTATCTTAGTCTTATAATAAGTACCCATTGCTTATTAAATTAGGGTGAGTCTGTGCATTTACAGTAGCTTGTCCTTTACATCAGCATAGACTTCAGGACTAACTGGGAAAGAACTTAGATAATTGTTCTTGGTGTCTGTCTGTCTGTCTGTCTCTCTCTTCTCTTTCTCTCTCCCTCTCTCTCCCTTTCTCAGGAGGTGTGAGGAGTAGGACTATTTGCTTTGAGTTATTTTTTGTTTTGTTTTTCCTTTCCCAAAATTGATATTTCAGACATTTTCTTCTTCATGTAGGGAGTTGTTTCACTTTATACCGTAAGTTCAGTCTATAAGCCGTGACTTTTTACCCCAGCTTCAACCTCTGCGGCTTATACAATGATGCAGCTTATTTGAGGATTTTAACAATCCCGGGAGTGTCACATTCTCGTCTGTTCTTAGCTGCCCTTCAACTCACCAAAATCATAATTTCTGTCCATGAATTTTTGGATGAGCTTCAGGATAGTATGCTAACTGTTCACGTTTTATAAATCAAATTCCCACACATTAAAGCCTTCACATCAGCATTCAGTTCTACTCTGCTCAAGCATACACCCTCATCATGCCAAAAATGCGACGAAATGCCTATAATGCAGCCTTCAAATTAAAGACGATCGACCTAGCAGACGACAGTGCAAGCGGCGAACCAGCAGTGACCTCCACTTTGCGTTCATGGTCATGAAGTGAAAGCTAGGCTGAGGTCAGTGATGGCGGAGGAAGCTGTGCTGGTTCTCTTCAACTCGGACACTGAAGACGAAGATTTTGGTGGATTCAGTGAGCAGGATGACGTTGAATAAATGTGACTATCCCTAAATTATGGATCTTATTTTCGTTGTAGGTTTGTTTTTTGTTTTTGTTTTTTTGTTTGTTTGTTGTTGTTTTTTGTGGCACTAGCAGTATTTTTTCTTGCTTTTCTTTGTGTTGTTCCCGCTTGTGTTTATTTCATAACCTACAGTATTGACAGCTTTTCTGTAGTATCAGTATGTGTTCCGGTACCGGAAATAAGTGCAGCTTATAAGCCAGTGCGGCTTATGTATGTATGAAGTTCAATTTTTTCCTAAATTTAGTGGGTGCGGCTTATATACCAGTGCGCTCAGTAGACCAAACTTTACGGTAATTATGACATGAGCTTTTGAGATAATAGCTCTTTGTGTGTGTGTGCGCGCGCATTCATTACAATTTGTACAGGTCTACACGCACATGTATAATGTATACACACAATCAAGCTGATTATTGACTTGCTGATCAATGTCTTTGTATTTCCTGTATTCTGATAACTATGTTCCCTCATATCAAATGAAGGTTCAAAACCTGAGATTATGGCAAGGATTGCACAAACAACAGCTGCAATGGCAAGTCTCCATATCATCTGGAGAGACAAAAATATCAGGCTGTGCACCGAAATCCACCTACTGTGCTCCCTAGCCTTGTCAGTCTTCCTCTATAACTGCAAAACTTCAACACTCTCAACAGACATGCAAAGAAAGATCTTGGCTACAGAACTGAATTGCTACAGGATTCTTGAGCATCCACTACGCAGATCATATGACAAATGAAAAGGTACGCAGCAAGATCCAACAAGCAATAGGACCTCATGAAAATTGTCAAGAAACGGAAAATAAATAGTACGGACAAGTTTCCCACTCAACAGGAAGACTATCTTGCAAGGGACAGTAAGAGGAAGCCACAGGCGAGGAAGACAGAGGAAGAAGTGGGAAGTTAATATCCAAGAATGGACAGACATGAGCCTGGCCAAATTCCAGAGAGCTGTGGAGGACAGAGACAGGTGGAAGAAAGTGGTGGCGTTGTCTTCACTTGTGCCCAATGACATCAACAGACGTCAAGGGATAGGAAAATGTTATGTCTGTCTCTCTCCCTCTCTCTCCTAGCCAGTCTCTATCTCACTTGGTAGTTTGGTCTGTCTCTCCCTCTCTCTCCCTCTCCTGTATGTATAGTGTGTTTGTGATAAATGAACGAGAGAAAGAGATCCTTAAAAAGAAGTATGATGTTATTTATAAACACTGTACAGTGTACAAAATCAGTTATTGTGAAAAGAAAAGTTGGTTTGTGGTTGTTACTGGAAACAAATGTGAGGGATCAAACTGGGCTGATTTCAGTACTATTTATTTCATGTTACATTTTTCTATAATCTATTGATACTGGAACCTTTTGGGATGATTAAAGAAAGCTGTGCAAATGAATTTGTTCTTTGGGAACATGATTCTGTTTGTTTGAAAAGAGTGATTTGTGGTTGGGAATATCAGTGCCTAAGGGAGTGTTTGTTCCTTTGAATATGTGTACAATTAGTTGTCTTGTTTGTTGCCACGCAATATATTGTAGTTCTTGTTTCATTTAGCAGCTGATTGTTTCCGTGATTTTAGACAGTTGTGTACATGTGTTCGTGCGTGAGTGCCCATGGGGATGCTGGTGTTCTTTCACTGTAAATAGCATCCCTGCCTTCTGGAAATTCTGTGCCAGAAATTTCCTCTTTTCTATTGCTCTCTTTGTTTCTGCCCTTTTTCTTCCCCGACCGTTGTCCAGTTTTTCTGCCTTCCCAGTCCATTCCCCTTTCTATTTTCGAGCAAGCCTTGACACCTTTTTTCTCTCTCTTTTTTTTTTTTTTTTTCTTTTGCTGCCCCATCATCTGCACTGTTTCAGTGGCATTACTCCCACGCTGCTCATTTAGATTCCCCCATACACAGCCACACCCAGGTTTGTCTGTCGCAGTTCCAGCATTGGCAGTCCACAGGGAACCATTGATGTTAGGTCACCAGGAGGCCACACACCAGAGGAGACCCTGCACTGCTGCTGAGTCACTTCGGTGGTGTTCAGTGGTGCCTGTTCTGATTTAACGTGCTTAGGACACCACCTACTAAGCCCCTTACTAACGACAATAATGGCTTAGTCGCAGAGCCAGACTGAGTGAGCGTCCCTCCCAGAGTGGAGACCACCACCACGTCCCTCAAACAACAGCCCCCCCATGAATCAGCCAACACTGACAACATTGACAGGACTCATCCCAAGCACTGAAGTGGAGGGGTATCGAAACTGAGGTCACCATGACAGCAGGGCATGAAAGGCCACAGACTTTAAGACTGTTTTGTTTATATTGATGATGATGGAGGAGGAGGAGGATGACGGTGTTGCTATGGAGGTTCATTTTGGTTTGGGACTGGCGTGGCAAGGCTGTACTCTACACTTCCTGTCATAATGATATCCCAGTGTTAACCAGGCCCGAGAGATACAGACACTTGCAGTGTTGGTCAGGTAATTAGAGCAACACACCCAAAGATGCATCCTTGAAGTGGATGATACTCGACTGTGTGGTCCCAGTCTCCCCATTTAAGCCCACAGCACACTCAACTCTGGGTAGGAGCCGGCACGGGCTGAAAAACCCACCTCCGCTGAGATTTCAAACCCGTGTCCTCCCAGCCATCAATCTGCGACGCTAAACACTTCGCCACAGCGACTGGTTCCTTTTTTCCCTTTTCTGCAGTCTATGATGAACTGTCTGTGCTGTTCTGCTCCGGCTATTAGGTAGTGAAATTATAAACACTGGGATGGACACTAGCTGTCCATTCTGCAGTGTTATTTGCATATATGACCTTTTTATGTATTTTTTGTTTGGCTTGAAGTATTGTTGTTGTTTTTTTATGATTTTTAAAAATCTGGGAATGATAAATCAAGCAGAATGGCTGACGTCCGCAGCATGGCCTAATCTTATTTGCCCTAAGGAGCTAAATGGTTAGTATAATGTGTTGTGAACTGTGTTTTGTAGGTTTATTAATGGTTGTTTTATTCATTTATTTGTTGTTGTTTTTTTATGTGACAGTTTTGTGTTGAACTCAGTTGGACATTTGTGTAGTTGGGCAGTCCTGATGTGGCTGTGTGTGGTCGGTCAGCTGGACTAATAGCAGCAATAAGTTTTTACAAACAGTACAATATAATGAAAATACTTTCCAGGAAGAGAGCACTGATGTTTCTTCATGAATATACATGCATGTTGTCTGCCGTGTCAGGTATGTGTTGTGAAATTGTCATGATGGTAATCTCTTTAATGTTTTCAAACAGATTATAGACACCAGCATGTGTTTCTGGGGCATTAGTATGTATTCACATTACATTTCTTGCATTTAAAGTATTGGCAAAATAATGAATAATGTTCAGCAGTTTCCCTTCCAGTGCCACAGGTACAAATTGGTTCTATAATGTCAGTTGAAATTCATCTCTCAAAAAAATTTTTTTTGATGAAGTGGGCTATGAATGATTTAATTGTTCCTTCCGTTTACCAAAGTAATAATAGCAAGGCACTAGAGCATCGTTAGTACACAGCTATTGTTTAAGCTGGCTTAAGGAGTTGCCAGTGTTAACAAAATCAGAGAATTCCAGAGATATGTGGTAGAAGGTGTGAATCATTTCCAAAAGAGTTCAGTGTGGAATATTGGCACAGGGTATTCCAACGATCTGCATATATGGTAGGGGTTACTGTCTGAAACAAGACTGGGAACAAGATCCATTAAGTAATCAGGTCATAGACTGTTACCCATCTTGAAATACTGTATAATTCTGTGACTGTTCCTTCTTTCCTTAAGTTTACAGAACACTGATTCTTGGTATATTCAGTTCTTAATGCTTCCAAGTTGCAGATTTTCTAGAGTTTGGTTGTGCATCTGTGCACTTAACCCATACAATATCAGCATGGTCAAAGTGTGGTAATATGAATGATTTGCACATAATTTCTGATGTTTGTTGGGGTTTTTTTATTTGTATTTATACATCTTTAGACAAGAAACCAACATTGTTACAGCATTAATCATACTTTTGATATGTTCATCCCATATCCCATTGTTTTGGAGTATTACACTTAGATGTTTATGTTTATCTGTAGTGTATAGTGGTGTACTGCCAAAAGTAAGAGGTAACACTGTTAGTGCTTTGAGATAAAAATTAAAAGCTCTGTTTTCCCTACATTAAATTTGACTTTCCAATGCTTAACCAAAGAATCTCTTTTCTAAGTCACAATTAAGCATTTGTGCATGGTTGTTTAGTGCTAGGGACATGCTCATATCATCTGCAAATAGCTGAATGTTTAACTGGATGTCGTACACAATAGCATTGATATGGTGGTGGTGTGTCCATGGAGATCGATGATGACCATCGTTGTCATCCAGCTGGGGGATGGGGGGAGGGTGGTGGTGGGGTTGGGGGGAGGATGCTCATGAATCTATCTGTGAATGCGCAGATGGCTGAATAGTCCAATCTGCGCACGAAATGTTCGCTGACATTTGGGGCAGACAAAGACAGGCACATCATTGTCAGGGAGCTTGTTTGCCCGTGACTTTCTGGCCTGCCTCTTCTGAACAGCTGCAGCAGTCCTGTTGGCCTCACACAACTTGGCACCTTTGTGCACAGCAGCACGCCATTTGTCACGGTCCACTGCAGATTCCTCCCAGGAGTCAGGGTTGATATCAAACGCTTTCAGAGAGACTTTCAGAGTATCTCTGAAGCGCTTCTTTTGACCTCCGTGTGATCTCTTCCCTTGTTGCAGCTCGCCATAGAAGAGCCTTTTGGGCAGCCAATGGTCTGGCATGCGCGCCACGTGTCCAGCCCAGCGAAGCTGGGACTGCATCAGGATGGTGAAGATGCTGGGAAGGGTGGCTTTTGCGAGCACCTCTGTGTCTGGGGTCCTGTCTTGCCAATTGATGTTCAGTAGCTTCCTGAGACATGTTGTGTGGAAGTGGTTCAGCTTCTTGGCATGTCGTTGGTACACTGTCCAAGTTTCACAGGCGTACAGAAGTGTGGGGAGAACTACTGCCCTGTAGACCTTTAGCTTGGTCTCAAGACTAATGCCTCTTCTGTTCCAGACATTTGCATTGAGTCTACCAAAAGTTGCGCTTGCTCTTGCAATCCTAACGTTCACTTCATCGTCGATGGTCACATTTCGTGACAGTGTGCTGCCAAGGTATGTGAACCGCTCTCTGACCATTGACTGTGATGTTGGGCTCAATGTAGGGTTCCCCTGGGGCTGGCTGACGGAGAACTTCAGTTTTCCTCGTGCTGATAGTAAGGCCGAAGTTCCTGCTGGCGGTGGCAAACTTGTCGACGCTGAGTTGCATGTCAGCTTCAGATCCAGCGTTGAGGGCACAATCATCAGCAAACAAAAAGTCTCTGATGATGTCTGTCATGACCTTTGTTTTTGCTTGAAGCCTTCTGAGGTTAAACAACTTGCCATCTGTTCGGTACTTTAGGCCGATTCCAACATTGCCATCTCTGAAGGCATCAGTAAGCATTGCAGAGAACATGAGGCTGAACAGCGTTGGAGCCAGGATGCAGCCTTGCTTGACACCATTTGTGACAGCAAAAGGAGCAGATGTTTCGCCATTGTCCTGGACTCGAGCCTGCATGCCTTCATGGAATTGGCTGACCAAGGAAATAAATTTCCGAGGGCATCCGTACTTGGCCATGATCTTCCACAGTCCCTCTCTACTCACAGTGTCGAAGGCCTTAGTGAGGTCGACATAGATGGAGAACAGATCAGCATTTTGCTCCTGACAATTCTCTTGCAGCTGCCTTGCAGCAAACACCATGTCGGTGGTTCCACGCTCTTTCCGGAATCCACATTGGCTCTCAGGCAAATGACCTTGGTCAAGGTGTGCTGTGAGGCGGTTTAGTAGGATCCTGGCAAGTATCTTGCCTGCGATGGAGAGAAAGGAAATGCCCCGATGGTTATCACAGGCTTGCTGGTTCCCCTTTCGCTTGTACAAGTGAATGATAGATGCATCTTTGAAATCCTGGGGGATCGTCTCTTCTTTCCACATGAGTGAGTACAGCTGATGGAGCTTCTCAGTCAGCACAGTGCCTCCATCCTTGTAGACCTCTGCTGGATTGCTTTCTGGGTCTCAAGAAGTGTTGGCGGATCGTCCAGTGCTTCGTTGATGGGGACTTGTGGGAGACGGTCTATGGCTTCATCATTTATAGAGGAAAGGCGATTTAAGTGCTCAGCCCAGCGTTCGAGAATTTTCTCCTTCTCAGTGATCAAGGTATTCCCATCTGCACTGAGGAGGGGGGATGATCCTGAGGATGTGGGGCTGTAGACTTCTTTTAAGGCATCAGAGAACCTCTTCATATCGTGCCTGTCAGCATATCCCTGGATCTCATCAGCTTTGTCACTCAGCCACTTATCCCGCATCTGGCGTAACTTTTGCTGAACAGTCCTGCGGATGGCATCGTACGCATCCTTTTTTGATGTGGGCTTTGGGTTCCTCAGGTAGGCTTGATGCAGACGGCGTTTCTCATCCAGAAGCTGCTTGATTTCATCACAGTTTTCATCAAACCAGTCTTTGTGCTTTCTGGTCATGGGTCCCAGGGTCTCTGAAGCTGTACTATAGATCAGCTCACGCAGGGTCCTCCAGTCAGACTCCACATTCTGGTTGTCCAGAGAGGTGGATTCCAGACGATATTCCAGCAGCTCCACAAAGGACTGTTTGATGGTGATGTTTTTTAGCTTAGCGATGTTGAGCCGTTTTGGAGCCTTCTGGCCTTGGGGGCGTCTCTTGGGCTGGATTCGAATATTCAGCTTCGAGACTACAAGGCGATGGTCTGTCCAACACTCGGCGCCGCACATGGTCTTTGTTACACGTACATCTTGCCTATCCCTTTTCCTGACGATGACATAATCGATGAGATGCCAATGCTTTGAGCGAGGGTGCATCCATGACGTCCTGTTACGGGTAGGGAGGCAGAAAACTGTGTTGGTTATCAGCAGTTCGTGCTCTGCACAGGTCTGAAGCAAAAGCAATCCATTTGGGTTGCAGTGGCCCACACCGTGCTTTCCAATCACTCCATCCCAGGAGATGTAGTCAGAGCCAACTCTAGCATTGAAGTCCCCAAGAATGATGAGCTTGTCTGCTTTAGGGATAGCAGCAATGACAGTGAAGGTCCTCGTAGAACTTCGCCTTCACTTCATCCGGGTTGGTCATGGTTGGGGCGTAGGCACTGACAATGGTGAGGTGCTTCTGGCCAGATGCCAGTGGGAGTTTCATGGTCATAAACCTATCGTTGACTCCCTTTGGGATTCCAGCTAGCTTGCTGACAAGTGCTGTTTTTACTGCAAAACCAACGCCAGCCTCACGTCGCTCTTCGCTTCCTCGTCCACTCCAGAAGAAGGTGTAACCAGATCCCTGTTCACAGAGCTCGCCTTCGCCTGCAAGCCGAGTCTCACTCAAGGCTGCGATGTCAATGTTGTATCTGGTGAGTTCGGATGCAACTAGTGCCATTCTCCTTTGGGGTCTGTCCGTGTTATCTCTGTCCAGGAGAGTCCTTAAGTTCCAAGCACCAATGGTGAGAGGAACGATCCTTGTTTTTTTCTTTTCTTTCTTTTTGTTTCAACCGCTGATGTAGGGTCCCCGCCAGCCGCGGTATGCTGGCCAGGGTGATATAGAGCAGGCAATTTTTAGGGCACCTTTTCTAGCCCCTTCCTCATGCCAGGGAGGTGAGCAGTGCATTCCTAAAGAGGGCTGCTCAGACGTTCAGACGGCTGCCGAGCTCCATCGCTGCTCCGGTCGACGAAGAACGACCCTATGGCCTGAGCCGCCTGCGTGCAGGTCTGCGGCTGCGACTGCCAGTGTACCCACACCTGTCGTTTCGTCGCTCGCCTGTCGCCACAGGACTTGGGGGTGATGAAATGATGAAGGATGAAAGGTCATTAAGGATGATTGATGAGTTTGTTTAAAGTGAAGAGGAGTTGCGCAACGTCAACCTCACTCTCTCGTCCGGGTCCACCAATTTCCAGTGGCAAGACACGACTGGAGGATGAGCACGGATGCAGTGGATAACCAAGATATCCTTTTGGTGTCTCATCTTGCTCTCTGCACTCCACAGTGCGTTGCTGTAACCGCCTTCCTCTCCGTTGAACCGATAGGTTTCTTCCGCAGATTCTGCCGGATCCAGACTTCGCATGCATGGGTAGACACACCCCGGGGACCAACTGCGTGTGGCATGCACACAGCACGGTGGAGCTAGATGGCCGTCGGTGGCTCTCCTGAGCCAACGCTCTTTTATGGATCTCCACAAGTGTGTCTAGCCACCCGCCTCACCAGTCCCGGAAGGGAGCGGTGGGAGTGCCGGTTTAGTCGCCGGCAACCCGACCCTGAACAGGTTGTACTGGATTACAGGTTACCAGTAGCAGATATAATGACCTGACCTGAGCATTGATATAAATGAGGAACAAAAGTGGACTTAGTACAGTGCCTTGAGGAATTCTTTTGCAAACTGACTTACCACCCTTTGTAACGACTGTTTGGGTACAATTAAAAAGGTAATCATTCACTTTTAGCTTCAGAAGAAATCCCTTGTGCCAAGCTCAATCAAATCCTTCGCATATGATATCAAAATACACAGCCTGGGTGGTTGTGACTCCATGATCAAAAGATGAGCACAAATCATTATAAATGCAGAGCAACTGATTTACTGTCGATTCATAAAGAATAAATCCTGACTGGGATTAAACAAAATATGATTTGATGATAAAACCTTGTTAGCTCGCCTAACTATGCAACTTTCAAGGACTTTGTCAAAAAAGCTAAGCAAAGAAATTGGGTAGTAGTTGTTCCAAATTTCCCATAAAACTTATTTTTTGTGCAGAGGATTTACATGTGCTGTTTTCCATATCAGGGGAAATTTTGATTTGTGCAAGCTTTTGTTGAAAATTCTAGTCAGTGGGTCAAGAATGGGTGGCAATGATATGATTAACAATCTATTGTGAACAAGATCTGGCCATACTGCTTTATTTTTGTTCAAGTTTAGAATAACATTTCCAACATCAGAAGTTGTAAGTAAAATTTCCATAAGTTCCGAACTGAAGAGTGGAAAGTCAGATAAACCTTTTTCGCTATTTTAAAGAGCGGATTGTGAAATGAAAAGGTTATAACATCAGCTTTCTTCTTGTTTTTATAATAAACAATACTGTTGGACATAATAGGGGGATATCATCTGCCCCAACACCTTTCTTTTTCAAAACTTGACAAGCTTCCACCATTCTTTTGTTCGAAAATTTAATGAAGTTTTAATCTAATATTCTAAGTTAGTAATATACTCAAGTTTTCTTTGTTTTTCTCCATATGTAACATATTTCCTATATCAATATTCTTCTTACACAGTTCAATTCATTTTCATTTTCCATGTACATATGTGTTACTAACATAAACCTGACATGCTCACTTTTTGAACAGTTACTGGTTGTGGACTTTGGGTCAAATTTTTGTTTTGCATCAGGGGTACAATTTTTTATTGAGACTAAAATGTCAACAGTGTAATTACACGTCTGATGTATTTGTTGTGCTGAATAGTTGAAATTGCCAATTACCAGTAGTGCACAAAATTGTTGCCCATTACCAGTTATGCGCATTACTGTTAATGGGCAAGGCAGCCCGTGTGCATCACCAGTTAAGAGCAGTGAGTGGGCAGTTTTTATTAGAAGCACATTTTCTTTCTCTCCATAATCTGTGTGTGTGTGTGTTATAAAAAAAAAAATTAAAAATAAAAAAAAGACAAAGAAACATTTGCTGACTTTGTTTCTACTGCAGATGCCAAACACTATGGGTGAAATTTGGACAGAATATGTGTAGATTACCGCTAATGAGCACGACATATACACGTACGTGAATTTCAGTGATCTCTTGGTGTAGATTATTCCTGGGGAGGAAAATCACGGAGGGGGTGGTGGAGAAAACCTGGTCCACGTCATTCCTCTGGTTGGGAAAATTGCACCGGCACGTCTGCATTCCAGCGGTGAAAAGAGGGAAGGGGGTGGGGCGATTACAAAGAAGGGGGGGGGGAGCAGGGAGGAGAGGAAGAGTCCGGGGGGGGGGGGGGGGGGGTGGGGGGGGGGGCTGGGTGATTAGCAGTCGAGAGGAGGGCCGAGCTACACAAGGGGAGAGTCACGTTTCATTGCTCTTTCGCAAGTCCGTGGGTTCTGCTGACAAAGAACAGCGGTTAGATATTGTTCCATTTGTTGTCGGCCAATAATTCCACAGTGCTGTGTGTATCACGCTGTTAATGGAGTTCCTGTATTGCTAATACAATGCGGCACAAAATTAGCGGCGTTTACGTTGAACAAGTGTGAAGGTAGCAGTCTGTATCCGACTCTTTTTTTTTTCCCCCGAATCTTGGGGTTCGGTATTTCTTGAAAAAGATATTACCAAAGCGGTATCTTATACCGGTCTGTCGGCATATTGAAGAAACTTTGTCAGTCTGATGTAACATTATTCAAAGCACAGGTTAGTGGGTGGTGTTGTTGTTGTTGTTTGTTCTTGTTTTTTTGACAAAATATATACGTACGTGCTATGTGTGTATGCAATATTTGTGTGTGTTCGCATAGTCGTCACTGATCCATTGTGGTTTTCTAAGAGCTCAATCTCTCTCTCCCTGTGTGCGTGACTGTTACTGGCTACTCCTGTCAGTCTCATGTTTATTTTCAGTCCCACGTCTGTTCGCTGTGTGGTTTAGCTGCTGTTTCGTCATGGTTGGTTGGTCTGTTTTGAAGCGGTTAGTGTGTGTGTGTGTGTGTGTGTGTGTGTTTGTGTGTGCCGTGACTGTTCATGAGTGTCGTGTGTGTGTGTGTTTGTAAGTGCGTGGTGTGCGTGAGTGTATGTGTGCACAGTCGCAACGAAATTTGACACATGATGTTTCATTTGATACACCTTTTCCAGTATATGTATTTGCCATGGCATAAGAATAAAGTTGGCGAATAAAAAGCGGAGCATTGCGACACTGAAGTGGCAGTACATACAGCCAGTGGCACAGTATTGGCTTCCTATCCCTCCTTGTGGTCTTGTTTTGCGTGCGCGCGCGCATGTGTGTGATTTACATGCGACACTCGTGTTACCCAAAAGACGTCATTCCATCGTGCTCCATCTAAATACCCCAACACCGCTCTTTGCATGTTCATTTTAGCCTACTAAGATGTTTTCACTCAGGTTGGTTGGTTTGTTTGTATAAACAGAACTGCACAAACATTAGCAGACGGACTGATAGTTGGTGGAACTGATGGACAAATGGTCAATCGACTCGTGAGATGTTGGTGGTGACCTGTATCGGTTTCTGGACCAGTGGAATTTTGAGAAACTGAAGGATCCTTCACCATGGACTGGGGGACAGGGCACAGGGCAATATCGACAGTATTCGAATTTAGCTGGTTCAGAAAATTCTAGACAGGTTGTCTGGAAAGATTGAAGATAGACTGAAAGAAATGTAAGTGTTTGGGTGTTAAAGGTAATCGGGATCAGCGACGGGAGGTTCGTGTAGGCTACCTTCATTTTTCTTGTTTTGGATCGATTGAATTTCGAGTTGAAAAAGAAAGCGTGTTTTTGAGGGCCGGGAGGACACAGGGTTGGATGTGGAACACTGCCACATCGAGAAGAAATAAGTGTGGACATAGACACTGAGATATTAGTGTCTATGGTGTGGATGAGACTGGGGGAAGGGTAGAGGCACAAGGTGGGACAGACTGAGCGGGTGGGGACTGGAGTATTATTATGAGTCTTTGCTGTTCGTAGCTTGCAATTTTAGTGTTTGATTTTAACGTCTTTACTCTTTCCGTTTGGTCTAATTTATTGACCATGCAACACAACTGAATTATACACGATGCAAATGTGTGTGTTACACGCTGCAGCACACTTACAAAAGTACATTAGACGGTCATACATGCAGCACGCATACCTGGATTTGAACTTTTGGGGTTTTATCTAAGACAACGAGGCATGTCATTGAATTTAATTTTTAACCTAGGGATAAAATAAGAGTGATGAAGTACAGTCTAGTCCTTTTCATCTGACGGAACCATGAATTGAAAACATTACGTAGGACCCTCCACAACAGCGTTATGAGTCACTGGGTGACAACAAAGAATTTGCATCCCTTTGAAGGAACAGCACAGCTGTGGTAATTGCATTAATCCACAATGATTACCACAGTGACCCACCTGCTATGACCGCAGGTATATTACGAGTAGGCCAGTGTCTGGTGTGGAAACTCAGTGACAAGTGGTAAAATGAGTCGAGGAATGTATTCTGGTCAAAACGTTTCTCTCTCTCTCTCTCTCTCTCTCTCTCTCTCTCTGAACTTGAAGCCAGACTCCCCAATCATAGCATGCTGCTCCTTTTTTTTTAAGTCAAGAGTCTGAGAGTGAAAAAGAATCTGAAATGTCGCAACATGTGTGTGAAGATTTCTCTTTGCCGCGGGTCAGGGAGATCAGACGAAAGCTTTGACCACACCTGGAAAAAGCAAGGAAGGAAGAGGAACAGGCGGTGATGGTATTTGACCATTTGATTAACGATGGCCGAAAGAGCTATCTGGATGACTGTGAAGGTCTGAAAGAAAGCAGAAAGGAGAATGGCCGGTCAGTCCATAAAAATTGTCCCTCCGTGGGCGAGAGAGAAAGGGAAGCTGAAAATCTCGTCAGTGTTGCATTCGTCTGTCGTTGGTGACAGTGACAATGCTAAGCTCTGCTCGGTGAACCAGAACAGCCCCGTGGAACTGATGGGTGATTGTACGTGCAGACAGGTAGAGAACACGGCGTGTATATTTGACACACCATGTAAATAACTTAAGCTTTTTTCTTTTCTCGTGAATTTTTCTTCTGCCCCATCATCAACACTGTTTCAGTGGCATTGCTCCCACGCCTCTCATTCCGAGTCCCCCTACCTCCCCCCATCTCTACACACACACAGCCACATCCGGGCTCGTCTGTCGCAGTCCCAGTGCCGGCAGTCCACATGGAACCATCGATGTTAGGTTGCTAGGAAGCCACACATCAGAGGAGACCCTGCACTGCTGTTGAGTCACTTCGGTGGTGTTCGGTAGTGCGTGTTTTGATTTAACGTACTAATTAGGACACCACCTGCTAAGCCCCCTGCTGACGACGACAATAGCTTAGTCGCGGAGCCAGACTGAGTGTCTCCACCTGAGTGGAGACCGCCACCACGTCCCTCCGACGGAAGTCCCCCATGAACCCGCCGACACTGAAGACATTGACAAGACTCATCCCAAGCACGGAAGTGGAGGGGGTATCGGAACTGAAGTCACCATGAGAGCAGGGCATGAAAGGCCACATAATTTGGGGCTTTTTAAATTTTATATTTTCAATTTAATGTTAATTCCGTAAGGCTGAGGGCTTACCGTGCACCCCACGCCCCCTCCCAGGAATGATGTAGACTAGTCTTGAAATGTTCTTCGGTGTCTGCTGAACTCATTTTTCCATGTTCCCAAGAACATCACACTACAGAGGAAGGAATAAGAAAGCTGCTTCTCAGACTGAACCCCAACAGAGCTTGTGGACCTGGTGGCATCATAACCAGGCTCCTAAAGACAGTTGATGAGGAGATTGCTCCAGCTTTCAACCTGCTCTTCCGCAGTTCCTTCAACACCGGAACACTGCCACACGATCAGACTGGAAACAGGCTTACATCACACCTGTCTTCAAGAAGGGAGAACGTTACAAGGCAGAGAACTATCGACCAGTCTTCCTCACATGTGTAGCCTGCAAAATGATGGAGCACATTGTCACCAGCCACAACATGACGTTACCTGCAGAGCAATGGTATCCTCTGCCCAGAACAGCACGGCTTCCGAAGAGGACGATCTTGTGAAACACAGCTGCTCGGACACATGACGAAACCACAACTGAGCTGGAAAAAGGAAACCAAGTGGATACAATTGTCCTCGACTTCTCCAAGGCCTTTGTCAAGGTCAGCCACACCCTGTTTGTCCATAAATGACAGCGCTACAGACCTACTTTCCCTTTCCATCTCGGAGAAACAGTGGGCCATGCAATTCCACACGCAAAAGTGCTTCACCTTGAGTGTCAGTAGAAAGAGGAACAAGAGAGGCAAGGCCTTCAAGACTCACTTGTGATACGCTTTAAAAAAAAAATCTAATCGTTAAAATGTCTTCTGAATTTGTTATTATAAAGCTTCGGGTTAAAAGAAAAATAAAAAAGGAAAAAAAAGTCCTAACAACAGATTTGAACCCTCCGTGTTCGGGTGAGAAGAAACTGTCTTACCCATTACACTATCGTGGCGCCTTAACTGACGTTCAAAAATATAACATTTAAACAAGCTTTTTTAAAGGGCGATAAATCGATTGCGATATTCGCAGTGAGAACGCTGTTTAAATCGTATTATTCTGGTGTATCTTGGGCATTCAAAAAATCTTTAAGGGCAATTAAAAATTCTTTATAAGTCCGCGGTAAAGGAGACTGCAACATTTACCCGTTTTCTCTCGATCTAGATAGATGTACAAGTTTAGTTACACCCGGTTGACACGGTTGATTCAATTTCTCTTTTATGTTCATTCTAGTTTTATAGTTTTAAAATTGATATGAAAATTGAGTATTTTGTTAAACTAATAACATGTAGAGCCAAGTACAAGTGCTTCTAAACGTCGTATGAAGTGAAATGACTGGAAATCTTTACGTTTCATCAACTCGCATGTTTTATTATTTTTAACTGTGAATTCCGACTGATTCTGTGGATATTTTTATGGCAGTTTGGGGCATAATCCCGTAAGTGATGAGGCGTTCACAAATCTTTCTCTGAATAAATATTTAACGGTCTCCTTCTCCAACTTTCCATCACATGTTATCGTATATTGTCGATTGAATATAGGATTGAACGTGCAGGTCAACAACTTGAAACAAAATGGCGTCGTTCACGTTCGTGAAGAATATGAGCGCGCGCTTTTAATATGTATAAATATGTGTACGCAGTTGACTTTTGCCCATGACTTTCAGGGCTCAGCCAACAGATCTATAAAGTCTACTCGTCGAATTGATTTTTAGCATTTTCCGAAAAATACCACTTGGGCGAATGAACATAGTGAAAGCACTGTACACTGAGAGTAAAACACACAAGTTTTTTATGTATTGAGTATAATTTCAGAAGGTAATGTTTAAGATGAGAAAGATCAGTTTAAAGCAAATTAAGCCCCCTAGCATTAATTACAGATTAATTTCCCTTTTACTATCTGCACCAAAGACATGTAAAATAAATATAACTTCCATGCTTAGCAAAAGAAGTTCCTGTTTGAACAAAAAATGATAAAAAATGACTGCTCTTGTTGTTGTGTCGAATATCAGATCAAAGTGCCAAGTTTAGATAATTAGAATATATATATATATATATATATATATATATATATATATATATATATATATATATATATATATAACAGTCAATTCAATTTGCATATAATTTGGCTTCTTTTTTTAAATTTTTTTGTGCCCATCCCAGAGGTGCAATATTGTTTTAAACAAGATGATTGGAAAGAACTGAATTTTTCCTATTTTTATGCCAAATTTGGTGTCAACTGACAAAGTATTTGCAGAGAAAATGGTAATGTTAAAGTTTACCACGGACACACAGACACACACACACACACACACACACACGCACACAGACAACCGAACACCGGGTTAAAACATGGACTCACTTTGTTTTGCACAAGTGAGTCAAAAAGATCGCCCCAAACTACAAACTCCATGGCCATCCGCTTGTAAACGTCAACACCACAAAATATATTGGTGTGAACATCCAAGGCGACCTACGCTGGGGATTCCACATCAATTCTACAACCAACAAAGCCAACAAGACCTAAGGCTTTCTCCGGCGCAACTTGAATATAGGAAACAAGAAGACAAAGGAAACTGCGTACAAAGCCCTTGTTCGACCTATCCTTAAGTATGCTGCATCTGTGTGGGATCCCTATACAGCCAGTTACATCCAGGCCATTAAAAAGGTCCAGCGCCGAACAGTAAGATGGGTCACAAACCGACATCGACAGATGTCTTGTGTCAGCTCCATCCTTAGCTCCCTCAATTGGTACCCTCTACAAGTCAGACGGAAAAAAAAATATCGCCTGGAGATGTTTTACAAGTTCTACCATAGTTTTATCTCCATCAAATCAGTCTATCTACCAGCATCATCAGACAGCGGGCTGAGTTCCAGGTAAAACAACACCTGCAGCTACAACATCCCTGCCTGCAGGACGCAGTACAGACAGATGTCTTTCTTCCCCCGTACCATCCCGAAATGGAATACACTGCCCCAGGAGGTTGTCATAGCCAAATCGCTGGACTGCTTCAAATCGAAACTCACCTCCTGCCTGTGACACAACAGAGTAGACTCCCCCACCCCACCCCACCCCCACCTCCACTACCCTCCAACACCTCTGTTTAGCCCCCCACCCCCACCCCCCCGCACCCCCCTCCCCAGCGCCCCCACCCCCTAACGCCCACCAGCAAGCAAGTCCACCCACCACCACCTTTTTTTGTCCCACTGGTAAGTAGTGTCGTAGAAGGCTAGGACTGTGCCGGTCGGGTGTATTCCCGGGGACCGCTACGGCAGCCGGATTGGCCTAGCTGGAGATGTGAACACACCAGTGGAATGCGCCCCATCTCCTATATCAGTTAACTGAACATCACTCGGTAGCCCAGCTAAACTGCGCCCAACAGCAACCTCCCACAACACGAAAATTTTCATCAGCATACTGATGTTGGTCGTTTAGTGGAAGAAGAAGAACAAACAAGAAAGGCAAGTCCTTCAAGACTCACTTGTGATAAATTAAGTCACCAAGCATTAATTACAGAGTAATTTCCCTTTTTTACTATCTGCACCAAAACGTTTGCAAAATAAATAAAACTTCCATGCTTAGCAAAAGAAGTTCCTGTTTGAACAAAAAATGATAATAATGACTGCTCTTGTTGTTGTGTCAGAATAAGAGGTCAAAGTGCCAAGTTTAGAGAATACAAAAAATATAAATATAACAGTAAATGCAGTTTGCATATAATTAGGCTTCTTTTATTTATTTTTTTTGTGCCCATCCCAGAGGTGCAATATTGTTTTAAACAAGATGACTGGAAAGAACTGAATTTTTCCTATTTTTATGCCAAATTTGGTGTCAACTGATAAAGTATTTGCAGAGAAAATATCAATGTTAAAGTTTACCACGGACACACACACACACACACACACACAGACAACCGAACACCGGGTTAAAACATAGACTCACTTTGTTTACACAAGTGAGTCAAAAAATGGGACGCAGTCAGAGCTACTGCCCTTGGCACAACGGTACCCTCTCACGCCCCATCTATGAAATTAAGACAAGCTCAACTTCAAACCCTCATAAATCCTATTTTTGAAAAGGAAACCACCACATATTATGTGTTTTCTTTTTAACGAGGTCTTTTCTATTCGAATAGATATTCAGAATTGAAATATCTTCTTTCATTCTTTCACAATTAATGCTTGTATAGATCTTGTTCGTTAGAAAAATTTTAGAGTAATTTGCCCTTGATTAAGCCGGAAAGAGAATTCGTGGGGAGTCTCTAAAAGCGAAAGTTGCGAGTTTGTCGATTGTATTTCTGTAAATGCCTTATACTGGGTCTGGGGAAAACGGGAGGAAAGAAGTACTGTGTGTGCTGTTCAAACTTCAAAGGAAAAAAGGAGACATCGCAACGATTACCAGCCACGAACCGATTGCACAGAGCGTGGCGAGCTCAGAAACACTTCGTGAACTGAAAAGGACCGCACCCTCAGTGGCGATGATATTCATTCACTTTTTACGAGCAGGGTCTTCAAAACAAGCACGGTATGTGACATTTTCAATCGAATATTCATTTTTTATGTTTCAAAATATATTTGTTTCAATTCAACAGCCAAGCCTAAGAATGTTTTGGGTCTGATTTCTCAAAGAGGGATAATTATACTGTCTTCATTTCTCACAAACTTATCTGCCTTATGTTTGAATCCAAAAGCACAATTTAACCTTTAAAACGGAGAATTACAGTACACCAGCTGGCCGGTTTTTTCAACTTCCAGTCACCAATGTTGTAGTGTGTGTGTGTGTGTGTGTGTGTGTGTGTGTTTGTCTTTTGGTCACATTCTTAGCTGTGATGTTTATTCAGCACAGATGTATGCATCTGTGACACATAGTACAAAACTGACTAGTGTACCCCTGAAACAAACACTACATAGAATTTCCACTATACAGCATTTGTCAGCACATACTACTTTCAAGTGGAAATGCTTGCACATTTTCAGAAAGTGCTATAACAATGATACTGAGACAGTGAGATCATTGCTACTTCCACAGGCAATGTGAATGTTTACACAGGCACACACACACACACACACACACACACACACACACACACACACACACACACAGAGATAAAACATAGTTATTGTTGCAAATTTAAACAACTCACTGGCTTGAGATTCTGCACATGCATAATGTAGTGAATAGATCTGACACATTTTGGGGATTGTATGGAGTTTGACTGAAAATGTGTAACTAAAACAAATGTCATAACATTCAAGCTATAATTATATATTCTTTTCTTTTTTTGTCACAGCTGTCAGATGTGCAAGTCCACAAAGACATCACTGCTACTTCTGCATCAGCAGTGGAAACCAATGCTGCTGACAGTAAATTGAGTAATTTTACAAAATTTAACAAATTTGGAAGTGAAAATATGTAATGATCTGACAGCTTTGCTTCCCTCTTTACACCAATCTGACACTGATGACACAGTGAAAGAAGACTTATTAGGGCCTTGAAGACTGTTTTGTCATAAAATTTGGACTGAAGGGGGGTTACAGTAGTGGGTGCCAAATTTGTAGTGTGTGTGTGTGTGCGTGTGTATGTGTGTGTGTGTGTTGAGAGCGGATTGATTCAGGAGGATCATTGGTATTGACAAATTGTGTAAGACAGTCAGATTATCATCTGTGTATGAAGATTGTTTTTTTAAACTTTCTTCTTGGGAATTGTGGAGTTTGAATGTTCCTGATATTTTTTCATACTGATGTGAACAAATATTGCAACTGTTTATATTTATTTGATATAACGTTGATTTATATGCAATGTATACATCACTTGTATACAAGAGATAATTTGATTTTCAACAACCAAAGCTTATACCCACTGCTTGCTAATGATATTAATCATATGGTGCATTTACATAAGACTTCAGAAACTGTAGCTGTGCTTTTTCTTCTTCTTTTTTTTTTTCCTTCTTCTTCTCTTTGAGGGAGAAGGGTGGGGGTGGGGAGGGCTGCAGTGTGGTTCAAACCAGTTAGGATTTACTGCAGTGTTGTTTTTTTCTTTCTGATCATGGAAAAAAATCAAAACTATGTGAATGTAGATATTGCACTTCAATCTCTCTCTCTCTCTCTCTCTCTCTCACACACACACACACACACACACACACACACACACACACATATCCACACATTCACAACATCCAAAACTAAATGGTACATCATAAATAACTCAAATTGTTTAGACAAATGTTCATTGTTTAGCATTTAGGTATGAATGAATGATGCGAAAAAATAACAGAAAATATCTAATCAAAGTGGTTTTCTTCAAGTCTGTGTTTGACTCAGACCTGTTTACACTGCATTTTGTAAACAGTCCAAATTTGATTGTACAGATTTGACAACAAGCAATAAACAAATTATATATATATATATATATATATATATATATATATATATATATATATATATATATACTGATTTTAAAAAAATACAGGAAATAAAAGATGGGAGGTGGGGCATACAAATGTAAATAAATGCAAATATTTACATTAAGAATTTACAGCACTACCAGTTTCTAAAAAAATGGCATCAAAGAGAAAACTGGTATGTATGTGTTAATCCTTTGGCCAGTTGTTAGATACAATGAACTTACAGGTTTCCATAAAACAAATACATATTCTAGCCTGGTGAAAGTACAGACATTTCCATTTTGGGTAAACAGGCCAGCTAATTTGACCAGACTGGTGTGTATGAATGTCTGGGAGTCTTGAGAAGACTTATCAATGCATGTCACTTGTAATGATGTATGAGTGAGTTATGTATGCACACATGCATGCATGCTACACCATAAGATGAAATCATTCTTTACTTGCAGTTAATCATCATTCAATGCAGCTGTGATTGAAACACACATGAATCAGTTTTGATGATTGTTATCTTTAATCAAATTCCATGCACAGCTCCACCACTCTTCTCCCCACAATTTCCATGCTAAACTGCACCACTCATTTCCCCACAAATTTCCATGCTCAACTCCAACACCCTCATCCCCACAATGTGTATTAAAGCTACTCCAATAAAAATAAAAAATAAAAATATTTTGAAAAAAGAAAGAAAAAAATCATGTCATAGAAAAGCCAGAAAAAGATCAAATTCATTGGAACAGCAATGGCCATTTTCTCAAGTCTGAAGTCTGTTTTTAGGAGGCGCTATCACTCTTTCTGAAATTATTTTTACACAGAGACCTGTGGGTCGTCAACAAATTATTTCAGTACGTTTAGATTAACATTTGACTCTTTGGGGAGACATACTTGTCGAGTTGCTTCCCCTACCCTCAAAATGCTGTTTTGCCAGGATTGGCCTTTGAATCGCAAAATCGTGTGGTTTTTGTGACTTACATTTATATATGTCATGTTCTCCTGCTTCAGAATACAATACTGAGTTGAAGAATTTTCGTTCTGAATACATTGTGTATATCGTGGAAATAAGCGATATTAGTCAGGAAAATGAAGTTTACCCACCGAGCACCTACAGCCTCCCCCTAACACTCATGGGAATAAAGCAGATGGTTTTAAACGTATTTAGAGTGTTTTGTGATGATTTCATAATGATTTTCCACACGAAGTCATACGATTTTGTGTCTTGAAGGTAACTGAGAGGCTATCATGGCGCCCACCTGGTGCTGAAAATGTAACAAAATCTTATCTATCTCTGCAATCCTCAAACAGCAAATAGTTCAATAATGTGATTTTATGGGGGCGGCAGTTTTAAAGTGTGCTCTGTTTGCAATTAATAATTAACTAGTGGACAGTTTTGGGTATAAAGACCATCTAAAAACAATGAGGTATCATCAGCAAATTGGGATAATAATTCTTCAACCCCTCTTATTTTAATACCTTTTTATATTTTTGTTATATCTAATCATGAGTGACAATATCTCAGCACATATCAATTAAACCATCTGGAATACTGACCATTGACCACAACACATGATGTGGCATTTTTGTACAAACTTCTAAACCATTGTATAATACTGTGTCCAAAGTGAAAAAAAAACTTCAAACATTTTTCAACAAAATATCATGACACGCTATCAAAAGCCTTTTCAAAGTCAACAAGCATTAATAAACCAGGAATACGTGGTTTTTCATTATGAACAATAACATTATAAACCAATTGTATGCATTCACATATGTAATGCCATTTCAAAAAACCTTTTTGACAATTATTAATGATACTTGGCAGTACAGTTTGTAACCTTGCAGAAATACAAGATGAAGCTCTCTTTTTTTTTCTTTTTCTTTTTTCTTCTTTTTTTTTAATTTATTTTTTTTTATAAGAGACAGTTAAAAGAGAAATTGAACGCCAGTTTCAGATAACTGGCGCGTAATTCTTACCGTTCAAAGCAAACATAAGTTCTGATTTCACATCGTCATTTGAGGCTAGAAACGATGTGATGATTCTCTATTTACGCTGGAAATATTGAGTATCGATATATAGCATTCATTTGCCAGTTGCGACGGAACACAACAATGTCCATGCTGAAGCACCCTTAGTACACATATCAGTGCAATGTCAGTCCTTCTCTTAGTTTGAAGGAACTGAATAAAGAACTAATTCTGTGCAGAATTCAATGTTCTTGCAATACAGTTGCTGATGTTTTCTTGATAGCAATGGTCATTTCAAACCGAGAATCAAAGCACATAAGCCCCAGAAAGTGAGTGTTGCACTTAATGTCTCTTGTCTGTTCGTGTGCCTGGCACACTCAGGCTGACGTATTCTAATTCCATGGATTCCTTCAGCTGCATTTACACTAGCACGCTACTGTACAACTAAGTTCAAAGCGAACACATGAACACCACCGTCTTGCACAGGTCCAGGTCCACAAACAACGCGTTGGAAGTTTCTTCGCCAGCAGCTGGGGCTTAAACGCTTCATGGCCATTCTCTTTCACTCCAAGCTTCTAGCCACTGTCTACAGTTGCAGGCAGATATGAGAAAACATAAAGGTCTCTTTTTTTTCCTTTTTTTTCCAAACAATTACTCGGTTGTGGGATCGTCTGATGTGTAGTTTCAGTGCACCATGCATGGAGGCAGATTCTCTGTGACTTGCTTCAGGCAGTGAAAAACTCAGATCGCACATGTTGTATTGGCTAGTGTTGTACGCTTGGTTCACAGGGATTACAGACAAATGACACTGCCAGAACGTGATCATCAGGAATGTCTTTATTGCCAAGATTTTGGAGAAGTTTGGGATTGTTGATAAACACACCCCAGACAGATCGCTTGCCGATCAAAAAAACTGGCTTGTGCTATCTGACCCCGTGATGACATGAAATGCCAGAAAAGACATTCTCTGTGAATCAGTGATACTGATGAGATGCATAGGATTTTTTTTTTTTTTTTTTTTGGGGGGGGGGGGGGGGGGGGGGGGGGGGGATTCTTCTTCTTCAGCGTTCCCAGGCCATGTTCAGACGGTCAGTCCAGATTAGGTTACGAAGTCCGCAGTCCGCTGGAGCTCTGTTACCGTTACCCACAACTTGTCATTGAGCGCTGCGGGACTGGGCCAGATTTGGCGCCTCAGCTCTTTGTGTAGAGGGCAGTCTTGCAGGACATGGTCTGGAGTTCGAGGAGCGGTGTCACACGGACATTGGTCTGCATGGGAAATATTCAGTTTGTAGAGATGGGAGAGGAGCTGGCAGAGGCCTGTGTACAGTCTGAGGATGATGTCCTCCTCTAGTCCCAGATGTAACCGTTCATGCTAGCTGTTTCTGAAGTTTGGGGGGGATGTTCCTGTTTGCATCCATATTAAGAGAGTAAACTGTGGCTTGTGTGCAAGAAGAACTAGGTAATTTGTGTCACAGTTGATGAGGACAGTCTAGGGGTGTCCTCGTTCACTTGCTTCTCATGCTTAAAGTAGCATTCTGGTATCAGCCTCTTCATGTTCAGATCAGGCCAGCTGGGAGACGTCTCTCTCTGATGAGACTTTTGCATGATCTGTGGGTCCACCTGATAGGACCAGCTCTCTGCCTCGCTCGTTCTGGAATTTGCAAGTTCTGCACTCAAGAAGTCGGTCAGGCTGGCTTTATCATCTAGAGAAATTATGTCCCACTGGCTAGTTTCTTACTTTCTTGGTTGAAGGCTTTCTTTCCTTCAACTCAGTTCGCTTAATCTGCAGACTTAACTATGTGCTCATTGTATATGCTTTCGCTGCCGTTATAACACGCCTGAAATGTTATGTGTCTGCTTTAATTGCAAAGGCTTCCTCTTTCCCAGAACTGACTTCAACTGCGTAATAATTGTCAAACGTGTGAAGCTCTTGTTTAATGCTTCATGGAAGCCGATAGTTCTTATGTCATTAGATCACTTGCCAGGAAATCGCTGGTAACAGTCTCATGGTGAGTGATGAGATTTTTTTTATATTGTGCGAATGAAGGAATTGAAGGTCTGGAATAAATTTATGGGGTCATTTCGGGTTTAGCCTCTTCACTCCACAGTCCTTGTGTGGAGATTCATGCTTTTCTTCCTCGTCGCCAGAAGTTATTTCTGATGTCCCATGCTAGCTGCGCCCGTTCATTGAAGGTTACACACTACCGGCCTCTAGCAGCGTCGTTCCTAATAGTTCCCAGAAGTCCTCCAGTAATATTTCCTGTCATATTAAGGTGCTCAACAGCATGGTCAGCTGGTACTTGATTATGCCAACCTTCTTGCATGAAGCCTTGATGTCGGGAGCTGTCACTAGGATTATCTTTCTGTCCGCCAAGAAAACAATCAGGTGCAATGGGAGAAATCGAATGCACTAAACCAAGGCAACATCCCAACATAACATGAGGAAAGGTTCCCAGTCTCTGTATTGAAGAGCATTGGTGAACCACAAGAGAATCGAGAAAGGATTCGTGTATTGTCTGGAGTATGCCTTCTCTGAACAAGATGCTTCAAATTCCTCAAACAGAACTTTGACATTCCGGAAATATATGTCCATTGACGCAACATCTAGACTTGTCATTTCTCTCATTCTCTCTCACCTTGACTACTGTACCTCTGTATCGTCTGGTTTGCCTGCTTCATCCATTCAGTCCCTTCAGCACATACAAAACTCTGCTGCCCGACTCGTCCTCAGAAAGAAAAGATCTGAGCACATCACTCCTCTTTTGCAACATCTCCACTGGTTTCCTGTCTCACTCAGAATAAAGTACAAGATCAGTACTCTATGTTATAAATGTATTCACAAATCAGCCCCTTCCTTTCTCTGTGGCTGCCTTCACCTCTACACTCCATCTCGCTCACTACGATCGGCTTCGGATCCACTCTGTTTACACATACGCAGATTCAAACACTCCACTGTTGGCCACCGTTCTTTCTCTGTCTCTGGACGTTGCAGTTGGAATGAACTTCCTCTTTCGCTTCGGCAAGTCTCCACACTCAGCTCTTTGAAGTCTGGCCTTAAAACCCACCTCTTCCCAAAATAGCCTCCCTTCCCTGCCTCTTCCTTATCTTCAGTTTGTTCAGTTTTAGAGTTATGCATGCGTGTGAATGACTGGTGTGAAAGCGCTTTGATTTTTCTCTGCACAAGATTCAGCACTATATAAATACCGTTATTATTATTATTATTATTATTATTATTATTATTTTCAGTCACTGACACACAAGCCTTGTGACCAGATCTTCAAGGGATGATTTGATCTGCTGATCATCATTGTTTGAAAAACTTGCTGCAACTTTCTTGTTGCATCTTTGAGGTTGTTATTGGTTACTCTTCCACTCTCCCTTGCCCCTTTCTTGAAACATGTCTATAGAACTGACCAAATGGCTTCCAGTAGGCTTCCAGGGGGTCTGTGTGTGGATTACATTGTTCCGTCTTATCCGTTCATGACATTTCCTACTATTGTCTCATCAAGGACGCCACTTTCAACCAGTTGCTTTAAAGGCTTGATGAATTCATGTTGTCTCACATGACTTTGTAAGTTCGTCTGTGTGTGGAACCGTCCCAACACAATGACAAAATCTTTGCAGCTATCAATTTTTCCTGCTGCGACATGTTTGTTTTCAATAAAGCTGCCGGCCAAATGTATGGTGAACTTCTCACCTGGCTTCTTTGTCACTGCCTCACATTTTTGCATCACAATCTATGTGGCAGAGAAGTGTGAGCTTGGGCAACTTTTGTCATTGGAGGATTTGGAACATCTTGTTTGTTTTGGTTTGTAGCTTGGGCAAATCATGTCAAACCCATTGTGGATTTCCCCTTGATCTTCAGCTCACTTCGGCACGTACCAGCTCTCTTTTCTGCTTGCACAAAAACTGGTTCTGGCTTTGAGTTGTTCGTATAACCTCATGGGATGAATGAACAACTTTTGAACTGGCAGTCCTGATCTGAATGACCATTGACGGCTCACAAGGTGCATCTCGTCTGAGAACTATAAACTGTCCGGCATGAAACGTATCTGTTTCACTCAAAGTATTCTCAATGGTGTACATTTTCCTTGTCATATTTAAATTGTCGATACGGACACGTGTACATACAAGCATTTAGTTTGTCATTATATTGCAATAAACAAGGAAGTCTTTGCATCGTTTATGAATATCAGCACATTTTTAGTAAAAATCGGTGAAAAGGGTGCAGTGTGTTTCACCAGTCATTACTTTGACTAATATTTGAATTCTACATGTAAAAAAACATAAATAGCCATTAATTTTGCCATTTTGTTCCAATAACTGCCAGAGATTAACAAAATTGTTCATTTTTGGCCGCCATTTTGAACACTGTCATGGCGCACATATTTCGCAAATCCTGAATTCATCCATGTGGAATGCATTTTGACATTCCAGCCCAGATGGATGATTGCTTCTAACACGTGGTGTTTAGGTAGTTACACTTTTCTGAACTTAGCCTTCTGACAAATTTATAAGAAAGATGATGTTAATAATCCCAATGATTATGGAGGAATTTCTTTAAATGACATAAGTGGTAAATTGTTTGGAGTGATTATCAATAGAATTTTTTTTTCCAAGACTGGGTAGAGGTAATTAACGTCGCTGGTGACCATCAAGCCGGTTTCAAGAAAAGGGTATTCTACAGAAGACCACGTGTTTACATTCGAACAAAAACGATTCTCATTTAACCGAAAGTTATATGTCACTTTCACTGAGTTTGAAAAGGGGTTCGACTCAATTATTCGAAATTTTCTATGGCCAATTTTATTGAGGAATTGAATAGAAGGTACACTTTATATGTCAATTAAAAGCATGTATAATATAGTAAGTCCGCTGTGGTGCTAAACTGACAGAATTTATTAACTGTACTGCTGGAGTTAAACACGGGGATGCCTGCAGCCCAACTTTGTTTTCTCTATCTATCAATGAATTAGCAATTCAAGTAATAAACAATGGAAGACGTGGAGCTTTGCTTTCAGTTGATGTTTTTGAATTATTTGTACTTCTCTTAGCTGATGATATTATTCTGATGTCAGAAACTGTTATAGGTTTACAAACAGCTGAACAACTTACACTATACAGCAGATTCCCTTCAATTAAAAGTTAACGTCTAAAAGTAATATAGTATTTTGTAAGGGCGGTTATTTGGACAGCAGGGAAGGGTGGGTGTGTGATGGTATTTTGATGCCAGTTGTCAACGTTTATAAATATTTTTTCTCCGCACCCTTGAGTTTTATTGGTGCTTGTAAAGATCTTGGAAGCAGGACTAAAACACATTAACTTTAATCATGAAACAGTTACACATGCTCAATAATAATTCTTTTGGTTTATCTATCAAGTCTTCTTTTAATACTCGGGTATTAAGGTGCAATAAGGTTCAGAATTGTGGAGCCTTGATAAAGCTGCTGTTTATTGTGAACCAGTTCATACGTTTGCTTTAAAGAAGTTTTCAGGTGTTGATAGGTAAACTATTAATGATTTTGTTTATTGTGAAGCAAATCGATTCCCCATATATTTAGTTTCTACAGTT
Organism: Babylonia areolata; assembly: GCF_041734735.1. Classification (NCBI taxonomy): domain Eukaryota; kingdom Metazoa; phylum Mollusca; class Gastropoda; order Neogastropoda; family Buccinidae; genus Babylonia; species Babylonia areolata. Next base: position 5,466,389 of record NC_134897.1, read on the forward strand.
AATTGTATCAATTATTGGTTCAGCCAATTACAAATGGGGGATAACAAAATACCCTGTAAAACTTACAATATGTTGTATGATCTAGATGCTAGAGGAAATGTATTTTAAGCGTCCAAGATAATTCACTGTTTATTCGAGTATGAGTTTTGGTTTTGTATGGTTAAACCAGGGTGCTGGCTGCATTAAAGTGTTTATTTTGTGTTTTTCGCCAGCGATTGATTGATTGTAGATGACAGAAATGGTCTGACCATATCCAAAATAGTGAAAGATTTTGTTTTTATAGGACTTTTTGCTGTGTGTCTGATCTGAAACCTTATTGTTAAATACGGATAGACACTCAAATATACAACAACAAGATCCAGACTAGGTATTTCTGAATTAGCGGTTCATCGTTAGATACAGATTTAATTTGTCCAATATGTAAATATTCACTAGAAAATTATATTATTCATGTCTTCAAACTCCTCTGAAACTGTTTGAAAATTTTCTTTGTTTCTGTACAAAACTGTCAAATTCTGAGAAATTGCTACTTTATGAGAAAATTAATTGCTCTAGATTTTGAAACTGAGTGCAAGTTTGTAATATCTGTGTTTGACAGTGTGTTACATGTAGACATGTGCTGTTGTGTGATTTTAATACAGTATAATGTTTGTATACCCCTTCATAACAGGCCCAGGCCTACATGTACTGAAATAAACCATCTCTCCCTCCCTCCCTCCCTCCCTCCCTCTCTCACACACACACGCGCGCACGCACACGTACACACAATGCCAAATACAAACACGCCACGCGTATATGTGTTGCTGTAATTATCATTATCATCATTTAGTGATTCTGGCTCATGGATATATGTGTTTTTCATACTCCAATAGGAGTGAAAGATAATTAATTTTGAACTTGAACCCGTGTGTGTGTGTGTGTGTGTGTGTGTGTGTGTGTGTGTTTCCCAGAAGGCAGTCTCAGTGTTATTTTAAAAATCCATCACAAGCTGTTCAGCATGGAGGCGGGCACCAAGGACCAAAACAAGGCCATGGACTGGGAGGTGGCTACGTTTCTGCCCACAGAAAGTGAGTCACATACACACATCACACACATACGGTCGTTTTTGGTTTAAACTAACTTTATTCATAGAAACATCAAAGCATTCGTGTTTCAGCTCGAGGGACTTTTTCTTCTTCTGTGTTCGTGGGTTGCAACTCCCCGTCATGTAGGCAGTCGTTCTCCTTTTTCAGTGGTGGAGGAGCGTGTGTGTGAGGTCACTGGATACATGTGGGGGAAAGGGGAGGTGTAGGAGGGGGGGTGAAGATGAGTCAGTAATTTGTATTTGAATTTGTATTTCTTTTTATCACAACAGATTTCTCTGTGTGAAATTCGGGCTGTTCTCCCCAGGGAGAGCGCGTCGCTACACTACAGCGCCACACTTTTTTTTTCTTTTTTCTTTTTTTGTATTTTTTTCCTGCGTGCAGTTTTATTTGTTTTTCCTATCGAAGTGGAATTTTCTACAGAATTTTGCCAGGAACAACCCTTTTGTTGCCATGGGTTCTGTTACGTGCTCTAAGTGCATGCTGCACACGGGACCTCGGTTTATTGTCTCATCCGAATGACAAGCGTCCAGACCACCACTCAAGGTCTAGTGGAGGGAGAGAAAATATCGGCGGCTGAGCCGTGATTCGAACCAGCGCGCTCAAATTCTCTCGCTTCCTAGGCGGACGCGTTACCTCTAGGTAATCACTCCACTCTATTTCCGGCTGACCCTATTACAGGCTTCTTATGTAATTGTTGATCGTATCGTTGGTTGGTGAGATTGGTGAACTGACGTTTGACCTGATCAGTATCAGTTGTTTTGTCGTTCACTTGGTAGGCTGAGTCGTGGACTGCCTGATCTGATTCAGTGTTGACCATTGCTGGCGTGAGGCAGGGTTCCTGTCTGATTTAACTGTGGGTTGGTTTGTTGGGTTAAATGGTTCTGTTGGAGGAGTCTCTGAATAACTGTCAACTTTGTTGGTCTAGCTTAACAGACTTAGGGGGGGAGGTGGGGGGGGAAGCAACAACAACCAAGATCACACAGTGTCATACTGCTGTAAAGGCCATGCACGCGGTCTTACATGGACTGAGTTTCAGTTTCAGTTTCAATAGCTCAAGGAGGCGTCACTGCGTTCGGACAAAACCATATACGCTACACCACATCTGCCAAGCAGATGCCTGACCAGCAGCGTAACCCAACGCGCTTAGTCAGGACCAATGGTTGCGCAGCTGAGGCCAAGCGGCCGCCATGTCAGTGCTCCCGTGCAGAAAAACGCGCGCGCGCGTGTGTGTGATTGAGTGTGCTTGGGGGAGGGGGGGGAGTGCGGGTGTGGGTGTGTGTATGTCATCACATAACGTGCCTGTTTATGACATCCCTTATTTCAGTCTCCGATAATGGCAGCGTCGAAGCCGCCTCAGCCTCTGTGTGTGTGTGTGTGTGTGTAAGCGTGCGCGCGCCCCTGTATAAGTCCATGGAACATACCAGCCAAAACTGAATCTACTAGGTCGGCAGTTTGTGTGTGTGTGTGTGTGTGTGTGTGTGTTGCGTGTGTGTGTGTGTGTGTGTGCGCGCGCGCGCGCGCGTGTGTGTAATCTATTTATTTTCTGTCTTTTATCATTTACTTCATTTTATTCACTTGTCTATTTATTTTCATTATTCATTTATTCATCTATTTTCCCCTCAAGGCATCTGGTTAGCAGATGTGGTGTAGCGTACTGTATGGATTTGTCGCAACGCAGTGACGCCTCCGAAACTGAACTGTACTGACTGGGTTTTGTGTTTGTTGGTTTATTATTTTTTCGCTGTGTATTGATTCCCCCAAAGCCAGGACATTACCGTTGTTGTGCTGTGTAAAAGAGGGAGCGGTGACATGCCTGTGTGCCTTTTGTTGGGTCCGACATTTTTAAGTTACCGGCTCAGAAAAGAAACAGCTTTTCATTGTGGAATACTTATTTGTTTGCGTTTTTTAAAATAGATATTTGCTGTTGTTGTTGTTGTAGTTGTTGTTGTTGTTGTTTGTGTGTGTTTAAAAATTTATTCACATATCAATTGACTGGTTTGGTTTGGTTGGTTGGTTGTTTGTTTTTGTTTTGTTTTTGAGGTACGAAATGTTTAAGTTACCGGTTCGGAAAAGAAACAGCTTTTCATTGTGACTTGAAATTATTTTGTTTGCGTTTGTTGTTGTTGTTTTTTCTTGGTGTGTGTGTGTGTGTGTGTGTGTGTGTGTGTGTGTGTGTGTGTGTGTGTTAAATATCATTTACTTGTCAATTGATTGGTTTGGTTTGTTTGTGCGCACTGTCCCGTTTTATCCATTCTGTCTCAGCGTGTCACGGTCTTTCAACAAACCATTGTGCTCATTCGCTAATAACTGTGTTGCCTAACCTACAATGATATTAACGTTCATTGTATTTAAGGTCGTTTTCATATAGTATTGTACAGTTCGACACTTTGCTTCCTGGTCTGATTAACTGGCAGTTAATTAATACAGCCGGCTAGCGTTCTGCTGAACGTGCTGTGTCTGTGTAGTCTGTGGACGGCTCATCGCTTTTCTGTCAAAAAACATGTCTTTTGCCAATAGGCTAATGGTCGTCAAGGTTACTTTACTTTAGTTTCGGGTCGTGGTAGCTTTTCTCTGGTATGTAAGAACAGTTGCAACCATATCCATGTAGTACTAAATCAGTGATAAGGTGGCGACGGATAAAATGTGAACAGCTAAATGTTATGCACATTATTATACGCTTACATGTGCATCTAGATACTGATTCACATCAACAGGCACACGCATGCCCACGCACAGTCACGAACATTCGCGCGAACATGTCTTTCTAAGTAAGTAAGTAAAAACAGAAAAGAATAAAAAGATGAGAGAGAAAAGAGGAATATATATATATATATATATATATGTGTGTGTGTGTGTGTGTGTGTGTGTGTGTGTGTGTGTGTGTGTGTACTAGGCCCAACACTCAGCATATATCACAGATTGACGTAAGGTTACACTGTTGGGCCAACAGCAAAGTGAGGGCTGTATTATCAATGGTTTCTCTATTGCAATGGGAAATTATTTACAGCTTATTCTTTCGTGAAGGCTATGACTCTCAAACTAGGAGGCAGAATTGCGCTGGCCCTTTGTGCTGCAGCCTTGGGGTCTAGTTGGCCTTTGGAAACCGTCCCAGCACCTACTGTCCTAAGACCATCTTGGCCGAGAGATTGGGGATGTAATTTGGGCAAGACACTCTCCATTATAATCAAATTCTAGCCCAGATAGTCACGCCAGCAGTCCATGCTGTTCTGATGGTCGTAGTCGAACGCAACTGACTATCATACATTGATATATCTCTCTAATTTTTTTTTTTTTCTTTTTCTTTTTTTTTTTTGTCATTCACTTGTATCACAAATATTATTGATTATATTCCGGCTTCCCAAGAGTTATTTGTTATTCATATAATCATCACTGTGATCATCAACAATGTCGTTGCAATTATCATTTTCATTTGTACCATAATCATCATTCCCAAGAGTCATTCGTAATTCACAAAATTATCATCATCAACAACGTCGTTGCCATCGTCATCATCATTAGAATCGTTATAATCATCAGGATCAACAGTAACAAAAACTACAGTAGCGCATCATCATCGTCATTATCATCACCACCATCAGTATCGCCATCGTTTTCAACGGTGACAAAAACAGCAATACCAACAACAACATAACACCAGTTCCAGATAATCCATACACAATACAAAACCCAAGTTACGCCCCATCCCCGTCCTGCCTCCCACCCTCCGCCCTCTTCTCTGGCTCTCTCCCCTCCCCCAGGAAACATAATTAATCATTTTGCCCTCGGAACAATGCTGATTAAGTCATAAGCACACCAGCAGGTTTATACCATGATTCAGCAGAGCAAGACATCCCCGTCCCTTTACAACAACCCCCCCTCCCCCCCTTCCCCAACTCCCAAATTCTGTTCTTCGTCTGTCGTCCGTGGGGGCATTAAGGGGGTCGGTGTGGGAAGGAGGCAGGGGGTCAGTACTGATACCGGGCCTGGATGAGTGCGTATGTATCATGTACATGTCATGTATTCACTGGAGAAGTGAAATGTGAAAGGGAGTGGCAGAATGTTTGTGTGTGTGTGCGTGTGTGTGTGTGTGTTGTTGTATTTGTTGTTGATGTTGTTGTTGAATGTATGAGAGAGAGAGAGCATGCTTCTTTTTAACATGAGAAAGAGTCTGTCACCAGTATTTGGGGATGTATGTGTCCATGTATGTCGGTGTATAGGATTGCGTGCATGATCGTGCGCGCGTGGTACTGAAAGTGACAAAGTAATGATATCGTCGTCATTGTATTATTCTTATCATTGCCACGCTGATGGTGATGACAGTGATGAAGTGGACAACGTCAGTAACGATGATTTGAAAAGAAAACCTGGAAGGTTTAATGACGAAGATGACGACGACAATGATGATGGTTTGTCAAGAACGCTTGCGATGTGTGACATGACAGTGTCCACCAAGGAACAGACGTTTCACGAGGCGGCTTCACACGGCGATGCGGACACCGTGCGTCAACTGCTTTCTGAGGGAGTGCTCATCAACTGCCGGAACAGCGTACGGCGTTTGTTTTTAATCTGTCTTTAACTGTCTGATAGTTCTAACAATAGAAAACTGGTTGACCTCAAAGTATTACAAAAGTAGGGTTATTAACGTTCTTCTCAATGTGTGAGATCTTCAGTTTAACGTCTATTCACGAGAAGTGTTATTACTAGGAAAGAAGAGAGGTAGTGGGTGAAAGAGAGGGAATGCTTGTGAATACTTGTGTAGGAAAGTGTTGATGTATGTTTTAGAGGAAATGGAAATAAGTCTATTATAAGAAATATAAAATTTAAAGTGATAGTGATGTGTAATAAATGAGGTGATAATGGATGGAAATTAAGTGTATGAATATCAATAAGTATTAACTTACAACATCAACAAGTATTAACTTACAACAGTGTAATTATAAATGACGACATTAATCAAAATACATCAAAGGAGGATACCAACTGGACTGGAGTTTAAAATTTCCAGAAACATTCTAAGAAATGAATAATCCTTCAAATTCTGCTCAGTGGCCAATGGAACATTGGTAGAAAACTGATCAACTACAGCTTTTGGTATTAACTGTCTTATGCTTGGACAGTGGGTTAGTAAATGACTTACAGTTATTTAGTTACCGCACATACATTCTATATTGTTAGAAAATTTTGTACAAAAGGCATTTAAACGAAATGTATACGTGAGACTTGTAATTTGTCTCGAATGTGCTGTAGGTATCAATTTTAGAAAATATTTGGGATTAGCCGCATTTTTTGTGTTTATACAATATTGGTAATAGTAATGATTTGAATCTATAAGCAATTTATTAAATCGATTTCTGGATACATTTTCTATACTGCTGAAGCATTCATGTTTATATAATTGGACGTCGAGTTGTATTGCACCTTCGAAATTACGTGCTGCTCTTCTAATGGCTTGGTCTACCCATTCATTTGAAGATATTCCACAGTGCGAAGTTACCCAACAGAAAGTTATATTAATGCCCTGTTTTGTCAATTGATGAAAAATGTGTTTTATTTCCATTGTCATTTCAATTCGCTTCTTTAAATTTGGAGATTTGATAGCTTGTAATACTGACTTCGAGTCTACACATAATAAAACCTCACTTAACCTACAGTTTTCGGAAGGTCTGGAATATGATTTAAGGCCATAGTGTGTGTGTGTGTGTGTGTGTGTGTGTGTGTTGTGTGAACAGTGAGCGAGTTTACGTGTGTGTGTGTGGTGTGGGGGGGGGGGGGGGGTCGTGGAGGTGGCTAAGTGTTCTTTGATTTAACGTCTTTTCACTTTGAGACACGTGAGTGTGTGAATTTGTATGTGCGTGCTCGCGGGTATAGTTATACTTACGTGGGCTCGTGCGTGAACACATCTGTGTGTGTGTGTGTGTGTGTGTGTGTGTGTGTGTGTGTGTGAGATTCATATTATTTCACCTACACGTACGTACCCTGTCCACCACTTCCTGTCACAGCTGGACAGAACAGCCCTGCACTGTGCAGCGGCCAGCGGTCACCTGGCGGTCAGCAAAGTGTTGGTCACCAAAGGGATTGACATGGAGCTGCAGGACAAAGTAAGAACGACGCAGATAGGATTTCCCTTCTGTATTCTTTCTTTGATTCAACGTCTTTTCCCTTTGAGTGATATTAGACGTGTTATGTGTGTGTGTGTGTTTGTGTATGTAGGAGATGGGGTGTGTGTAAGGGGGTATACAGAGAAAGGATATAAACGAGAACAAGAGACTCAACAATTCGTAAATATATTTGAAACAGCAATTAGCAACATAAAAGAAATTTAAAACAAAATTAAATATCGGAGGGTCGTGTCATAGGAACGCTCCTATTGGATTATGTAACAGAGGTTCAGCAATTTCGAACAACAATAATTGGCTGGACATTATTTCTTTTCTGTTTTGTTCGGAAAATTGTTTGACTTTGCATGACTTTGTAAGTAACCTAACAATCCTTTGACATTGAAACAGTATTTGGTTTCGTGTTATGTTTTTGCTAAACTTTGTCTTGAAAGCATTCAGTCTTACACGAGACACCAGAGAGGTGACCAGTGTATGATAGTACGGAGGGAAATCCATCATTTTTTGTTGTGTAATTTCAGTTGTAAACCTCTTTTCCTTTGGGTATGAGATCCAGTCATCAGTACTATCTTGACATCTGCTCCACATTGAAGACTGGCAGACCGCAACATTCCCATTGTGATTGTGTCCGTACGTGTGTTTGTAATCCGAAGCGACGTTAACTCTCTCCATACGAACGGCGAAAGAGACGACGTTAACAGCGTTTCACCCCAATTACCATCATCAAAATATTGCAAGTGGAAGGCTGTTATAGTGAAGAGGTGAATGTTGACAAAGAATACCACAATTCTGACGACAGAAGCTAAAGGTTGAGTCATTCAGACACCCACTGGACATCCGAGGGGTCTGTGTAGAGGAGAAGAGAGGACTGGCCGTACTGAGTGAGTTAATCCCCATTTCTTATCAGAGCACGGTCATATCAAACAAGAAACAAGCAGGCTACTGTTACTCATCATGGTTATCTTTCGAGAACTGTCCACGATGCGTTGTGCCATCATCATTGATCATCATCGGTGGACATGTATGTGATTTCGTTGTCCAATGTCTGTCTGAAGCACACCCGTGCTTGCAGGAATAGATCTACTGTTATTCAGTGTTGGTAAGACAAAGGCATATAATTCAAACTATGGGTAACGCAAGCAACAGTGGTTAAGGTATGTGCCTTCTCATTAGCAACAGTTACGGAACTTATTTTTGTTGGATATCATCCCCCCTCTCCTTTGCCTCACTCATTTTCGTTATCGTGTCAACAAGCAGAGGTAACAATGTGTTTTCCGTCTTTCTGTCTCTTCTTTGTGTCTAGAATAGGAAAAGAGCCTTTGTCCAGTCTTGAAGAAATGGCCCCTGTTTCTCAAAACCTTTGCTACTGTTGCAGTGTACGCATCCGAAATGAAAGGGGGGGGGGGGTGTCTTTGGTTTTATTTCTCTAAAGCCATAGTTTAACTGCACGCCATGGTTGCAGCCATAAAAATGTGTTTCATTCTTATGCATCGCATGTTAATTAGAAATCCATATTGGCATTTTATCTGTATTATTATTATCAATAAGTTGGCTATCCATTGTATGAATATTTGTGTATTATTTATGAGCGGATTAGAAACTGTAGTTAAACGTGTAAGTGTTCTTTGGTTGACTTACGTATTATGTAACTGATATGTTTTAATTACTAAACACTGGCTTGTTTTAACTATACAGCTAAAAAAAAATGGAAGCAATGCATGTCAGTTTGAAAGCTTGTTAAGTGTGTGTGTGTGTGTGTGTGTGTGTGTCTGTCTGTCTGTCTGTCTGTGTCTGTGTGTGTTTTGTGAGTGTGTGTGTGTGTGTGTGTGTCTGTCTGTCTGTGTCTGTGTGTGTTTTTGTGAGTGTGTGTGTGTCTGTGTGTGTGTGTTGGTCAGTTCGGCATGAGGGCAGTGATGTGGGCAGCCTGGTTTGGACACACGGACATCGTGAAACTGTTGGTCACCTTCGGCTGCAGCAAGACCTGTACCAATAAGGTGATGCCCCCTTCTTTTGCTGCTTCACCTTCTGTTCCTCCTTCTCCTTTCTCCTTTTTCTGTTAATTCTGTTTTTCCCCCTTCCTTATTGCCCGCCATGGCCACCTCTTACTTAGCATTCAAAACGTTCCTCGTTTTCCTTTTCTCATTTTCTTCATTTTTCTTCGTTGTTCTTTCTTAAATTCATCCAACCTCATATCCCGTCCTCCCACCCCATAACGTTTTCCCCCTTCAATTAACTCAATTCTAGTTTTTCCCTTTACTCCTTGTTAACAACTCCGAACTCTTCTGCTCCTCAAAAAGAAATAGATGGATGAAAGAAATAAAGAACACTCAAGTAGAACATTTCCAGAAATTTGTCAGCCTTAAAACTTTATTGTTCAAATTTTCATACTGCAGCGCTAATATGTTATCAATTTCTTGATGACGACATCATATTATGTTTGACGTGTGCTGTTTGTTGACTTTGTCATTGTTGTTGTTATAAACTGCATTAAGTAATATGGTTCAAACGACCCTGTGTCCGACGGACGCAATAGCCGAGTTGTTAAAGCGTTGGACTTTCAATCTGAGGGTCCCGGGTTCGAATCTCGGTAACGGCGCTTGGTGGGTAAAGGGTGGAGATTTTTCCGATCTCCCAGGTCAACATATGTGCAGAGCTGCTAGTGCCTGAACCCCCTTCGTGTGTAAACGCAAGCAGAAGATCAAGCACGCACGTTAAAGATCCTGTAATCCATGTCAGTGTTCGGTGGGTTATGGAAACAATAACATACCCAGCATGCATGCCCCTGAAAACGGAGTATGGCTGCCTGCATGGCGGGGTAAAAACGGTCATACACGTAAAAGCCCACTCGTGTGCATACGAATGAACGTGGGAGTTGCAGCCCACGAACGAAGAAGAAGAGGAAGAAGACGGTGTGTTCCATGCCTTTCCAGCAAGGTCTAGGACTGCTGCACTGTGCCAGCAACAGTGGTAACGTGGACATTCTCGACTTCCTCTTGGAGTCTCTGGAACCAGGCAAGGTCGACGCTGTGGAGAAGGTCAGATTTCAAAGCATCACTCTGAAACAACTTTTCCAGCATTCAAACATTTGTTTTCGTTAAAAGGATATTCTATTATTATTAGTTGTTTTTTTTTGGGTTGTTTGTTGTTGTTGTTGTTATTGTTTTGTTTCTGTTTATATCCGTGTTGTCATGTAGAAAACAATGGAAGTGGAACGTGAAAAGCATGTTGACAAAACGTTCATCATTTGTGTAATTCAGTATGAATGAAACAATAGAATGGTCACTGATTAATTGTGAAAATATGTGTGGTTTCTTGTAGTAAAAGGAAAGGGTATCAGCAAAGTTTATGATTCTAGCAGCTGGAGTCTAATTGACTGATTAAATGATAAACTTATATGATTCAAAATAGTTTTCCTCAGATACACATTTCAACTTCCTGCTGTCTACCCCTCCCTCCGCCTTCCCAACCCCAACCCCCCTGTCTGTCCCCTGTCTGTCTGTCTGTCTGTCTGTCTGTCTCTCTCTCTCTCCTATTCTTTTAAAAGCTGGTGTTCGTCGAAAATCATTGAAACGTGTAATGGTTATGTATGCGTGTGTGGAAGCTAGGATTAGATGGCTTATATTCAATGCACTACTGGTGTAAAGCAAGGTGATGTAGGCATCCGTGTTCTGTTTTCTCATCTTATCAATTAAATACTTCAGAAATTATGAGAAATGGAAAACATGATGCACAATTTACTAGCGATAATCTAGAGTTATATATATCCTTCTCTTTGCTGATGGTGTTTAATGTCTGAAACTGACTGGTTTGCAAACACAATTAAACAGTCTGCTGCAAAATCACTACAGTTGAAAGTAAACATATCAAAAAGTAATAGATTTTTTTTTTTTTATAGAAAAGGTGATTATTTAGGAATTAGGGAGCGATGGACTTATAATGGTATGATTATGCCTGTAGTGAATGTTTATGAATAGGGATATATTTTTCAACTAAAGTGAATTACTTAGTTGCATATATTGATCTTGGAAGCAGAGCTAAAATGCTTTACTATGTATTATGCAAAAACTGTCAAGTTTAGAGAATTTGGCTCTTGATCTGTTTGTGAAACTATTTGACTCCCAAGTAGCCTACAATCTCATTCATAATATGGTGCAGAAATTTGGTGTCTTTTTTATGCTGCAGCTTGCTATGATTATGTTCATTTGTTGGCATTGAAAACGTTTCTTAGAGAAACCGTGAAAACGCCTAATGGTCTGATTTACGGTGATACAATTAGATATTCAATATATCTGAGTTCTGCAATAAAATGTATTAGCCACTGTTAAAAATAACAAAAATAAATGGTTTAAGGTTGCCGAAAAAAAGTACATAGAATTCTACATGATCTAAGCTCTAGGGGGAAAGGAAAATTGGTGTCAAATGTTACAGTTAAATCATATGAACTGGGGTTTGGTTATGTTTGGTTGCAGCAGGCGAAGGCGACATACATAGATTTATTACAATATTCCAAACAAGACCAATTATTGATTGTTAGTTGATAACAATGATCATAACATGTTCTATGCATTCTATACCTGCATATTTACTGATCAAAATAGATAGGCAAGCAAGTTTCAGATTAGGGATTTCTGACATCTTTCCTTCATTGTCATTGTCATCGTTATCGTAAGTTCATTGTCTGTGATCTCATTTGTTCGCTTATGCAGATGTGCTGGAGAAACCGAATTTGACTATGTGTAATGTTGCTCTGCTTTGAACGATCTCACACATCAGCTAATTACACAAAAAACATTAGAGACACCCACATACCATTTACATTTCGTAATGTATCAGTTGTGTATCATTCAGTTTGTAATTTATCATTTGTATTTGATCATTTACTAATGTCATTCATATGATTTTATTGTTTTCGATGTTTGTTTACAGCTGTAAGCTCTTGTAAGTTATCATTTGTATTTGACCATTTACTAATGTCCTTCATATGATTTTATTGTTTTCGATGTTTGTTTACAGCTGTAAGCTCTTGTAAGTTATCATTTGTATTTGACCATTTACTAATGTCATTCATATGATTTTATTGTTTTCGATGTTTGTTTACAGCTGTAAGCTCACGATTTCTCGCAATCCCACGATTTCTCTCACTTTTAGAGAAATCGTGGGATTGCGAGAAATCGTGGTCGTTCCCCTCCCACGTTTTCTCTCACATTGTGTGAGAAATCATGGGAAGTGCCCCTTGTTTTAATCAAAAAGATTTCCTTTGTCATCGGAGTTGGGCTCTTGTCTTTTCCCAATGCAAATCTAAGAGAAAAACGAGAGAGAGAGAAAAAGAAACGAGAAATGGGAGCGACGACAACGACGACCATGATAATGACAGTGGCGTTAGCGAAGACATCAACAATAGACGGTGAAGGTGATGACATAGTACTGGTTTTAAAAAATGTGTATGTGTATGAGTGAGTTGGTGAGTGGGTGAATGAGTGGGTGAGTGAGTGAGTGAGTGAGTGTGTGTGTGTGTGTGTGTGTGTGTGTGTGTGTGTGTGTGTGTGTGTGTGTTTCCTTTTGTGTGTTTTCTTGGCTGGTTGACTTGTTCTTTTCTTTGACTTTGTTTTTTGAAATGTTTTCATGTTCTGAGTCCCCCTTATTTTAGTATTAAAAAAAAAGATTTCTTTTGTCATCGGAGCTGGGTTCTTGTCTTTCCCCAATGCAAATCTAACAGAAAAATCAGAGAGATGAAATGAAAATACGATAATGATAACGACTTTGGCGTTCTTGAAGACATCAACAGTAACGACACTGAAACACATCTATTTAATGTATTTCACACAAGATGGATCACTGCAATGCACTGACCTCAAATTCAACATCAAAATCAATAGCAAACAACGAAATTTTTAAGGCAATGTACGTAACTCAAACAGAAATATGATATGATATGATGTGATGTGATGTGATGTGATGTGATGTGATGTGATGTTACATAATAAAATATAAAGTAATGTAACATTGATAATATAATATAATAAGACTTGAACCGAATCTTTCCCGAGAGATGTAACAGGTAATAACATCAAAATGATTCAACTCTCTACATAAATATGATAGAAAAAAAGATGTTTCACAATGCTTTATCCTCATGTTGGTAGCGCGAAAACTGGACCAAATAGTTTTCATGTTTTTGTGATGGAAACTTTTCTGTCACATTTATTTAGAATGTTCTTCGTTTCATGCTTGCTCATTTGTTCATCTATTTGTGTCAGCATGTTTTCGGATGTAAAATTGCACTGAAACTGGATTATCGGTTTCACAGAAGAACATGAAAATATCATTTCAAAAAACAGAGTGAAAGAAAAGAACAAGTCAACCAGCCAAGTAAACACACAAAAGGAAACACACACACACACACACACACACACACACACACACACACGTACACACACGCACGCACGCACACACATACATACTCACTCGCTCACCCACTCATTCACCCACTCATTCACCCACTCACCAACTCACTCACTCATACACATACACATTTTTTAAAACCAGTACTATGTCATCAGCTTCACCGTCTATTGTTGATGTCTTCGCTAACGCCACTGTCATTATCATGGTCGTCGTTGTCGTCGCTCCCATTTCTCGTTTCTTTTTCTCTCTCTCTCGTTTTTCTCTTAGATTTGCATTGGGAAAAGACAAGAGCCCAACTCCGATGACAAAGGAAATCTATTTGATTAAAACAAGGGGCACTTCCCATGATTTCTCACACAATGTCAGAAATCGTGGGGGCGCCCCCCACGATTTCTCGCATTTGAGAGAAAACGTGGGAGGGGAACAACCACGATTTCTCGCAACCCCACAAGTTCTCTCAAAGTGAGTGAAAGTGAGAGAAATCGTGGACTTACAGGAGCCATGGCCTTTACAAGATAAATCATTTGTATCTGCGTATGTATATCTCTCTCTGTCTTTCCCCCTATCTCTCTTCCCCTCTCTGTGTCTCTCTCTGCCTCCCTCTCTGTCACCGTCTGTCTGTCTCTCTTTCTCTGTCTGTCTGTCTGTCTGTCTTCCATGTAACTGTCAGCTATGTGCTGTCATGACTGTACAGAGCAAGGATCGCACGGCCCTACACCTGGCGGCAGAGGCAGGTCACGCGGGCGCTGTGGACAGACTGCTGCAGTTCGGGGCTGACGTGCATCTCAAGGACAAGGTCAGTGTGTGGTGGGAGGGAGGAGAGTTTGTGTGTGTGTGTGCGCTCGCGTGTGTGTGTTTGTGTGTGTGTGTGTGGGGGGGGGGGGGTGTCTGTGTATGTATGTAGGTGTGTATGTGTATGTGTGTGTGCATATATATATATATGTATATGTGTGTGTGTGTGTGTGTGTGTGTGTACGTGTGTGTGTGTGCATTTGGAGATTGATTCCTGGGGAGAGGCTGAGGTGGTGAAGATAAAGTAGTTGAGGTGTTTATCTCATGACTGTTTTGATCATGCTTCAGTTGCTATTGTGCAGCGTGGCGAGTATACACTGCTTGTGGGGAGCTCATACGTTTTACTTTCATTATCATCATGATCATCATCATTATTGTTGTTGTTGTTGACAGTGTTATCATGTTCATTATCATCATTGTCATTATCATTTATAGTTATTACTATTATTTCCCCCAGGCCCTTTTCAATGCACCAGTCATCATTAGAGTTGAGAGAGGGAGGGAGACAGAGACAGGGATGAAGAGAAAAGGAGGAGGGGGGAGAGACAGAGACAGACACAAAGAGATATTCTTTACTTTGAGGCAGTGTGATGGAAAGGAACAGCAAATTGACACAAGCTTTGATAGTGGCATCAGGGAGAGAGAGAGTGAGTGAGTGAGTGAGTGAGTGTCTGTGTGTGTGTGCGTGCGTGCGTGTGTGCGTGAGAGAGAGAGACAGACAGACAGACAGACTGACGGACAGACAGAGGTGAATGTAGCCTAGTAGTTGAAACCCACGACCACTTGGTAAAAAGCATGTATATCTAACACAACTGGACTGTGAGAAATAACGTGGAAGAATATATCAAGATAACCATTACGAACCTGTTCGTCCTGTTTGTAAAGCCCCGTCACGATTCACGGATTGCCTGCTCGATTACACTAATTAGTGAAGGTAGGTTTTGCCCAAAAGGTTGCTCATTAGCTCATTCATGTAATGATGAGAACGTGTGCAGAAATGGAACTCTATATGTGAAGAGAGAAAGACAGACAGACAGACAGACAGACAGACAGACAGATTCTGAACATTATCGCAAAGGAAAACAAGTGCAGGGAAACAACTCTTCACGTCACCATGGTATGGCTTGCAGAGAAAGTGCTTCAAAACAACAAACATCAACAGCAAAACAGATGGAGAAGAGCAACAAGGGCTTTTGTTGTCGTTGTTGTTGTAGCTGTTGTTTTAGGCTGAATTTGATATCCTTTTACCACGTTCAGTTATTTTACCTGACATGTAATACATGTCTTTATATTCATGTTATTCATTGCACTTCATACAAGCTGTATCAAGTGTCTCACTGCTCTTCTGTCTTCATCACTGTTCACCTGCAGACAGGAAAGACAGCAGTGCACGTGGCGGCAGAGAGAGGAGAGGGTGAGGTGGTAAGACGACTTCTGCTGGTGGGGGTGGAGGTGGAGGACACCGACATGGTGAGAGAGAGAGAGAGAGAGAGAGAGAGAGAGAGAGAGAGAGAGAGAGATTGCTTACTGCGTGTGTTCGTTCTTTAGTTTAACGTCTTTTCACTGTAAGTGATATTAGACGAGGGAAGGAAAAAAATCGAGTGGGAGGAGGGGGGGTGGGGGTGGGAGGGGTGGGGGGAATTACTGTGTACGCATTCGAGTAAGTGAAAGTGTGTGTGTGTGTGTGTGTGTGTGTGTGTGTGTGTGTGTGTGTGTGAAAATTATTGATTTAAGTTTTGTTTAAAAAATAAACAAAAAAGCATAACAATATAACATATTTCTAATGAAAAACTAACAACTATAACAGCGAACCAACTGGACTGTTTAACAAGGAGTTGAAAAAGTCATACATTAGCAATGGACTGCTGAAGATCGTCAACACTGAAGATGATTTCAGTTCAAGGATTTGAGACTAACATATCGCAAGTTGCTATATGATCGGCTGTTATGTGAGCACCACAGATGCAAGAAACATTACTGACATATTTTGTCCTAAAACAATTCATTTTCCATCTGCAGATTAGAGAAATGATTTGCCTCTTATGAAAATCATTATGATAATGTTTTCCCATGAAACTATACATTTTCTTTATGTTCTTATGTAACTCCGAGTTACCAGTGTGTTTTTCTTCAGACTGAAATTTTGACCATTGGACTTTTTCTACCATGGTGTAACATTCCAGTAGTGAAAGCGAAATATTTAAATCTAACTCCTTCGTGGAGCTTCTAGCTCCTTTTTTTTTTAGCCAAAATGTCAACTTTTTCATTATAGTAAAAACCGCAATGAGAAGGAATCCACCAAAAGGTTATGTGAGAGCCTCTTAATAAGAGTTCGTGAATCAAATGGTTAATTTCAATAATGAGTTCATACCTAACCGTTTCTTTTATAAGTTCAATAGCGTGAAGAACCGATTTAGAATCAACAAAAAATAGAATCTGAAATATAGTTTTCGGAAAGGATATCATGAAATTTAATGCCATTAGGATTGCTATGAGTTCAGCTGTGAAGATGGATTTATTCTCTCCCAGTTGAAAAGAGTTTTGAAAGTTAAGGTCTGGAATAACGAAAGCAGCACCAGCTCTATCATTTACAACAGAGCCGTCTGTAAAAATCTTTAGATGATTAAGGTATTTCTCTTCCAAATGGATTCGTACATGCGATGTAAGTAAATTTATGTTGTCATCTTTGGTCAGAGCAGTGTGATCAATATCAAAGTGCGCTCTTTGAAGTTCCCATACAGGTGTAGGTGATAATACAGACCTTTTAGCAAAATGTGGGGTTTTATTCACGCCGGAATTTGTTAAAATACTTGACGTGTATGTTCCCAGTGTGGTATGAGAGGATATAGATCTAGCTCTCTTTGGAAAATCGCGGTCGGATTTGAAATTTATTTCCGATTCCAAATCATTTTCGTCCGTTAAACTTCTCAAGACAAATTTACTACACGCAAGTTCCCTTTGATCCTCTAATGGTAATACTCCCTCTGCACTGTACGTTTTCTTACTGGAAGCATGGACTGGTAAGCCAAGTGCCAGTTTATATGCTCTGCAGTCTATGCTTTGAATTTTTTTAAATAAATATTTCGGTGCACTGAAGTACACTTCTTGTGCATATATAAGTTTTGACCGAACAAGTGAAGTGCAAAGGTGTAGTAGAATGAGTATGTCCTGGCTCCATGGTTGTTTGCATACTATTTTCAAGAAGTTTAATGTTTTCCTAGCCTTTGTTAAAATGTAATCGATATGATGATTCCAAGTTAATTTTGATGTAAGGTATACTCCAAGGAATTTAACTACTTTTTTTTTTTATATTCCAGGGTGTTATCATAAATCTTAAAGGAAGGCAATGTTGCTGGACTTGATCCATTATTAAAAAGCATCAAGTGTGTTTTTTTCGGTTGATATTTGTAGACCATTCTCGCTCATATAATTTGCTACTGTGTTCAATTCATTTTGATATAGCTTTTTTGTGTAATTCATATATCGGGCAGGATTGTTCTTTTTGATTGTAACTTTCATCCACATGCATATATCGTCAGCGTATTGAACCATTACAACATTCTTTGTTAGTTTTTTTTTGGTAGATCATTCATTAGAATGTTGAACAAAATTGGAGCAATTTCAGAGCCCTGAGGAATACCTGTCTGCAATGTTCGTGTAGATGAATACGTATTCCCTATTTTAGCCTGAATTTTTCTGTTTTCTAAGAAGTCTTTTATAAAGTTATACATATGTCCCGATAATCCAGTCCTCTTCAGTTTTAACATTAGACGTGAATGCCACACTTGGTCATAGGCTTTGGTAATGCGTGTGTGTGTGTGTGTGTGTGTGTGTGTGTGTGTGTGTGTGTGTGTGTGTGTGTGTGTGCGTGTGTGTGTGTGTCTGTGTGTGTGTGTTTCCGTACGTGTGTGAGTGCATGCATGTGTGCATTCGTATGTGTGTGTGTGTCCCGGTGTGTGTGTGAATGTGTGTGTGTGTGTGTGTGTGTGTGTGTGTGTGTGTGTTTCTTCTCTGCCCCCTCCTTCATTCTCTTCATTTTTTTCTGTTTTCAATGTGTTTCTTTTTTGTGATGGCTTGGTGAAAAGAAATTTGCAGCTTTTTTTTTTTTTTAAATAACCTTCAGAAAACAGTCAAATCATCTGTCTCTTACTGTATCTCCCTGTCTGTCTTTCTCTTCACACCTCTATTTCTTATACGTGATTGCAAGAGATGGGTTTGGATTAGTTTAGTTTGAATCAGATTTGATCTGTCATGACTTGATTTACCAAAAACAACCACAGTAATGATGTATAGATAGATAGATATGTATGTGTGTATATATCTGTAAAGTAAAAGACAATGTATTTGATGTGAAGTGATGTTGTTTTCCCCAGAATGGCCGGACAGCGGCACACCTGGCCGCAGAGCATGGTCACCTGGAGGCTCTGGATGTTTTATTGGAGTATAATGCTGACCCCAACTGTGTCACCACTGTGAGTGAGTGTATGTGTGTGTGTGTGTGTGTGTGTGCGCGCGCGGGCGCGCACCCGCGCTCGCACGTGCGCGCGGACACACACACACACACACACACACCTTGTAGACTATATAATCAAATGAAAAAATGTACTATCAAGTTTCGGAAAATGAACCCACAAATGAATAAAGAAATGCACAAATTAGTCCGTCACACTATCTTTGAACCATTAAGTTCCAGCAAAAGTCAAATATTTAAGATGAATATACAAATAAATGAATTAAAGAAAATAATAATATATACCTTATTTTGTTTCGTTTCATTTTCTTTTTGTTTTGCTTAATTTTATTCTGGTGAGAGGAGTCCTTGCCGGACTGGTGTAGAAAACAGAAAGAAATGCACAAATTTATCAACAATAATTGTACGTTGTACACTTTCTTTCTATCTTTTATTTGTTTATTCATTTTAGCTTTTGTGCTGGAAGATGTGCAAGTAATTCAATGTTGCGTGCATTGTCTTGTGTTTAGCGCGAGTTCACTCCCCTGCACCTGGCGGCGGCAGAAGGTCACGCTGACATCTGCCGGAGTCTTGTCAAGGCACGGACTAACGTGAATGCTCGGAACAGTGTAAGTACTGCTGTATGGTGCTTCTCTGTCTTTCCCTTTGTCTGCCTGTCTGTCTCTGTCTCTTTCTCTCCGTCTGTTTGTATCTTTCTCAGTCTGTGTACCTCTTTCTGCGTTTCTCTCTCTCTCTTCTCTG
Source organism: Babylonia areolata (assembly GCF_041734735.1). NCBI lineage: Eukaryota > Metazoa > Mollusca > Gastropoda > Neogastropoda > Buccinidae > Babylonia > Babylonia areolata. Next base: position 5,485,999 of record NC_134897.1, read on the forward strand.
TGTGCCTCTCTCTCAGTCCCCCCTCTCTCTGTCTCTCCGTTTGTCTGTTTTTGTCTCTCCTCTCTCTCTCTCCCTCTCTCTCTGTGTCTCCGTCTTTCTGTACGCCTCTCGCTCTTTCTTTCTCTTCTTCTCTGGTTTGGCCGTGTGGGACAAGCGGTGTTTTGGTTGCTCTAGTGTTTTGGTATTTTTAATGGTGTCAGAGGATGTTTTTCATTGTGATTTTTTGTTGATGTTCTTATCAAAACAATGTGACTGCAAAGCTGTGGTTGTGTTTCTCTGAAAGACAAGGTATGGAGCGTATTTAATGTTTAATTATTTACATTGAATAATGAAGGAAATCTCTTCTGACACTTGTTCAGAGCTGTCCAGTGTGTAGTGCGTTGAATTGTCCGTTCTATACGTGAAGTTTTGTGGTCAGCGTGACCAGTGCGCCCTAAATCGGACAGTCGCTTCACACGTTTGTGATCTGTGTTGTGGATCATTGACTCTTTCTTGTCCCATGTCCGAGTGCCTGGACAATGAATGATGTGATAAACTACCATGTTAATTATGCATTGACGCTTATCAAATACAATGGATACTAGCGCTGAGATAAGAGAATGTAAATTACAACCGACAGTTGATAATCTACAAAAAAGATTTTCCTGTCCAGAGAAAGAACTTATTGCCTGGAGAAATTGTTTGTGCTATCGCTATGCATCAATTACCGATACATTTATACTGATAGAGAAGAAAGATTACGATTATGATGATAACTGCATTTTTCTTCCACTGTGGATTAATGAACCTGTCCCCACCAATCTGGCCAAGACTGTCATACGTGTATTCTGTAAACAGTCCAAACGTGTGACTCTGTCATTGTATTATACTCGGCAAGACTCAGGAACATTACTGTGTCAGGGTAGTGATTGTGCTAAATGGGACACAGAGGAGTGCGAGGTCTTGAAAGATCTTATGGGTACTGTGTAAACCAACATTCGCACACATTTCAGACTTCAATAGTTTCGATTCCTCTTACCTTTTTGACAGATAATCATAAGAGCTTAAACTTATCTCCCCCTGTGTGTACCCAGAAGGAAGTAACCGCCCACACTCCCCCAGTATCCCCTTACCCAGCACCAGAACAGTTACAGCGTGACGGGAGCATACAGCTTGACGTTATGAGTGACTTCTCTGGTATGTCTCCTTTGCCTCACATGGACCCTTTGGACAAAGTTACTGATCAACATGAAAGGGTGCAGCCTCATTCAAATAGCGATGAAAGCATGACTTTCACAGGAGATGCTAGTCAAGCACAAATGGGGGTGAAATCAACTCCAAAACCAACCAACCTCTCAAAACGTCATCGCAGACGAACACTCTGCCCCACAAAAATTGTTGGCAAGACTGTTTCTGAAAAACTCCATAGCATTGAAACCACCATTGACTTTATACTAAATAGTCAAGCTGATCGTGATGCTAATTTTGTATCCAGTCTCCTCAAAAATGAACTCAAACACCACATTGACCATAAGGTCGAGTCCTTACACTCTGCTCTGGACAGTCTTAAAACTATCATATCTGACGTTAGTTCCACAGTAACCAGTCTGAAAAAAGAAAACCAGTCATTAAAAACACAACTGGGAACACTTCATTCAGAATTAAAGCATGGTAAGACAAAAAACAACCCCATTTGTTTGTATTTCCACCCAGTGTAATTTCTCTGTCAGTGATGCTTCTGAGACATCTTCTGACCCACAGCCCAATGTTATGTCAGTCTCTGAAGGCCAGTTCTCTGGCCCGTCTCCAGCACTAACTGCAGCATCTGGTAGTGCTTCTAGTGATTCCATGCCACAGGAAGATGATGGAAATGATGTTTGCCTTGAAAGCACGTCTCAGTCTGTTTCTACAGTTCATCATTCAAACAGTGAAACTATACATGTACCTACACAAAACCGATTTCATGTTCTATCAGAATCCAACCAGGATCAAACTGTTAACAAAAGCCAAAATCAAAGAATGCCACACTCCCATAGAGGGAAAAGCATCCCAGAAATCTCAGCACATGCTTCAACACATGATTTAAAAACACCGATTCAAAAATTTACCCCAAAGCAAGTTTCTAGGTGAAATAAATATCCCAGCTGAATCCTCCTCGTTACTTATTGAGGACTCTGTCATCAGGCATGTAAACCCTAAGAGGCTACAAACTCACAGTGACCCTCTCTTTAAAGTATGCATTCCTGGAATAACGGTTGATGATCTCGCCCAGTGGTTCAATAGTTTAGCAAAACAAGATCAAATACTAACTGTTATTGTACATGTTGGAATCAATAATTGTTCAGCCGGACCGGTTTCAACCCAGAAATGGTGTGAACTCATTGGCCTGTGCACCAGTTGTTTTCCCTCAGTACCCAGCATTCAGCTCTATTCTCCCTGCTAGAGGTCGTAATCAATTGAACAATACCATTGCACCATCCAACAGAAGTTTGTATTCTGCCTGCATGAGCATGCAGGTAGACATGATTGACCACTGCAGTGCCTTTGTAACTCAGAACGGGGCACCACGTCAGGCATTGTATAATGATGCCACTCACCCCAGTAGAAGAGGGACGGCCTGCCTTGCCGTCAACTTCAAGAGGGTTCTCCAACAGCCTGGCCGTACAGAAAACAACAACCGTCCTGAAGACGTGGGGTCCTCACGTCCTTCCTCAGGTCACAGGGATGGAGGGAGATCCCCGCACGTCAGCAGTGAATCAGCTTCCTCACGCTGGTCCCAGCACTCAGACCTTGCTGATGCAGGCTCTCCTCCCTTATCATCCACTGCCCACTTTCCCCTTCTGCCGTCCCGGAGTGACCGGCGTGTCACCTTCAGTGAGGCACGTCCACCTCAGCGAGTTCAGCCCCAGGACCGCACACCTACAGACTGTGTGGCAGATGGTGAAGGGGACGAATTACCTCCCCCTCTAGCCAGACGATCCCATGAAAATGCAAGTCTGTACCCCCCACCACATACCTTTTCATCCTTCCCATATGCCCCCCCTCCTTACCCCTTCCCACTTCCAGTGATTCCCTACTCCCAGCACCCCAGATGCCCAGACCCATTCCCTTACCCTCCCCTCAATGTCCACAGAGGAGGGTTCTCACAGCCTCAGTACCCAGTCCCTTACCCTCCCCTCAATGTCCACAGAGGAGGGTTCTCACAGCCTCAGTACCCAGTCCCAGGTGCCCAAGACTTCACACCTACCCCACAGGGCTCCATCTACGACAATCACAGCTGGCTTCCACCCAGCCCTGTTGGCCAGTGTGCACAACAACTCGTCAACCTGGCATCTCACCTGGTGTACGACCGTGACCGTCAGCGACCGATGCCATCGTGGTGGACACGGTGTATTGCTTCGCCAGATCATCCCAGTGCCGTGCCACACTGCTAACTTGTATTATGTGCAGCTGGTCCATATTGTTGTCATGTAATATGTGGCTGTGGCTATGTTGCTTCTTCATCTTTTTGTCTCCATAATTATATGGTACAATGTTTTGGTATACATAAACCTACCGTGAGCTTGCCATTGCTTTAAACATAATGACATTTAATGCTTTGTTTCATATTTTGTTTCAAGATATTCGTGATAAAACGATGTAAATTATAATTAAAATGCATCACAGTTAGTTGATATGTTCTGATTACTCATTGTCAAATCAGGCCATATTGTATACTCGGATGGGGACGTTTAAACCATAATTGTTAACTTACTGTCTTATTCACGGAAGTTGCGTGGATATATCTAAACAAATTAATTTCAACTTGATTTGCTTTGTACAGATGTAAGTGTGGTATTCTGTATTTCTAATTGGTGTTGTGTCGTAAGTGTTATCTTTGTCTTAAAGGACATTAACTATTTTGCTTTATTCCCTGCGAGCATATTACTTGAACATGGAGAAATGCCACACTACCCCGAAGTGGTTGACAAAAACTGGATTTAAAATTGGTTATCTGAATACCTGTCATATGTTGAACAAGATGTCAGACATTCCTTCCATTTTATCAAACTCTGGCGATTGCTTTCACACTTTTGGCTTCTCTGAATCACGATTATCAGATTTAGTTTCTGATAATGTTATATCTGCTCCTGGATACCATCTCTTCAGGCGAGATGCCACATTAAAACTAGAAACAGGATTGGTTGCCTATGTTCATCAGTCAGTTAATTATAAACAAGTTAGTTGTTTTGATCAATATAGAATAGAGTGTATTTGGTTAGAGATTCATTTCAAAGGGACAAAGCCAATCCTTGTGTGTTTTCTTTACAGAAACCCCGAAGAACGGGTTGAATGGCATGATCGCTTTGAACTGATGATGGAAGATGCTTTGAACTATTCCACAGAAGTAATTGTGCTAGGTGATTTTAATATAGATTTGTTAAAACCACAGGATAAATGGAGACGCACTTTTGAATCATACAACTTAACACAGATTGTAAATACCCCAACAAGAAAGACGCTGCTCTCAGAAACGTTAATTGATCACATTTATGTAACTAACCCTAGCAATGTTGTAGAAACATCTGTTCCCGTATTCGGCCTTAGCGATCACTTTCCTGTTTGTGTAACATGGTCAAAGAAAGGAATAAAAATCCCCAGGTGCAGTCACAAGTATATATCGTTCCGCAGCTACAAAAAGTTTGATACAGGGGGATTTCTGTCAGATTTATGTATGGTTGATTTTTCTAATGTTTACCAGTGTACCGATCCTGATAGTGCTCTTGCAACTTGGTATAGTAACTTTCTTTCTGTCTTTAACAAGCATGCTCCCTTAAGGACTAAACGTGTCAAACATGAAGAAAAGCCTTCTTGGTTAACTGAAGATATTAAACTAGAAATAGAGTATCGTGATCTGTTACTGGAAACTACAGGAAAAGATGAGAAATTTAAGAAACAGAGAAACAAAGTAACTGCAATGAAACGGGCTGCCCAAAAGAAATATTTCAGTGACTTGATAATAAATAAAAAGGATTCAAAATCCATCTGGAAAGCTATCAACCAACTGTCGAGGAAAAATTCAACTTCTACGACTGGAAATGAACTATCTCCTGAAATCCTAAATAAACATTTTACTACTATCGCCGAAAGAATTGTCAAGGTTGATAACACACAGTCCAATGACTTGCAGTTACTAAAATGTTTCTGTGATACCAAACACATACAATCTAACCTTTATCTAACATATATTAGCGTACATGACGTGTTCAAGGAATTATCTTCATTAAAACAGTCCAGATCCCGAGGTTTGGATGGCATAGATAGTAAAATATTAAAAATTTCAGCACCTATTATCTCTGAACACATTACATACATCTATAACCTCTGCATTGATAAATCCTCCAATCCTCAAGCTTTTAAAAAAATTAATGCTAAAGTGTTCCCTGTCTTTGAAGCTGGTGATCCATCTGACCCTGCAAACTATAGACCTATATCAATATTATCCACATTATCCAAACCCCTCGAAAAACATATTAAACTTAATCTTCAAGCACGTTTCAGCAAATATGATTTATTTCACCCCAACCAAAGTGGCTTTAGAAAAAATCATTCCTGTCACACCGCACTAACAAATCTCGTAGAAGAATGGCATTTAAACATAAACAACGACTTGTTTACTGGTTCTGTTTTTATTGATTTTGCTAAAGCTTTTGATACTATTGATCACAATCTTCTCTCAAAAAAATTACTCATGTATGGATTATCCCCTGAATCTGTCGAACTTGTATCTTCCTTTCTTAATAGTAGGAAACAAATTGTCTTCCAAGATTCAAAAGTAATCCCTCTTATGCCAATCAATTATGGAATTCCTCAGGGATCAGTTTTGGGGCCTGTTTTATTTTCAATATATATAAATGACCTTCCACTTTTCGTTTCATCTTCTTGTGAACTTTTCCCTGATGACACAACCCTCCATAAAAAAAGACACAAATGTCGATGTCGTATGTACTCAGTTGCAGAGTGATATTGATAAACTCGTAAAATGGACCGAAATTAATCACATGGCAATTCACCCACACAAATCAAAATTTATGCTAGTGACAACCAGACAGAAACGCCAAAACATCAAATCTAAATTACTCGGACCAAAGGTACTTGGCAGTGAGTTGGAGGTAGTTAATTCTTACAAATTACTTGGTCTTACAATTGATAATAACCTGTCATGGTCTAATCATGTTTCTGCTTTATGTAAAAAGCTATCGAAAAAATTGTATCAGCTCAACAGAATTAAACATTTCCTTGATCAGCATACCCGCAAGCTATTTTTTCACGCATACATTCAACCTGACATCGACTATGCCTCAACATGCTGGGACTTAGCAAGCAAAAATTGCTTGAAACCACTCATAAGCATATACAGACGTTCTCTCAAGATTATTCTCCTCAAATCTTCTATCTATACTAACGACTACAAAGAACTAAACATGCTTCCTTTCCATCTCAAATGTATCTTTAATAAAGGTGTTTTTATGTACAAAATTAAAAAAACTTAGCACCATCCTACCTTCAGAGGAAATTTCCTGAAAAAAGTGTTCGTGGCAAAAATAACATTTCTATCCCTCGTCCGAGAACTAACCTTTTCATGTCATCTCTCATGTATTCTGGTGGTAAACTATGGAATGAAATTCCCGACTATCTGAAAAATAAATCCACCTTGGTATCATTAAAAAAAGAGTACCAAAAATATCTCATGAAACAATTATAAACAAATCTTATATACCGTGTTTTGTTTGAACTTCTTGAGAGAGCTTCCACACAATAACATTTTTTTCGTTGCTCTCTGACAATGTGAACAGGGAAAGGAGCTCAGAAGATTAGTGTATATCAGCCCGTGTAAGCATGCGTGCGTAAGCTGGTGCGTGCGTGCGTGTGTGTGTGTGTGTGTGTGACTGAGTTATATTCCATGCTATTTTTTTTGTTTCGTGATTAACTCTTGTTGTTGTAGTTGTTGTTGTTGTTACTGTCTACACCGAGTGTCCGTACCGATTTTTTTTTCTTTCCTTTTTCATCTTTTGTGAGTGTGTGTGGGTGTGTGTGTTTGTGTTTGAGGGAGGCATGGTGTAAAGAAGTTTCCGGCTTATCCAGTTTACCTTCAATAAAAACATTTGTTCATTGTTCATTTCTGTCTCTGTCTGTCAGTCACACACATCATCACTTCTCTTTCTGTCTGTCAGTCACACACATCA